>NC_136270.1:38607552-38945052 GCF_964187855.1 Myxine glutinosa
CTGCACCTTACTGGGAGCGATAAGCACCGCCTGCCACACCGTAACATGATCTCTGGTATCCACTCACAATATGGAGTCGAGCTGGATGCGGTTGGGAGTAACTATTTAGTTGGAGCACCAAATTACAGATACGAATTAGTTTGAGGCCCATACCGTTAAGGAAGAAGGAGGGGGACCATCGGGTACACGACAGGGGAGGGAAGGGGTAGGGTAAGATGAAGGGTGAGAGGGGGAGGTAGGGAGAGCTGTGGATAATGTGTCAGAGATTGCAATAGAGTTAGGAGAAATGGAAGGATGAGGAGGACAAAAGGTTTGATGGTGATGGGATGACGCACAGTGAGGGGTTGTTTGAGGGGGGGAAGAGCAAAGCAGAAGGTTGGAGGAGGTGGAGGTATGAGATAGAAGGGAGGCTAAGTGGGGAGGAGGCAGCTTTGAGGCGGAGGGGAGGGGGAGAATTGGAGAAAGATTGTAGGGGGGGGGGGGGGAGATTTCAAGGGGAGCGTTGGGGGGGGGGGGGTTGAAGGGGAGGAGTGAGGGGGAACTTTTGGAGGAAGGAGGTGAGGGGGGGGCTTTTAGAAGGGAGAGGTGAGGGGGGAGTTTTGAAGGGGAAAGGTGAGGGGGGACTTTTGGATGGGAGAGGTGAGGAGGGAGTTTTGATGGGGAGAGGTGGAGAGGAGTTTTGAAGGGGGGGATGAGGGGGGAGATTTGAAGGGGAGGGGTGAGGGGGGAGATTTGAAGGGGAGGAGCGATGGGGGAGTTTAGGAGGGGAGGGGTGAGGGGGGAGTTTAGGAGGGGAGTGGTGAGGGGTAGAATTGAAAGGGAGGGGTGATTGGGGAGTTTAGGAGGGGAGGTGTGAGGGTGGAGTTTAGATAGTGGATGATTAATGAAAAATGAACATTTATTACAAACTGGGTTTATTGTGATTTTCAAGTCAGAGATCTGTTTAAAAACGATAGAGAAGGGGTGGAATGAAGGTGAATTTAGAGAATGTAGAAAGGAATGACTGTAAGAAATTGAATTTTTTTTTGAAGTGGAATGAATTGAAGAGGAAATTCAAAAAAGCCTTTTAAATTAAATAGGAAGAAAAACAGCATGTTGCAATAAACCACTGAATAAAACTGCAGGGGATAGTTTAAACATATTTAAATAATATTTAAACAAAACCGTGAAAAACAATCTGGGAAAAGTCCCTAAAAGAGGACGTGGATTTGAGAAAGAAGGAGAAAGGGTTGAATGAGTATGGAGGAAACTAGAGTTGGAAAGGAGAGTATTGGCTGGAGAGGTGGAAGAAAAAGGAGATAAAGGGGGCGGGGCACAAGGCGAGACAAGGGGGCGAGAGAACAAGCACGTGTCCGCAAGGAGAGAAGGAAATAATAAAGGAATTGTTTGTTTTTTTTGTTTTTTTTTGAAACGTTTGACAAAGGATAAGATGTTCGTGGAGGTAGGGGAGAAAAGAAAATCAAAGAAACAAGCAAATACAGCGAAGGAAATAATTTATATTCACAAAATACAGATGGGGGGGGGGGAGGGGGGGCGAGGGACCAGGCTCCCAAGACCAGGCTCCCAAGCTCCCAAGCCAAGTCCTCCCAAGAGGGACCAGGCCGAGCATGAGGTGCGAACAAAAAACGACTAATTACACACAAGTTTGCAATAATTACAAAACCAAAACGAACTAGAAACACACAATAACACATACACAATAAAATAACCAGAAATTTGGGTCACGAGTGGGAAAATACTCAAACTTTGATGCGGTGGAGAGATCGAAGTAAACTTCCTCGCTCGAGGGACCGGAAGCAGAAGGGTAATGATCATTTGGGACACATAATTATCATTTGGGACACATAATTATCATTTGGGACAGATAATTATCATTTGGGACACATAATTATCATTTGGGACACATAATTATCATTTGGTACAGATAATTATCATTTGGGACATATTTGGGACACATAATTATCATTTGGGACATATTTGGGACATATAATTATCATTTGGGACACATAATTATCATTTGGTACAGATAATTATCATTTGGGACATATTTGGGACACATAATTATCATTTGGGACACATAATTATCATTTGGGACACATAATTATCATTTGGTACAGATAATTATCATTTGGGACATATTTGGGACACATAATTATCATTTGGGACATATTTGGGACACATAATTATCATTTGGGACATATTTGGGACATATAATTATCATTTGGGACAGATAATTATCATTTGGGACATTTTTGTGACAAATAATTATCATTTGGGACATATAATTATCATTTGGGACAGATAATTACTATTTGGGACATATAATTATCATTTGGGACAGATAATGATCATTTGGGACATATTTGGGACACATAATTATCATTTGGGACATATAATTATCATTTGGGACACATAATTATCATTTGGGACACATAATTATCATTTGGGACACATAATTATCATTTGGGACACATAATTAACATTTGGAACACATAATTATCATTTGGGACACATAATTATCATTTGGGACACATAATTATCATTTGGGACACATAATTATCATTTGGGACACATAATTATCATTTGGGACACATAATTATCATTTGGGACACATAATTATCATTTGGGACACATAATTATCATTTGGGACACATAATTATCATTTGGGACACATAATTATCATTTGGGACACATAATTAACATTTGGGACACATAATTAACATTTGGGACACATAATTATCATTTGGGACACATAATTAACATTTGGGACACATAATTATCATTTGGGACACATAATTATCATTTGGGACACATAATTATCATTTGGGACACATAATTAACATTTGGGACACATAATTATCATTTGGGACACATAATTAACATTTGGGACACATAATTATCATTTGGGACACATAATTAACATTTGGGACACATAATTATCATTTGGGACACATAATTATCATTTGGGACACATAATTAACATTTGGGACACATAATTAACATTTGGGACACATAATTATCATTTGGGACACATAATTAACATTTGGGACACATAATTATCATTTGGGACACATAATTATCATTTAGGACACATAATTATCATTTGGGACACATAATTAACATTTGGGACACATAATTATCATTTGGGACACATAATTAACATTTGGGACACATAATTATCATTTGGGACACATAATTAACATTTGGGACACATAATTAACATTTGGGACACATAATTATCATTTGGGACACATAATTAACATTTGGGACACATAATTATCATTTGGGACACATAATTATCATTTGGGACACATAATTATCATTTGGGACACATAATTAACATTTGGGACACATAATTATCATTTGGGACACATAATTATCATTTGGGACACATAATTATCACTTGGGACACATAATTATCATTTGGGACACATAATTATTATCATTTGGGACACATAATTATCATTTGGGACACATAATTATCATTTGGGACACATAATTATCACTTGGGACACATAATTATCATTTGGCCAAGAAGTATATCCGTGGGAGGGTTCTCTTTCAAAACTTCTTTCCATTTTCTGGAAGCTTTTAAGCCACATTAGAATACACGAAGCATCACTTTAGCAGTGAAACAGATATAAAACATAACCTCCGCCCACCTTCGGTGGCGCAGGTAACAACAGAAGGACGATGTAACTGTAACTGCAAGACATGGATGAACATGATTAGTCGATGTTTGTTCCCTCTAGGGTCTAGGCATTCGAGATTACACTCTGATGTTCCGAGCATGATATGACCACTCTGCACAATTGATATATCTATCTATTTCCATCCTTTTGTTACGATAGCTTTGGGACGTCGTCCTTTTGCATCTCTCCATTTGTTCGTTGTATTCTTTTTGGTGATTTCTTACCAATCCGTCAGCCTCATGAGCACCACGAGCACCATGAGCACCATGAGCACCATGAGCACCATGAGCACCATGCGCACCATGAGCACCATGCGCACCATGACATGAGCACCACGTCAGCCTCATGAGCACCACTAACATAACTTCCACGGGAAATACAAGTCGAAATAATGAATCCTAAATTTAGTGACAAAAAGATGAATATGTTCTGTTTTCTCTGAAAAGGACGTGACACCACCTGGTACAGGAAAGGTAATTAGCAATGACAGGACTTTGTAGAAGATGCATTAATTCTGGGGTGCTACACTTTCCTTACAGCTAGAATTAACGACCTGATGACGGCTTATTGCATTCTAAGTTTGGAGACTTATGGTGTAATGACGTCTTCAGCAGGTGAAAAAGACCTTTTATTTATTTATTTATTTTACAGCTCGCACTCTCAAACATTTTGACACAACCTCGTTTCGAGTTCTAGATAAGTCCTTTATATTTGACGAATCAATGCTTTACAAGCTAATGCTATGATACCATTGTTGATATGTACTATTAATTCTGACAACTTTTGAGGTAACTACAGAGCAAGTGGACCCTACCTTACATCATACTAGAAACATGAACACACCAGCTCAGTCAAACTTCTTACACACATGCCCTTCTTGGGTGTGATCACCGCAGGCCTGGGCACCTTTTAAATAAACACAATTATATTAATAATTTGTGTGTCTGGAGATGGAGTGTTCTTGCCTCCGCCACCGAAGGTGAATGGAGGTTATGTTTTCACACCTGTTCGTTTGTCTGTTTATTTGTTTGTGAACAGGATATCTCAAAAAGTCGTGGACGGATTCGGCCGAAATTTTGTGGAGAGTTTGGGTATTTGATAAGGACGACATGAGTACATTTTGGTGAAGATCCGGATCAGATCATTTTAAAAGTGAGTCTTCACCATTGAGGGATGGGGCAAAAATGATACATAACAAGATATTTCAAAAAGTTGTGGACGACTTAAAACATAACTTAGTGAATGAGTTGGTGAGGTGAAAAGAACATGCCGATTGGAGTTTGGATCAGGTCCGGATCCAGATCTGACCTTTCAAGTATCAGTGGGATACAAAATGTGAACTGTTCAGCCAGGTGGAGGTATGCTCTCTAACGAGTGCCGTTCCAGTGTTTGCATGTTTCCTTGATGGAGATGGCGTAGAAGTTGTTTCCGCAGTTTATTTATTCCCTTGTCTTCGCTTATTCGCTTCCGCAGATTATTTATTAGCTTGCCACAGGTGGAGCATTACGTTAAGCTCCGTATAAATAATCATGGAAACTTACCAAAAGGTAATGCAACGCAGTCATTAACCCAACACTCTAACTTGCAGGTTACTGTCTCCTTTCTCTCTCTTTCGCTCCTCTTGTATTGTTTGTCCATTGCCTTGGTTGTTGCATCCAATTGTGGCCCCACTGTCAGTACGCTGCCCTTATATCCTCCGTTTTTTTCAATTTTATGAGCCTGGATCTTGCATATGAAAAGGGGGTATTTTATAGTCCCCCGTCGCACCGCGGAGCGAAAGGGGGACTATGGTTTTCCTCTCCGTCCGTGTGTCCGTCCGTCCGTCCGTGCGTGCGTGCGGGTGTGCGTGCGTGCGTACATGCGTGTGTGCGTGCATGCGTAAGCGAAGGACCGCATTCGAATTTGGTGTGTGGGTGCAACCCACGTCAAAATCCAAGATTGCCGCCGCCATGTATGTCTGATGCCATGTATGTCTGAACCTTGTGAGCGGAATATCTTGAAAAATAAGCGAAGTACCAACTTCTAATTTGGTGTGTGGGTGTTTCTCGGCAAAAGGAAGAAGGCCATTGAAAATTGGGTCGCCACGTCAAAATCCAACATGGCCGCCGCCATGTATGTCTGAACCTTGTGAGCGGAATATCTTGAAAAATAAGCGAAGTACCAACTTCTAATTTGGTGTGTGGGTGTTTCTCGGCATAAGGAAGAAGGCCGTTGAAAATTGGGTCGCCACATCAAAATCAAAGATGGCCGCCACCATATATATGTCTGAACCTTGTGAGCGAAATATCTTGAAAAATAAGCGAAGCACCAACTTCTAATCTGGTGTGTGGAGGTTTCTCGGCACAAGGAAGAACGCTATTGAAAATTGGGTCGCCACGTCAAAATCCAAGATGGCCGCCACCATATATATATATGTCTGAACCTTGTGAGTGAAATATATTGAAAAATAAACGAACTACTAACTTCTAATCTGGTGTGTGGGTGTATCTACGCATAAGGAAGAAGCCTATTGAAAATTATTGGGTCGCCACGTCAAAATCCAAGATGGCCACCGCCATGTAAACCTGAACCTTGTGAGCGGAATATCTTGAAAAATAAGCGAAAATAATCGAAAACAGATTCAAAATGGCCCCTCGCTACGATTTTCCACGATCACATTTTATTTTCACCACTTCAAATCGACCGACTTTCACGAAATAAGATACCACACTCGATGCAGGGACCTTATTTTCGTGGTGGTGCACCGTTCCCGGAGGTACTGCAATACCGGGTCGATGCGTGGAGCGGACGGAGCAAGCCCCCGATACAACTCACGACGCCACTGCGCCCCAGCCTTAGAAAACCAACCCTATATAAGTCAATACCTCCAACGACACAGCATGATCTATGCAACAATTATTTAGAGAATATAAATTTATGATTTCATCGCTCACGTGGTCTGGCAGCCATATTGGATCAAAAAATAAGCAACGTTCAAAAATAGAAGAGTTGGCTCACACCAAGTTGACTGTGCAGGGTAAGTATTCTATGAATACCATCTAGTTAACATATCTTGTTCCCCAGGGGGAGTACTTGACAATGAGCCATGTTTGCATTTTTTACATTGAGCGGTTTCAGAGATATAGAGGTGCAACGTTTTTCCAAGATGGCAACCTACCATGTGACCTCTGACATCATAATTATGAATAACAAACTTCTACAGACAGAGGCGCTCCTATGGTGAAAATTTCGTGTCAATCGGACCAATGGTTGCCGAGGAAATGAATTTTTAAAAATGCAGACATGCACGTATGTACTGTTACAGACGCGGTTTTAGATGTTAGTTTACCGAGCGGTTTGGTATGACCGCGTCCGAACAGTTACTCCCCGATTAGAACCCTATCCCGCCCGATTCCACTCGAACGTTGGCCGAATCGCGCTATGCTAAATCAATGAAGGAAAGGACACAACGGCTGGGATAAATGCAACGACACAAGGGGTACAGTTCTCAAGACCTCCGGAGGAGGATATAATTGGTGATGCAGAAACGGGTAGATTACACGGTAAGAGGTAAAGCACAGAAAAGATGGGCACTTAGGCACAGTCTTATCTATCCCCGACAGACCACAGACAAACGGGACAAGACTGACTTACACGGGGATTGATGGCAGGGAAGGACAGGCAGTCGATAGCACAAGGTGCACCTTGGCTCAGGGGCAGAATCAAACGCGGTCTGGTCCAGAGATGCGGGGAGGTATTGCAGCGCTCGGAGGTGGCGACTTCTCTCTCCAAGCTGAGGGCGCATCTGACGTCACCTCCCTCTTCCTGCGCATGCTCAGCGGGGAGTGACACGCCCTCGGCTCGTTAGCTCCGCCCCAGATGGAATCGGTCCGCCGCTTCTATTGGGTGCGGGGGGTTACCGGGCTCCGCCCTTGACGAGGAGCTGACAGCGAGCCCCTGCGTGGTAACCCTGTCGGAGCACATGTTCAATGGCGGCTAACCAAGCCGGAGTGAGGACGCACACTCCCCGCGCCGCCGCCGCTGTTGTTGTTGTTGTTGTTGTTGTACCATGAGGAAGAGCTGCGGGGAGGTATTGGGAGGTCCTAAACTTTCTAACGGTGCCATACAATCACATTCTGGTGCAACGAAGAGTCAGAATTAATGGAAACGAGTCCTTAACTGACATAGACTAAGAATAATTAGCAAGATGTCCTATAGTTGTCTACGTGAGATGCGGTGGACCTGGATGCGACATTTAATGGGGGAAAAAGGGGGAGGTCGGGTCTACAGAGTGTTGTTTACAGAAAATGGGACTAGGGAATGGGGGATTGGGGATAGTTGGGAAGTATTGGGGAAATAGGGGAATATTTACAAGCGGATATGGATGGAGGCCAATCTCATATCCGCAACATTGCACCCTTCTCTACCTCGGGGCGTCCCGACCCGATAAATTTTTACTTACTTTAGTGTGGCACTCAGATGTAGTTCCCTCTACTATTAACTCAACCCTGAGTGCGACAGTTTTACAGATGTTCACAAATGAGTAAATATGTCCCCCTGCGACGTTGCACCCTTCTCCTCACAGAAACACACCCACAGGATAACCGAATCGTGGAAAGAATCCTCAAACTAAACATACAGCCGGTAGGGAGCATCATTTATACAAGACTCCACTGATATTTACACTACGATCCAGGACCTGTTTTTGGAGGAACACATGCAGATGTTATGCATAGAGAGAGCACGCATGCCAGCATCGATACACCAACCCACGAGTGCCCTGTGGCCCTACGGCCTTTAATAATGTGCAGAGCACCCCATCCAAGCACCAAAAGCACCACCCCATACATACAGTCAGCACCATCCGGTGCACCAATAAAGTGTTCATAGTCACCGGTGGTGTCGCAGCCGGCCGATGTTCTGCCGCTGGTCTTGCCTTCATGTGGTGTACTTGGCCTTCTGGCTTCTTTAAAAATAAAGAAATGCGCCAACCGCATCCATTTCTAAATTGTGGCCGTCAGGGGGGCCAACTATAAGTGGTTCACCTGTATGGCATAGGTGCCACGTTGACCCAGAGGTCCATCAACGGGTGGTGCTTGCCCGCAAAAGACTGCGGTCCATGGTGGGCGGCCACAAAAATTGCGGTCCATATGGTGTATCGATCCCGGCAGCAAGCAGCGAAAGTACAGGCCCACAACTGCGGAGCCAGCACCTCTCTCTCCTCTCTCTCTGCCCCAAAGCCAGATCCTCGGAGGTGGGAGACAAAAGAAGACAATTGAGTAAGGTGGTAAGGGCGCAAAAGTGCACGCAATATTAGGTAATGCACACTAGGGGCACATGGGAACCAGGTGAGACAGGTATGTTCCTACCGTACGCCCCCCCCCCCACCAGGTAACCTACATTGCCCCTCCGTTACCCCTTACTGTATCCACAAAACACAACACTACCCATAAACATCTACTTTACACATCAACAAACGTCCCTACTGTCTTCCCCGTTCCTCCCATAAACCAAATTCGTCTTCTCTCCCTCCTAACCAATCAAATTTGCCATTTCCAACTCTCATCAAAATTTGCCATCTCCAACTCAACATCAAAATTTGCCATCACCAATTCATCATCAGTCCCTCCTAGGGAGGGAGAGATGGAATCACCCCAATGTCTTATCCACGTCGTGATGCGTCTCACAAATCCAAACAGCAATTCTCCTTTCCTGCACACAGAACAAAGAAAACACAGGTGTGGAGTCATCATCATCACCTCAGGTAAGTGGCTGCATATGGTGCGACAGGTTCATCAATCCTAACTATTTCCTAAATGACTTTAACAACTTTACATTACCCGGGGTCTTTCCCTGCCAATCCATTGGCCAACTTACACTATGGGTTCTAAAAACCAATTCCCATTGACCAAACTGTGGTGCCTCTCAATTTGGGGTCTCACTCCCCCGATTCATCTCCCGGTGTCCTCGCACAATTTCTGGGCTGCGACGTGTAGCTCTCCCAGCAGGTCTACCCACCTGCACACCTCCACCACTGCAGTTGCCACCCGAGCTTACCTAGCTCCTCACCCTAACCTAACTAACTGGGGAAGGCCCTCTCCTGGCTCTGTCACCCCTTGGTGCCCTCTGGCACTGGGCTACCCGGGTCCGTCCTCCGGATCCTCGGGCCCCATCCACAACTACCGGCTCCCAGAGCCCACCTGCGGCCTCACCTGGCCGACATCCTCACAGTGGTGGAGTGCCCAAACCAACTACACACACTAACAGGCTACACGCCCAGCCATTTCCACAACACTAATGCACCCATCCACAATACCATTCTGCAACCGCACCACAAATGCCAATATCCAACCACAATTTACCTATACCTTCTAACTATTCTTTAAACTACCCTCCCCGGGTACTCGTGAAAAGGGGTCCACTCTTCCCCCATCCACACCTTCGCACCATGCACACCACTCCGTACCACTTACTCCAACTCTCTCCACACCACTCATTCCAATACTCCATGTATTCCACACACCTGTACTTGCACACCTGTGCTCTCACACCTGGTGCCACCTGCACCCTTCTCTCCCCAAAGCGCATTCGCGCTGATCCACAACACTCACTACTCATCCACTGCTCCACACACCTGTCCAGTTGCACACCTGTGCAATCACACCTGTTCAATTCTCAACCACACGGCATCATCTCATCTAACTACTCCCCTCTGAAACTCGCGCTTCCCAGTCGTCCCTTTAAACTATTGCGCTCCCTCGTCATTATCATCCACACTAATCTACCTGCGTCCCCACTACAGGTATCAGTCACTAACTAACCTTAACGTTACCTAATGTCATCTTCTAGGGCCCTATCAATATAACCTAACCCACCCGGGCTAGTTTTCACTGCCATACACCCCATAAACTATTGCGCATTTGCCCCCCTCTGTGAGGGATGGTGGATTTGCCATCCCACCACATCGGGGGTCTCCTACTATCAATTTGGCACACCAAATTCCAACCAATTCAAAAATTTTCCATTTACTGCCAATCACCGTACCAATCATCAAATGTCGCCTTTTTCTAATTTTGAGTCCAAAACACTAACCTCATCACCCAGTCTACTCACTAATGCCTCTCGGTGCGCCAATTCCTGTCCAAAGCCCGGCTTCGTAAAGCCGAGCAATGAATGCGGGTTGTTTGGTGCCAGCGGCTGGATACGTCCCGCATTCGGTGCAGGGAAGGAGGTTTACCCGGGCCGAGGTCCCACGCACCCTCTCGGCACGGAGCCATCCCATGGCCCGATCTCGACCTGCCGGAATGCCTCAACAAAAAGTGGTCGCCATGACGACCCTTCCTATCGGGCTGCCAGCTCCGCCTAGTGGAGCACGGACGCGGCCGTTCAAAGCGCGGCCCGGCGTGGATCGCGTACGGCGGTCCTTTCGGACCCGCCGTGGCTCGGATCCCCGCTGGTTCTCGCGGCACGCGAAGCCCGGCACGCACCGAGGGCCCGATTCGGCTATAAGTCGTTCTAACCTCTAACCCGGTTACCGTCGATGCTTCACCTGCATGCTTACATTCATACGCTACCCCTTTCTTGCTCATACATCCAGCCGTTTCCATGCTCCTCGTCGTACCTTCTCTAACACACCCAGGTACACTCATTCCACTCCCAGCCTTGGTCACACACCTGACCACCGAACACTTTGGCACACATTCGTTGGTCGCACACCTCACCAACACACCTCTTCGCGCCCCCTCCTCGGTCACCTCCTCTGTGACAATCACAGGTGTGCCCTCACTCGCACACCCAACCACGTGCGTCACGACCAATTCCAGCGTGCATTCCCACACACGCTCTACCATTCCAGGTGTGCATCCTTCCATTCCAGGTGTACATCCTCGCTCACCTGTCACAACCAACTCACGCTCCGTGTCACTCTCACTACTCTCACCTCCACTCTCGGTCGCGCACTCACCCTTACTCTCGACAGCACACTCTTTCCTCATGCACCCGTCCATTACACATCTTTCTCGCACACCCTCTCCCGTTACATCCTCTGTAACACTCACCACAGGCGTGCATTCTCCCTTTACACCCTCCGTAACACTCCTCACTACGCGCTTCCATGTGCTCCCTCGCACACGCGCTACGACCGACTCACTCTCGACAGCACACTCACTCCTTGGCGTGCACTTTTTCCTCACACACCCCAGAGTCGGACTTTCTCGCACACCTCCTTTTTCGCACACCAGACCTGTCGCACACTTCACAAACGGCCTCTCACGAACACCCGGGTCCATCTCGACCCCCAAGCTTCTTAAATCACCTGGCGCATCATACGCACGACCATATTGGTCACCACTTACACCGGGTCCTCTTCCTCTTCGCTTCTCCTCCATCACCTGCGAATCCCTCATCCGGTTAATGAGCACATCATCACGATCCGAACACAGACTTTGGACCAATTCTTTTACTTCCTCCTTTATCTCTTTCTTATCCTCTCTCCGTCGCTTCTTAATTTCGCTCACCCCTTCTTCCACTTCTTCTAATTTCTGCTTCACCTCTTTTATTTCCCGGTACGTCTCCTCAAGTTCGTCCTCTAAGGCTACCTTGACCGTTTCCATGTGCGTCCTCACCTGCCGGTCCTTCGTCTCCATTACCTCTGTCACCTCGTCCAACCTCGTTGTCAGTCCCTCATGTACCATCTGACATTCCCTCTTCGTCGCTATCAAGTCGTCTTTTAGTTCTTTCTGTGTCGCTTTTAACCCTCCTAGTACCGCAGTGTTCCTTTGTACCTGCTCCACTAACTCAGTCTGTCCCACCGTCAGCTGTTCCACCTCCTGCGTCAGGTCCTCTATGCCCCCTTGTAACTTTACAGTCCCCTTTCTCACCTCCTTCTCCATGCGCTCCTTACAGTGCCTCACCTCCTTGCGCACTCCTCCGACCTCCTCACTCACACCTCTTCTGATCTCTTCTCCCATCACTTGCATCTCCTGCCCAGATGCGACCCTCATCTGCTCCATTTCCTCCCTGTGAGCATCCAATTTAGTTTCTACCCCCATTCTGACCCCCTCTATCTGCTGCCCCATTTTTTTAACTTCCCTTTCCGCTTGGTCCCTCATGTCCCTCAATTTGCCTTCCATACTGTTTTCTAACCCCTCTAACCCATTTTTCACTCCCTCTATCTGATTCTCCTGGGCAGCCATTCTCTTTTCCACCCCCATTAACCCCTGTTTCACCCCTTCTATCCCATTGTCTAACCCCTCTAATTTCTTGTCTAATCCCTCACCGGTACCCCTCGCTTCGTCCCTCATTACCCCCATTTGGCCCTCCAATCGCTCACCCAATCGCTCCCTATCAGCCCTCATTTGCTCACTATTAGCCCTCATATCGTCCTTCTGCAGGTTGAGGGACGCCTGCATTTGCGACATAAATTGCTCCATGAGGGCCTGCATTTGGGCCATCCCTCCCACTTGTGCAGCGGGTGCGGCCGCCGCAGCCATGTGCGAGGCGCCATTTTGCGAACCTGCCGTCCTCACTGCTTCGCTCTCCTCTTGTCCCTCAATTTGGTCCTGGATCGACCCTGCCTCACTCTCCTCTACCGGAACCCAGCCGTCTTGATCAGCCATAGCGCGACTTTCAAAATTCGGGTTTTTATTTTTGTAAAACAAAATCAAATTTCGCCGTTAATAATTTCGAGCGCGTGAACCGCGCTTCGGGTCCGATCTCACTCCTCGACACCAATTGTTACTGATATAACACAATTGGTGTCCCAAAATTTGGGCCTAACAAATTTAGTCCCAGGTCCGAATCCAACTCCTGACAACCAATTGTTACTGACGCGGTTTTAGATGTTAGTTTACCGAGCGGTTTGGTATGACCGCGTCCGAACAGTTACTCCCCGATTAGAACCCTATCCCGCCCGATTCCACTCGAACGTTGGCCGAATCGCGCTACGCTAAATCAATGAAGGAAAGGACACAACGGCTGGGATAAATGCAACGACACAAGGGGTACAGTTCTCAAGACCTCCGGAGGAGGATATAATTGGTGATGCAGAAACGGGTAGATTACACGGTAAGAGGTAAAGCACAGAAAAGATGGGCACTTAGACACAGTCTTATCTATCCCCGACAGACCACAGACAAACGGGACAAGACTGACTTACACGGGGATTGATGGCAGGGAAGGACAGGCAGTCGATAGCACAAGGTGCACCTTGGCTCAGGGGCAGAATCAAACGCGGTCTGGTCCAGAGATGCGGGGAGGTATTGCAGCGCTCGGAGGTGGCGACTTCTCTCTCCAAGCTGAGGGCGCATCTGACGTCACCTCCCTCTTCCTGCGCATGCTCAGCGGGGAGTGACACGCCCTCGGCTCGTTAGCTCCGCCCCAGATGGAATCGGTCCGCCGCTTCTATTGGGTGCGGGGGGTTACCGGGCTCCGCCCTTGACGAGGAGCTGACAGCGAGCCCCTGCGTGGTAACCCCGTCGGAGCACATGTTCAATGGCGGCTAACCAAGCCGGAGTGAGGACGCACACTCCCCGCGCCGCCGCCGCTGTTGTTGTTGTTGTTGTTGTTGTACCATGAGGAAGAGCTGCGGGGAGGTATTGGGAGGTCCTAAACTTTCTAACGGTGCCATACAATCACATTCTGGTGCAACGAAGAGTCAGAATTAATGGAAACGAGTCCTTAACTGACATAGACTAAGAATAATTAGCAAGATGTCCTATAGTTGTCTACGTGAGATGCGGTGGACCTGGATGCGACATTTAATGGGGGAAAAAGGGGGAGGTCGGGTCTACAGAGTGTTGTTTACAGAAAATGGGACTAGGGAATGGGGGATTGGGGATAGTTGGGAAGTATTGGGGAAATAGGGGAATATTTACAAGCGGATATGGATGGAGGCCAATCTCATATCCGCAACATTGCACCCTTCTCTACCTCGGGGCGTCCCGACCCGATAAATTTTTACTTACTTTAGTGTGGCACTCAGATGTAGTTCCCTCTACTATTAACTCAACCCTGAGTGCGACAGTTTTACAGATGTTCACAAATGAGTAAATATGTCCCCCTGCGACGTTGCACCCTTCTCCTCACAGAAACACACCCACAGGATAACCGAATCGCGGAAAGAATCCTCAAACTAAACATACAGCCGGTAGGGAGCATCATTTATACAAGACTCCACTGATATTTACACTACGATCCAGGACCTGTTTTTGGAGGAACACATGCAGATGTTATGCATAGAGAGAGCACGCATGCCAGCATCGATACACCAACCCACGAGTGCCCTGTGGCCCTACGGCCTTTAATAATGTGCAGAGCACCCCATCCAAGCACCAAAAGCACCACCCCATACATACAGTCAGCACCATCCGGTGCACCAATAAAGTGTTCATAGTCACCGGTGGTGTCGCAGCCGGCCGATGTTCTGCCGCTGGTCTTGCCTTCATGTGGTGTACTTGGCCTTCTGGCTTCTTTAAAAATAAAGAAATGCGCCAACCGCATCCATTTCTAAATTGTGGCCGTCAGGGGGGCCAACTATAAGTGGTTCACCTGTATGGCATAGGTGCCACGTTGACCCAGAGGTCCATCAACGGGTGGTGCTTGCCCGCAAAAGACTGCGGTCCATGGTGGGCGGCCACAAAAATTACGGTCCATATGGTGTATCGATCCCGGCAGCAAGCAGCGAAAGTACAGGCCCACAACTGCGGAGCCAGCACCTCTCTCTCCTCTCTCTCTGCCCCAAAGCCAGATCCTCGGAGGTGGGAGACAAAAGAAGACAATTGAGTAAGGTGGTAAGGGCGCAAAAGTGCACGCAATATTAGGTAATGCACACTAGGGGCACATGGGAACCAGGTGAGACAGGTATGTTCCTACCGTACGCCCCCCCCCCAACCAGGTAACCTACATTGCCCCTCCCTTACCCCTTACTCTATCCACAAAACACAACACTACCCATAAACATCTACTTTACACATCAACAAACGTCCCTACTGTCTTCCCCGTTCCTCCCATAAACCAAATTCGTCTTCTCTCCCTCCTAACCAATCAAATTTGCCATTTCCAACTCTCATCAAAATTTGCCATCTCCAACTCAACATCAAAATTTGCCATCACCAATTCATCATCAGTCCCTCCTAGGGAGGGAGAGATGGAATCACCCCAATGTCTTATCCACGTCGTGATGCGTCTCACAAATCCAAACAGCAATTCTCCTTTCCTGCACACAGAACAAAGAAAACACAGGTGTGGAGTCATCATCATCACCTCAGGTAAGTGGCTGCATATGGTGCGACAGGTTCATCAATCCTAACTATTTCCTAAATGACTTTAACAACTTTACATTACCCGGGGTCTTTCCCTGCCAATCCATTGGCCAACTTACACTATGGGTTCTAAAAACCAATTCCCATTGACCAAACTGTGGTGCCTCTCAATTTGGGGTCTCACTCCCCCGATTCATCTCCCGGTGTCCTCGCACAATTTCTGGGCTGCGACGTGTAGCTCTCCCAGCAGGTCTACCCACCTGCACACCTCCACCACTGCAGTTGCCACCCGAGCTTACCTAGCTCCTCACCCTAACCTAACTAACTGGGGAAGGCCCTCTCCTGGCTCTGTCACCCCTTGGTGCCCTCTGGCACTGGGCTACCCGGGTCCGTCCTCCGGATCCTCGGGCCCCATCCACAACTACCGGCTCCCAGAGCCCACCTGCGGCCTCACCTGGCCGACATCCTCACAGTGGTGGAGTGCCCAAACCAACTACACACACTAACAGGCTACATGCCCAGCCATTTCCACAACACTAATGCACCCATCCACAATACCATTCTGCAACCGCACCACAAATGCCAATATCCAACCACAATTTACCTATACCTTCTAACTATTCTTTAAACTACCCTCCCCGGGTACTCGTGAAAAGGGGTCCACTCTTCCCCCATCCACACCTTCGCACCATGCACACCACTCCGTACCACTTACTCCAACTCTCTCCACACCACTCATTCCAATACTCCATGTATTCCACACACCTGTACTTGCACACCTGTGCTCTCACACCTGGTGCCACCTGCACCCTTCTCTCCCCAAAGCGCATTCGCGCTGATCCACAACACTCACTACTCATCCACTGCTCCACACACCTGTCCAGTTGCACACCTGTGCAATCACACCTGTTCAATTCTCAACCACACGGCATCATCTCATCTAACTACTCCCCTCTGAAACTCGCGCTTCCCAGTCGTCCCTTTAAACTATTGCGCTCCCTCGTCATTATCATCCACACTAATCTACCTGCGTCCCCACTACAGGTATCAGTCACTAACTAACCTTAACGTTACCTAATGTCATCTTCTAGGGCCCTATCAATATAACCTAACCCACCCGGGCTAGTTTTCACTGCCATACACCCCATAAACTATTGCGCATTTGCCCCCCTCTGTGAGGGATGGTGGATTTGCCATCCCACCACATCGGGGGTCTCCTACTATCAATTTGGCACACCAAATTCCAACCAATTCAAAAATTTTCCATTTACTGCCAATCACCGTACCAATCATCAAATTTCGCCTTTTTCTAATTTTGAGTCCAAAACACTAACCTCATCACCCAGTCTACTCACTAATGCCTCTCGGTGCGCCAATTCCTGTCCAAAGCCCGGCTTCGTAAAGCCGAGCAATGAATGCGGGTTGTTTGGTGCCAGCGGCTGGATACGTCCCGCATTCGGTGCAGGGAAGGAGGTTTACCCGGGCCGAGGTCCCACGCACCCTCTCGGCACGGAGCCATCCCATGGCCCGATCTCGACCTGCCGGAATGCCTCAACAAAAAGTGGTCGCCATGACGACCCTTCCTATCGGGCTGCCAGCTCCGCCTAGTGGAGCACGGACGCGGCCGTTCAAAGCGCGGCCCGGCGTGGATCGCGTACGGCGGTCCTTTCGGACCCGCCGTGGCTCGGATCCCCGCTGGTTCTCGCGGCACGCGAAGCCCGGCACGCACCGAGGGCCCGATTCGGCTATAAGTCGTTCTAACCTCTAACCCGGTTACCGTCGATGCTTCACCTGCATGCTTACATTCATACGCTACCCCTTTCTTGCTCATACATCCAGCCGTTTCCATGCTCCTCGTCGTACCTTCTCTAACACACCCAGGTACACTCATTCCACTCCCAGCCTTGGTCACACACCTGACCACCGAACACTTTGGCACACATTCGTTGGTCGCACACCTCACCAACACACCTCTTCGCGCCCCCTCCTCGGTCACCTCCTCTGTGACAATCACAGGTGTGCCCTCACTCGCACACCCAACCACGTGCGTCACGACCAATTCCAGCGTGCATTCCCACACACGCTCTACCATTCCAGGTGTGCATCCTTCCATTCCAGGTGTACATCCTCGCTCACCTGTCACAACCAACTCACGCTCCGTGTCACTCTCACTACTCTCACCTCCACTCTCGGTCGCGCACTCACCCTTACTCTCGACAGCACACTCTTTCCTCATGCACCCGTCCATTACACATCTTTCTCGCACACCCTCTCCCGTTACATCCTCTGTAACACTCACCACAGGCGTGCATTCTCCCTTTACACCCTCCGTAACACTCCTCACTACGCGCTTCCATGTGCTCCCTCGCACACGCGCTACGACCGACTCACTCTCGACAGCACACTCACTCCTTGGCGTGCACTTTTTCCTCACACACCCCAGAGTCGGACTTTCTCGCACACCTCCTTTTTCGCACACCAGACCTGTCGCACACTTCACCAACGGCCTCTCACGAACACCCGGGTCCATCTCGACCCCCAAGCTTCTTAAATCACCTGGCGCATCATACGCACGACCATATTGGTCACCACTTACACCGGGTCCTCTTCCTCTTCGCTTCTCCTCCATCACCTGCGAATCCCTCATCCGGTTAATGAGCACATCATCACGATCCGAACACAGACTTTGGACCAATTCTTTTACTTCCTCCTTTATCTCTTTCTTATCCTCTCTCCGTCGCTTCTTAATTTCGCTCACCCCTTCTTCCACTTCTTCTAATTTCTGCTTCACCTCTTTTATTTCCCGGTACGTCTCCTCAAGTTCGTCCTCTAAGGCTACCTTGACCGTTTCCATGTGCGTCCTCACCTGCCGGTCCTTCGTCTCCATTACCTCTGTCACCTCGTCCAACCTCGTTGTCAGTCCCTCACGTACCATCTGACATTCCCTCTTCGTCGCTATCAAGTCGTCTTTTAGTTCTTTCTGTGTCGCTTTTAACCCTCCTAGTACCGCAGTGTTCCTTTGTACCTGCTCCACTAACTCAGTCTGTCCCACCGTCAGCTGTTCCACCTCCTGCGTCAGGTCCTCTATGCCCCCTTGTAACTTTACAGTCCCCTTTCTCACCTCCTTCTCCATGCGCTCCTTACAGTGCCTCACCTCCTTGCGCACTCCTCCGACCTCCTCACTCACACCTCTTCTGATCTCTTCTCCCATCACTTGCATCTCCTGCCCAGATGCGACCCTCATCTGCTCCATTTCCTCCCTGTGAGCATCCAATTTAGTTTCTACCCCCATTCTGACCCCCTCTATCTGCTGCCCCATTTTTTTAACTTCCCTTTCCGCTTGGTCCCTCATGTCCCTCAATTTGCCTTCCATACTGTTTTCTAACCCCTCTAACCCATTTTTCACTCCCTCTATCTGATTCTCCTGGGCAGCCATTCTCTTTTCCACCCCCATTAACCCCTGTTTCACCCCTTCTATCCCATTGTCTAACCCCTCTAATTTCTTGTCTAATCCCTCACCGGTACCCCTCGCTTCGTCCCTCATTACCCCCATTTGGCCCTCCAATCGCTCACCCAATCGCTCCCTATCAGCCCTCATTTGCTCACTATTAGCCCTCATATCGTCCTTCTGCAGGTTGAGGGACGCCTGCATTTGCGACATAAATTGCTCCATGAGGGCCTGCATTTGGGCCATCCCTCCCACTTGTGCAGCGGGTGCGGCCGCCGCAGCCATGTGCGAGGCGCCATTTTGCGAACCTGCCGTCCTCACTGCTTCGCTCTCCTCTTGTCCCTCAATTTGGTCCTGGATCGACCCTGCCTCACTCTCCTCTACCGGAACCCAGCCATCTTGATCAGCCATAGCGCGACTTTCAAAATTCGGGTTTTTATTTTTGTAAAACAAAATCAAATTTCGCCGTTAATAATTTCGAGCGCGTGAACCGCGCTTCGGGTCCGATCTCACTCCTCGACACCAATTGTTACTGATATAACACAATTGGTGTCCCAAAATTTGGGCCTAACAAATTTAGTCCCAGGTCCGAATCCAACTCCTGACAACCAATTGTTACTGACGCGGTTTTAGATGTTAGTTTACCGAGCGGTTTGGTATGACCGCGTCCGAACAGTTACTCCCCGATTAGAACCCTATCCCGCCCGATTCCACTCGAACGTTGGCCGAATCGCGCTACGCTAAATCAATGAAGGAAAGGACACAACGGCTGGGATAAATGCAACGACACAAGGGGTACAGTTCTCAAGACCTCCGGAGGAGGATATAATTGGTGATGCAGAAACGGGTAGATTACACGGTAAGAGGTAAAGCACAGAAAAGATGGGCACTTAGACACAGTCTTATCTATCCCCGACAGACCACAGACAAACGGGACAAGACTGACTTACACAGGGATTGATGGCAAGGAAGGACAGGCAGTCGATAGCACAAGGTGCACCTTGGCTCAGGGGCAGAATCAACACGGTCCGGTCCAGAGATGCGGGGAGGTATTTCAGCGCTCGGAGGTGGCGTCTTCTCTCTCCAAGCTGAGGGCGCATCTGACGTCACCTCCCTCTTCCTGCGCATGCTCAGCGGGGAGTGACACGCCCTCGGCTCGTTAGCTCCGCCCCAGATGGAATCGGTCCGCCGCTTCTATTGGGTGCGGGGGGTTACCGGGCTCCACCCTTGACGAGGAGCTGACAGCGAGCCCCTGCGTGGTAACCCCGTCGGAGCACATGTTCAATGGCGGCTAACCAAGCCGGAGTGAGGACGCACACTCCCCGCGCCGCCGCCGCTGTTGTTGTTGTTGTTGTTGTACCATGAGGAAGAGCTGCGGGGAGGTATTGGGAGGTCCTAAACTTTCTAACGGTGCCATACAATCACATTCTGGTGCAACGAAGAGTCAGAATTAATGGAAACGAGTCCTTAACTGACATAGACTAAGAATAACTAGCAAGATGTCCTATAGTTGTCTACGTGAGATGCGATGGACCTGGATGCGACATTTAATGGGGGAAAAAGGGGGAGGTCGGGTCTACAGAGTGTTGTTTACAGAAAATGGGACTAGGGAATGGGGGATTGGGGATAGTTGGGAAGTATTGGGGAAATAGGGGAATATTTACAAGCGGATATGGATGGAGGCCAATCTCATATCCGCAACAGTACGCACATACTACGTACGCCACGTGTACACACACAACTGATCGCTAAACCCCGCTTTTCGTTTCGCAAGTGCAGGGTAATTAACGATGATCACTTGTAATCGAATCAATATCGATAATTAATTCCATGCCCAATTCTAGAAGACTCTCAATGGAATACTGCTCTCCCCTCTGGGCTGGTGCTCCTGCCTCACACCTAGCTTGTCTTCACGCTGTTGAAACCAAAGCATTCAGAATCATTGGAATCTCCCGCGATGAAGCTAACTCCAAGGGCCTCTCACTCACTCACCGCAGGCAGGTTGGTGGTCTTTCCGTCTTCTACCGACTCCTCTCTGGCCTTGCCCCCCCAGCTCTCTCTGGGCTCTGTCCCGCAAATATTCCTACAGGTCGCACAAGATCTGCCTGCAACCCTCTTATGGTTAAACTGCCAAAATCAAGACTTTCTGCTCACCTTCACTCCTTCATTCCTCTTTTCTCCCGCCTCTGGAACAAACTCCCTCACTCTCTTCAATCCCACTCCACCCTCCAGGTCTTTAAAACAGCTGTTCACCACTATCTCTTGTCTTCTCCCATCCAAAACCTTGATCTTTTATATCCCCGCTAATTTCACCCCAATTCCACTTTTTTGAAATACCAACTTCTGTCCTGGAAGTCCTTGGTGTCCTTGTGTTTTATACTTCTCCCACCCTTCCCACGCCTCCTCCCCCCAAGCTCTCTCCCTCCCACACATCTCCCTGCTCTTAAATATTGTGTGCTCTCAAGTGTTTGTGTGCTTCCCCTTGTCTTGTCTTCCGCTCCCTCTTTTTATATATTTTGTTTGTCTGGTTGATTTGTTTGTGAAGTAAATGTCAGCTCCTTCACGAGCCTCGATTCAGTATACAAAAAAAAAAAAAAAAAAAAGTACCAACTTCTATTCTAGTGTGTGGGTGTATCTTGGCATAAGGAAGAACGCTATTGAAAATTGGGTCGCCACGTCAAAATCCAAGATGGCCGCCACCATATATATGTCTGAACCTTGTGAGTGAAATATCTTGAAAAATAAACGAACTACTAACTTCTAATCTGGTGTGTGGGTGTATCTACGCATAAGGAAGAAGCCTATTGAAAATTGGGTCGCCACGTCAAAATCCAAGATGGCCACCGCCATGTAAACCTGAACCTTGTGAGCGGAATATCTTGAAAAATAAGCGAAGTACCAACTTCTAATCTGGTGTGTGGGTGTACCTAGGCATAAGGAAGAACGCTTTTGAAAATTGGGTCGCCACGTCAAAATCCAAGATGGCCGCCACCATATATATATGTCTGAACCTTGTGAGTGAAATATCTTGAAAAATAAACGAACTACTAACTTCTAATCTGGTGCGTGGGTGTATCTAGGCATATGGAAGAATGCTATTGAAAATTGGGTCGCCATGCCAAAATCCAAGATGGCCGCCTCCATGTATGTCTGAACCTTGTGAGCGAAATATCATATCAAGCATGTTTTCTGCGTCTTCCACTTTGTCAACTCACATCACTTCCCCGACGGGGGACTTCGGCGTAACGCTTGTTATAATAGAGCAAACGTATATGGTGATGTCGTTATGTATGTCGTTATGTTTATATGCGACGAAAACGTCTTCTTCTTCGTCAAATAATATTAACACCCTCTTAATTAATCTCTTAATTACGTTAAGACTGCTGAGACCTCTCAGACCTTTGATCCCCCCCAAGATCCTTCAGACCACCAAGACCCCTGAAGACCCAAAATACCCTGAAGACCCCAAAGACCCTGAAGACCCAAAATACCCTTCAAGGCCCAGAGGCTTAAAAATACCCTGAATACCCAAAAACCCAAACGAAGGCCTAGAAGGCATAGAAGACCCAAAATATCCCAAAGACCGAAAAGACCTCGAAGACCCAGAAGACCCAAAAAGACCCAAAGCCTTAAAGACCCAGGGGAACCAAAAGACCCTTAAGACCCAAAATCCCCTGAAGACACCAAAGACCCAAAAGACACAGAATACCCAAAACACCCTAAAGACCCAAAACACCCCAAAGACCCAAAACACCCCAAAGACCCAAAACACCCCAAAGACCCAAAACACCCTGAAGACCACAAACACACTGAAGTCCCAAAAAGACCCAAAGACCCTTAAAGACCCAGAGGAACCAAAAGACCCTTCAGACCCAAAATCCCTTGAAGACACCGAAGACCCAAAATACCCTTGAAGTCCCTGAGGCTCAAAAATACCCTGAATACCCAAAAATGCAAAAGACCCCAAAGACACAAAACACCCCCAAAGACCCAAAGAGCCAAAACACCCAAAGACCCAAAATACCCTTCAAGGCCCCGACACTCAAAAATACCCTGAATACCCAAAAACCCAAAAGACCCAAAACACCCGGAAGACCCAAAACACCCCGAAGACCAAAAACACACCGAAGACCCAAAACACCCCAAAGACCCAAAACACCCCGAGGACCCAAAACACCCCCCAAAAACCCGAAACACCCTGAAGACCCAAAACACCCCGAAGACCCAAAACACCCTGAAGACCCAAAAGACCCCAAATACCCCAAATACCCAAAATACCCTTAAAGGTCCAGAGGATCCTGAAGACCCAAATGGCGCGGAAGGCCTAGAAGACCCAAAATACCCCAAAGACCGAAAACACCTCGAAGACCCAGAAGACCCAAAAACACCCAAAGAGCCTTAAAGACCCAGAGGAACCAAAAGACCCTTAAGACCCAAAATCCACTGAAGACACCAAAGACCCAAAAGACACCGAATACCCAAAACACCCTGAAGACCCAAAACACCCCAAAGACCCAAAAACACCCTGAAGACCACAAACACACTGAAGACCCCAAAAGACCCTTAAAGACCCAGAGGAACCAAAAGACCCTTAAGACCCAAAATCCCTTGAAGACACCGAAGACCCAAAATACCCTTGAAGTCCCTGAGGCTCAAAAATGCCCTGAATACCCAAAAACGCAAAAGACCCCGAAGACCCAAAACACCCCAAAGACCCAAAACACCCAAAGACCCAAAATACCCTTCAAGGCCCTGATGCTCAAAAATACACTGAATACCCAAAAACCCAAAAGACACCCAAAGACCCAAAACACCCCGAAGACCCCAAACACCCTGAAGACCAAAAATACCCTTAACGGTCCAGAGGATCCTGAAGACCCAAATGGCGCCGAAGGCCTAGAAGACCCAAAATACCCTAAAGACTGAAAAGACATCGAAGACCCAGAAGACCCAAAAAGACCCGAAGAGCCTTAAAGACCTAGAGGAACCAAAAGACCCTTAAGACACAAAATCCCCTTAAGACACCAAAAACCCAAAAGACACAGAATACCCAAAACACCCTAAAGACCCAAAACACCCTGAAGACCCAAAACACCCCAAAGACCCAAAATACCCTTAAAGGTCCTGAGGATCCTGAAGACCCAAATGGCGCCGAAGACCTAGAAGACCCAAAATACCCCAAAGACCGAAAATACCTTGAAGACCCAAAGAGCCTTAAAGACCCAGAGGAACCAAAAGACCCTTAAGACCCAAAATCCCCTGAAGACACCAAAGACACAGACTACCCAAAACACCCAAAAGACCCAAAATACCATTAAAGGCCCAGAGGATCCAAAATACACTGAAGACCCAAAATCCCCTGTAGACACCAAAGACCCAAAACACACAGAATACCCAAAACACCCTAAAGACCCAAAACACCCTGAAAACCCCAAACACCCCAAAGACCCAAAATACCCTTAAAGGTCCTGAGGATCCTGAAGACCCAAATGGCGCCGAAGACCTAGAAGACCCAAAATACCCCAAAGACCGAAAATACCTTGAAGACCCAAAGAGCCTTAAAGACCCAGAGGAACCAAAAGACCCTTAAGACCCAAAATCCCCTGAAGACACCAAAGACACAGACTACCCAAAACACCCGAAAGACCCAAAATACCATTAAAGGCCCAGAGGATCCAAAATACACTGAAGACCCAAATGGCGCCGAAGACCTAGAAGACGCAAAAGACCGAAAAGACCTTGAGGCCCCAAAATACCCCAAAGAGCCTTAAAGACCTGGAGGAACCAAAAGACCCTTAAGACCCAAAATCCCCTGAAGACACTGAAGCCCCAAAATACCCCAAAGACCCAAAACACCCTGAAGACCCAAACCACCTCGAAGACCCCGACGATCCAAAAATACCCTGAAGACCCAAAACACCCCAAAGCCCCAAAACACCTAAAAGACCCCGTAGACCCATGAGACGCAGAAGACCCAAAATACCCAAAACACCCTGAAGACCCAAAACCATTTAGCCAATTTAGACCCAAAATACCCTTAAATACCCAGAAGAACCAAAATACCCCAAAGACTCTTAAACACCCAGAGGAAACAAACAACCCTGAAGACACAAAAGCCCCTGAAGACCCAAAAGACCCCAAAGACCCAAAACACCCCAAAGACCCAAAATACCCTTGTAGGCCCAGAGGATCTAAAATACCCTGAAGACCCAAATGGCCCTGAAGACCCAAAACACCATGAAGACACAAAAGACCCAAAAGACACCGAAATGGTCAAAGATGCCTATCCCTCTGAAACGATGTGTGGTGAGGCATGCGGAGCGTGCCGAGGCACGCTAGTCTAAATAAAACGTTGAATGCAATTAAGTATTGTGACGCAGATCAGCTATCTCGGTACTCCATCGAATCTTCACTTACATGTCACTACATTGGACAAAATGACGGCTGAAGACAATTCGGGAAGATAAATAAGTAATTTATTCATGGAGGGTCACAAGATCAATGATTAGCTAAGGAGGTGTAGGAAGCTCACCTGTGGGTCACATGAAAAGGCCCTTAAATGTTCTGTTCAGGCCAATCAACGATGAGGAGCCGATCAAGGCAATGAAGTTCCACCCCGCAAGTAATTGCACCCACGATTGTCCAGTAATGAGGTTCATTAACCATCCTAGTCAGTGGATGATGTGGGTATGATGGTGTGCATTAGGGGGTCATTGGTATGCAAACAGATGTAGGCTCAATACACACACACACACACACACACACACACACACACACACACACACACACACATATAGGTGTATCATGGCCCGTGGATGTGTAGGAGACATCTTGATGTATCAAGCAGGGAAACTGGAGCTTAAGATTCTTTATGTGTCTTCACATGGGCGGTGGAGCTATGTTAACTAGGTAGGGGTTAAAGTTAGTTTTCCCCAGTCTGTGATTGCTCCCAGTGGTTTTCCCTACGTTTTTACAATTATAACAAGACCATCCATAAAACCTCATGTTCGTTACAACAACAACAATAACAACAATCGTCCCTGGCAACCAGTTAGAGCCGATCGGCAAATAAACCTCGCCCATCAACCGAGTAATGAAAAAGGCCACATCCCCAGAGTTTGGGGGGAGGGGGGGTGAGGAAGAGCAAAGCCGGAAGGAAATGCCACGAAGTTCGTCATTGGTCAAGCAAGACCATGGGGTGATACGACGGAGCTCAGACATTGGACAGAGTGACGTCAGAGCAGGGTAGGTTCGATCTTGGACGAAGAAGAATCACTCAGTCCCTCACTCGGTCTGTGCTTTCGTGTCAGGCGGTCGCTCTTTGTCTCTTGCTTGGCAGATACTGGCTCGTGTGTGAGCATGAGGAGAACTTTACGGAGCTCGTGTGGACTATTGCGGCGTCAGAGGAGGGGGTGGTGTTGGACTATGGTGATTTTAAGGGAGCTGGAGCCACGTTGCGTTCGGCGGTTGAAGCGAAGAAGGGCCATTTCACTGGTTGCTTCACGCCTGGGCGTTTACGACGGGGGTGTTCAGCACCATTGTCGGAGCGCTTCCCGTGCGAGTGGCTACACCAGCGGCGACGACCAACAAACAAACCCTCAACACATTTTGGACCATAGCTGAGTACCGGCCGACCAGAGAAATTTTTTTTATTATATTTTATCATTCCCCTGTTGTGTATTTGAGTCTGTATAGAGACGTCTCAAATTAGAAATTAGTTTTACCTCACCTTTCAATTTTATCGCATCACATTTACTTTCATTAAATCATTATCGTGGTACTTTCATTTGTTGTCGTGTGTGTTTGTTAGTTGTGGGTTTCAGGAATCAACCCGTGGCCAGACAGAATCTGTGAAATTCTGTGAAAGCCCACAGAATCTTGTTTCTCACAGTCTAAGAGTCCTTTGGTGCTTTTTGCAAACTCCAAGCGGGCTTTCATGTGTCTTTCACTGAGGAGAGGCTTCCGTCTGGCCACTCTGCCATAAAGCCCAGATCGGTGGAGTGTTGCAGTGATGGTTGTCCTTCTGGAAGTTTCTCCGATCTCCACACAGGATCTCTGGAGCTCAGCCAGAGTGACCATTGGGTTCTTGGTCACCCCTCTTACCAAGGCCCTTCTTCCCTGATTGCTCAGTTTGGCCAGGCGGCCAGCTCTAGGAAGAGTCCTGGTTGTTCCAAACTTTTTCCATTGAAGAATTATGGAGGCCACTGTGCTCTTCGGAACCTTCAATGGAGCACAAATATTTTTGTAGGTTTCCCCAAATCTGTGCCTCGACACAATTCTGTCTCTGAGCTCTTCAGGCAGTTCCGTCGACCTCATGGTTTGGTTTTTGCTCTGATATGCATTGTCAGCTGTGAGACCATATATAGACAGGTGTGTGCCTTTCCAAATCATGTCCAATCAATTGAATTTATCACAGGTGGACTCCAATCAAGGTGTAGAAACATCTCAAAGATGATCAAGAGAAATGGGAGGCACCTGAGCTAAATTTCAAGTGTCACAGCAAAGGGTCTGAATACTTATGTCAATGTGATATTTCAGTTTTTTCTTTTTAATAAATTTGCAAAACATTCTAAAATCCTGTTTTCTCTGTCGTTATGGGATATTGAGTGTAGATTGATGAGGGAAAAAATGAATTTAAACGATTTCGGCATAAGGCTGCAACATAACAAAATGTGAAAAAAGTGAAGGGGTCTGAATACTTTCTGAATGCACTCTGTATGTATATATATATATATATGTATATATATGTATATATATATATATATATATATATATATATATATATATATTGTTGCAGACGCGGATTAAAGATGTTATTTTACCGAGCGGTTTGGTATTACCGCGTCCGAACAGTTACTCCCCGCTTAGAACCCGATTTCACCCAAACGTTGGCCGGATCGCACCGCAGCTAGTCAATAGGGAAAAGACAGAGGCGACACGGATGTGAAGAAGAAGAAGGAATAAAACAAGAAGACGTACAGACGAGTAATGGGATTTATTATTTACACAAGCAAAAAGGAGCAATCAAGGTTTATTTACAACACATAAGACGCAGGTGACACAGTGCAAATATTAACTTATACCAGCTTAATTAACCCAGGACAGAACAAACAGAACAAACTCACGTACACAAGAAGGATGGAAAGGCAGGAGGTGGATGGCTGGAAGGAGAGGAAGGTCCAAAGGGGTCCTGCAGCACGATCGGCGTGTTTAGCAGCCGCCGTTCCTTCACGGCCTTGCTCAAAACCGCCGTCCAGGCCCCAAGTGGCTGTGGGGTGTTGTTGCTGCTGTGGCCTCCGCTGCTTTCCCAGGACTTGTCTGACGCGTCTGGTCCAAACCCTCAACTCTTTCTTGGTTCACTCACTCCTCACCACCGACTCCTCACCGCAACCAACACAACCACTGACCGCCACCACCGACTCCTCACCGCAACCAACTGACCACCGACTCCACTGACTGACTCTTCACGACTCTCTCTCTTTGTGACCAACTCTCTCTGGCAACCGACCCACTTGCTTCCTGCGTGCGCGCCTTTATAACGCCTCCGGCGATTAAGCCGCCGGCCTTTTGGACACGCCCATCGGGGTGCTCACCTCGGCCCTGGTTGGTCGCGCGACCCTCGGGCTCCGCCCTTGATGACGACGGGCGGGCACGCCCCTCTTCCCCTCTATGACGAGGTGGAGACACGCCTTTCTTCCCCGACTCGAGCACATGGTCAATGGTGGTTTTGGAGGGGATGTAATATGGGCAATCGAGGCTCGGCAATGACGAGAGGGGATGTAATATGGGCAATCGAGGCTCGGCAATGACGAGAGGGGATGTAATATGGGCAATCGAGGCTCAGCAATGACGAAAGGGGATGTGAAGGGAATGGGGATTTTGGGGATGGGAATGAAAGGGGATCTATTCTCTTTCACTGGTGCAATGGAGTACTTCAATTAATGGGAGACACAGCCTTACTCTAAAACACAGAATAAGAGATAACTATCAACAGGGGTATTCTATTATTTGGCTGATGTGTATGCTTGTGGACTAATTATGGGATGCCCTTTCACCTTTACACAGCTCCGGAGGTAGGGGGGCGCAGAATAACCAAAAATAATAATAGTACAGCACACAATCAAAAAATATACAGTCCTCATCTCCGCAACACTGCACCCTCCTCCTCTTAGGCACCGCCCGGGCCTACAACTTTTATTTTTAGTGTGACACGTAGGTGTAGTTCCCTCTACTTTTTACCTGACCCTGAGTGTGACAGTTTTAAAACATAAATAAATGTGTCCCGCTGCTCCATTGCACCTGCCTAACAGACTTACGCCCACAGTTAACCGAATTGCGGAATGGTCTTCAAACTACACACTGACGGTGGGAAGCATTATTTACACTTGACGCTACTTTTATTTACAAGACTAACCCAGGACCTGTAATTGTTCTTTCTGGGGAGGAGACAGTCTGCTCTGCATCAATGCACCATGAACGCACCCAAAACGCACCAATACAAGCACCCAAGCACCAATCGGTGCAGTCATCACTGTTCAAGTGTTCAATGCATGTTCAATAAAAATAAAATCAACAACCCCTAACCCTGCAGGTGATCTCTTGCTCTTCGGCTCCCTCTGCTGGTTATTATTATTTCTTCCAGTTGTTGTCATTCTTTTGCTTTGCTTACTGGCGGCCTATTTGCAATAAAAGAATGCACCTAACGTGTCCGTTTTTATTTTATTTATGGCCCACAGGGGCCGACTACGTGTGGTTCACCTGTGGGGCATCGGTGCCCTGTGGCCAAGGTCCGCCAGCAAGATTTCGGGCCCTCATGGCCGGTTCCAGCAGAGGGGCCATGCCCCAACCCATGGGGTCCATAGGTGGTGCTCGGCCACAGACATGTGGTCCATAATGTGGTGCATCGATGCAGACAGCTGGTTCTGGGAATTTCGGGCGCACAATGGCCGACCCACGCACGCTCCCCTCGGCACCCAATGGCGCACAGGTCATGTGGGAGACAAAAGGGGAAAGACAAATGAGCGAGGGGTAAGGTCACAAAGGTACACATCAATAAGGCAATGCAAGGCGAAATGCGTACGGAGAGCGAAATGAGAAAGCTGGTCCCTACCGTACGTCACCCCCCTGTCACCTACACTACCCTTGCCCTTACCCCATATTTACAAAATCTACACATTACCAATCCGTCGCTACTGTTACGTCTTCCCCATATTTCCTCTATACCAAATTCGTCTCCACAATCCCTCTACTTCAAAATTTGCCATCACCCAATTCGTCATCCATCCTCATAAGGAGGAAGAGATGGAACAACAAAGCACAATGTCACACCCACGTCATGATGCGTCTCACATTCCAAAACATTTGCATCAAAAATAATTAAACATGGCATGGTGCGGAGTACCTGTCACCTCAGGTGAGTGGATGCAGATGGTGCGAGGAGATCCTTCATCCTATCTATTTTCTAAATGACTTTAACACACTTTACACTACCCGGGGTCTTTCCCTGCCAATCCATTGGCCAACTTACACTATGGGTTCTAATAACCAATTCCCATTGTCCAAACTGTGGTGCTTCTCAATTTGGGGTCTCACTCCCCCGATTCATCTCCCGGTGCCCTCGCACAATTTCTGGGCTGCGACGTGTAGCTCTCCCAGCAGGTCTACCCACCTGCACACCTCCACCACTGTAGTTGCCACCCGAGCTTACCTGCTCCTCACCCTAACCTATCTAACTGGGGAAGGCCCTCTCCTGGCTCTGTCACCCCTTGGTGCCCTCTGGCACTGGGCTACCCGGGTCCGTCCTCCGGATCCTCGGGCCCCATCCACAACAACTACTACCGGCTCCCAGAGCCCACCTGCGGCCTCACCTGGCCGACATCCTCACAGTGGTGGAGTGCCCAAACCAACTACACACACTAACAGGCTACACGCCCAGCCATTTCCACAACACTAATGCACCCATCCAAAGACCATTCTTTCACCCGCACCACAGATGCCAATATCCAACCACAATTTACCTGTACCCTCTTCCTAACACTTACACTACCCGCCCCGGGTATCCGTGATGGGGGTCCACTCTTCCCCCATTCACACCTTCGCACCATCCACTCCACTCCACAATTTCCACCATACTCACTCCACAGCCATCCATTCCAATACTCCAGATATTCCACACTACCATTTATTCCACACAGCCACATACACCTGTTGTTGCACACCTGTGCAATCACCTGGTGCCACCTGCACCCTCCTCCTCTTCCTGGACCATTTGGTCAACACAACACGCAATCACCACTACTCCCTCATACACTGCTCCACACACCTGTTCAGTTGCACACCTGGGCAATCACACCTGTTCAATTCTCAACCACACGGCATCATCTCATCTAGCTACTCCCTTTCTGAAACTTGCGCTTCCCAGTCGTCCCTTTAAACTATTGCGCTCCCTCGTCATTATAATCCACACTAATCTACCTGCGTCCCCACTACAGGTATCAGTCACTAACTAACCTTAACGTTACCTAATGTCATCTTCGCTAGATCCCTACACACGATATCCTAACCCACCCGGGCTAGTTTTCACTGCCTTCAACCCCATAAACTATAGCGCATTTGCCCCACATGTGAGGGATGGTGGATTTGCCATCCCACCACATTGGGGGTCTCTCCCTATAAAGTTTGTTCGTCCAAATTCAATAAACCAAAAATTTGCCAATCACTCTACCATCATCAAATTTTGCTTTTTTTCTAATTTCGGGGCCAAAACACTATCCTCATCACCCGTCTACTTATTACATCCTCTCGGTGCGCCAATTCCCTTCTACAGCCCGGCTTCGTACAGCCGAGCAATGAATACGGGTTGTTTTGTGCCAGCGGCTGGATACGTCCCGCATTCGTGGCAGGGACGGGGGCTTACCTGGGCCGAGATCCCACGCACCACCTTGGCGTGGAGCCATCCAATGTCCCGATCTCGACCTGCCGGCACGTCTCAATAGAAAGTGGTCGCCATGACGACCCTTCCTATCGGGCTGCCCGCTCCGCCTAGTGGAGCCCGGACGCGGCCGTTCCAAGTGAGGCACAGCGTGGATCGCGTACGGCGGTTCTTTCGAAACCGCCGTGGTTCGGATCCCCGCTGGTCCTCGCGGCACGCGAAGCTGCCCGACGCGCACCGAGGGCCCGATTCGGCTATAAGTCATTCTAACCTCTAACCCGGTTACCGTCGATGCCTCACCTGCATGCTTAAACGCATACGCTACCCCTTTCTTCCTCATACATCCAGCCGTTCCCATGCTCCTCGTACCTTTCCTTACACACCCAGGTACACTCATTCCACTCCCAGCCTTGGTCACACACCTGACCACCGAACACCTTGGCACACATTCGTCGCTCGCACACCTCACCAACACACCTCTTCGCGCCCCCTCCTCGGTCACCTCCTCTGTGACAACCACAGGTGTGCTCTCACCCGCACACCCAACCACGTGCCTCACGACCAATTCAAGTGTGCATTCCCACACACGCTCTACCATTCCAGGTGTGCATCCTTCCATTCCAGGTGTACATCCTCGCTCACCTGTCATAACCAACTCACGCTCCGTTTCACTCTCACTACTTTCACCTCCACTCTCGGTCGCGCATTCACCCTTACTCTCGACAGCACACTCTTTCCTCATGCACCCGTCCGTTACACACCTTTCTCGCGCACACTCTTGCGCACACTTTTCCGTTACTTCCTCTGTAACACTTACCACACCGCGCTTCCATGTACCCCCTCGCACACGCGCTACGACCAACTCACTCTTGACGGCACACTCACTCCTCGGCGTGCACTTTTTCCTCACACACCCCATGGTCGGACATTCTCGCAAACCTCTTTTTTCGCACACCAGACCTGTCGCACACTTCACCAACGGCCTCTCACGAACACCCGGATCCAAACCAATCCCCAAGCCGACTGAAGCTTTCCTCACATCATATACATTGCCACTCACCTCCGTACCTCGTCGTCGCACCTCCTCTGCCACCTGCAAACTTTTTATTTGGTTAGTGAGAACCTCATCATGATTTGAACACAGACTTTGTACATATTCCATGACTTCCCCCTTAATCTCCCTCTTAGTTTCCCTCCGTCTCTTCTTAATTTCACTCACCCCCTCTTCCACCTCCTCTAATTTTTCCTTTACCTCCTTCATCTCCCTGTGCGCCTCCTCTATCTCTTCCTCTAATGCCACTTTAACCGTTTCTATGTGCGTCCTCACCTCTCGGTCCTTCGTCTCTATTACTTCTGTCACCTCTTCCAACTTCTTCGTCAACCCCTCATGTACCATCTGACATTCCTTCTGTGTCGCTATTAATTCATTTTTTATGTCCTTTTGTGTCGCTTTTAACCCCCCGATTATTGCAGTGTTCTTTTCCACTTGGTCCGCTAGTTCCCTTTGTCCGACTGTCAGCTGTTCTACTCCCTTCGTCAGATCCTCTATGCCCCCCTGTAACCTAGCCGTATTATTCCTCACTTCTTTCTCCATACGCTTCTCACCTCGCTTTACCTCCTCGCGTAGCCCCGAAACCTCCTCCCCCACACCTCGTCGTATCTCCTCCTTCATCTCCTCCCTTTCTTTTGTAGATGCCGCCCTCATCTGTCCCAATTCATCCCTCTGAGCATCCAGTTTGGTTTCTACCCCGATTTTTACCTCCTCTATCTGCTCTCCCATTTGTTTAATTTCTCTGGCGGATTGCTCCCCTATCTCCCGCAATTTGTCCTCCATCCTATTTTCTAGCCCCATTAACCCATTTTTCATCCCCTCTATCTGATTCTCCTGGGCAGCCATTCTATTTTCCACCCCCGTTAACCCATGTTTCACCTCTTTTATCCCGTTGTCTAACCCCTCAAAATTATTGTCTAACTTCCCAAATTTCTTGTCTAACCCCTCACCGGTACCCCTCGCTTCGTCCCTCATTACCCCCAATTGCTCACTCTGAGCCCTCGCTTCGTCCCTCATTACCCCCATTTGGCCCTCCAATCGCTCACCCAATCGCTCACTATCAGCCCTCATTTCGTCCTTCTGCAGGTTGAGGGACGCCTGCATTTGTACCATAAATTGCTCCATGAGGGCCTGCATTTGCGCCATCCCTCCCACTTGTGCAGCGGGTGCGGCCGCCGCAGCAATGTGCGAGGCGCAATTTTGCGCGCCCGCAACCTCGTGCGCGAGGACGCCATTTTGCGCGCCTGATACTCCCTCAACCGCCTCCTCATTGCTCCCCTCCATTTGATCCTGGGTTACCCCTAACCCCTCCTCTAGCTCACCCACCGGCATCCGATCGCCTTGACCAGCCATGGTGCGATTTCAAAATTCGGGTTTTGTAAAACAAAACAAATTTCGGCCGCTCCAAATTTTGACCAAATTTTTTTTTTTTTTTTAGATGTTTTAAAAATTTTGGTTCGGGCCCCGAATCTCACTCCCAGACACCAATTGTTACTTAATAACACAATTGGTGTTCCAAAATTTGGGCCTAACAAATTTAGTCCCAGGTCCGAATCCAACTCCTGACAACCAATTGTTGCAGACGCGGATTAAAGATGTTATTTTACCGAGCGGTTTGGTATTACCGCGTCCGAACAGTTACTCCCCGCTTAGAACCCGATTTCACCCAAACGTTGGCCGGATCGCACCGCAGCTAGTCAATAGGGAAAAGACAGAGGCGACACGGATGTGAAGAAGAAGAAGGAATAAAACGAGAAGACGTACAGACGAGTAATGGGATTTATTATTTACACAAGCAAAAAGGAGCAATCAAGGTTTATTTACAACACATAAGACGCAGGTGACACAGTGCAAATATTAACTTATACCAGCTTAATTAACCCAGGACAGAACAAACAGAACAAACTCACGTACACAAGAAGGATGGAAAGGCAGGAGGTGGATGGCTGGAAGGAGAGGAAGGTCCAAAGGGGTCCTGCAGCACGATCGGCGCGTTTAGCAGCCGCCGTTCCTTCACGGCCTTGCTCAAAACCGCCGTCCAGGCCCCAAGTGGCTGTGGGGTGTTGTTGCTGCTGTGGCCTCCGCTGCTTTCCCAGGACTTGTCTGACGCGTCTGGTCCAAACCCTCAACTCTTTCTTGGTTCACTCACTCCTCACCACCGACTCCTCACCACAACCAACACAACCACTGACCGCCACCACCGACTCCTCACCGCAACCAACTGACCACCGACTCCACTGACTGACTCTTCACGACTCTCTCTCTTTGTGACCAACTCTCTCTGGCAACCGACCCACTTGCTTCCTGCGTGCGCGCCTTTATAACGCCTCCGGCGATTAAGCCGCCGGCCTTTTGGACACGCCCATCGGGGTGCTCACCTCGGCCCTGGTTGGTCGCGCGACCCTCAGGCTCCGCCCTTGATGACGACGGGCGGGCACGCCCCTCTTCCCCTCTATGACGAGGTGGAGACACGCCTTTCTTCCCCGACTCGAGCACATGGTCAATGGTGGTTTTGGAGGGGATGTAATATGGGCAATCGAGGCTCGGCAATGACGAGAGGGGATGTAATATAGGCAATCGAGGCTCGGCAATGACGAGAGGGGATGTAATATGGGCAATCGAGGCTCGGCAATGACGAAAGGGGATGTGAAGGGAATGGGGATTTGGGGATGGGAATGAAAGGGGATCTATTCTCTTTCACTGGTGCAATGGAGTACTTCAATTAATGGGAGACACAGCCTTACTCTAAAACACAGAATAAGAGATAACTATCAACAGGGGTATTCTATTATTTGGCTGATGTGTATGCTTGTGGACTAATTATGGGATGCCCTTTCACCTTTACACAGCTCCGGAGGTAGGGGGGCGCAGAATAACCAATAATAATAATAGTACAGCACACAATCAAAAAATATACAGTCCTCATCTCCGCAACAATATATATATATATATATATATATATATATATATATATATATATATATATGCACTACCGGTCAAAAGTTTTAGAACACATCAATTTTTCCAGTTTTTATTGAAATTTACGCAGTTTTTGTCCAGTGAATAACCTAAAATGGTACAAAGGTAAGCAGTGAACTGCTCGAGGTTAAAAAAAACGTTTAGGTTAGCAAAAACGGGAAAACAATGTAAATTGCACAGTTATATTGTAAAAAAAGGCCTTCTTCAGGGAACAAGTAAAGGGTTAACAACTTACAGCTGTTCTGCAGCAATGTAAGTAAATTAAGCCTTGAAAGTTGATGCAAACAATTCCTACAGGTGTCCCAACCTCTGCTGATTACTTGATTACAAACCCCCTCTATGTATAAAAGCAGTATTGGAATAGACTGTTATTACACCCTCTGAAGCATTATTTGGACAATATTGCACTGCAGGAAGTAGTATATTGGAAACTGGAGGAAACTCTGACAGGAAGAGGTCTGGTAGACCCAAAGCCACAACAGAATAGAGAAGACAAGTTTCTGAGAGTCAACAGCTTGCGTGATAGGCGGCTCACACGACAACAGCTTCAAGCACAGCTTAACACTGGTCGAAGTAAGCAAGTCTCAGTTTCAACTGTGAAGAGAAGATTTCAAGCTGCAGGTTTGACAGGTCGAGTGGCAGTAAGAAAGCCATTGCTAAGATGGCAAAATAAGAAAAAGAGGTTTGCCTGGGCCATGAAGCACCGCCAGTGGACTAATGAAGACTGGAAGAAGGTCTTATGGACCGATGAATCAAAATTTGAAATCTTTGGTTTATCGCGCAGGGTTTTCGCACGCCGTTGAGTAGGCAAAAGGATGGTTCCTCAGTGTGTGACACAAACTGTCAAACATGGAGGAGGAAGTGTGATGGTCTGGGGCTCTTTTGCTGGATCCAGAGTCGGCGACTTGCACAGAGTGACTGGCACCCTGAACCAAAAGGTCTACCACAGCATTTTGCAGCACCATGCAATACCCTCTGGTATACGTACCAGTTCCAGTTCCAGTTGAGTACCAGTTCACTGGTAATTCCCTGTGTGTCGTAAAAAGGCAACAAACAGGGTTGGCGGCAGGAATGGCATCCGGCCGTAAAACATTGCTTCAAAAAGGGGACCAAAAAAACAACAACAACCACGGTCCCCGAAAAAGGCCAACCCCCGCTTTGCGGTGAAAAATGGCCTCTAAACGGTGGTTTATACGCCTAGTTGGTCAGGGGTTCATCCTACAGCAAGATAATGACCCTAAACACACCTCCAGGCTATGTCAAAACTACCTTTGAGTAAAAGAACAAGACGGTCGGCTTCAAATCATGGAATGGCCAGCACAGTCTCCAGACTTAAACCCCATCGAGCTGGTTTGGGATGAACTGGAGAGAAGGGTGAAAGCAAAGCAACCTACAAGTGCAACACATTTGTGGGAACTTCTGCAACAGTGTTGGGAAGAACTTCCCGAACAATATTTGATTTCCATTGTAGAAAGAATGCCACAAGTGTGTTCGGCGGTTATATCTGCAAAAGGTGGCTACTTTGCTAAGTCAAAAATTTAAATAAAATTTTGTTAAACAAAATGATTCTATGATTTCTTTTTTTTAATCTCCAATTGTTTATTTGTTCTATGCTCAATTTCAGAGTACATTGAGACATTCCCCCTTTTACATTGAGACATTAAACTGCATAAATTTCAATAAAAACTGAAAAAATTGAGGTGTTCTAAAACTTTTGACCGGTAGTGTGTATATATATATATATATATATAGACACACGAGGGTGGTTCTTCGCTACAGAAGGCAAAAAAAATTGAATTGTTTTACTCCTCACCTTTAATTACCCTCGCCAGAGGAGAGGGTATTGCATTTGAGTCCGTTTGTCTTTGTTTGTCCGCACAGAATAAATATGATGTTCTCTGCAACCGTTGGTTCGATTGACCGGATATTTTCACCACAGGTGCAACTCCACATGTATAATTTTTTAATGATAATTATGACATCATAGGTAACGTGGTTCGGCCGCCATCTTGGAAAAATCGAAAAAAATTGCATCTCCAAATCTCGGAAAGCACTGAATAGAAAAAATTGCGACATGGCTCATTGTAAAGAACTCTCCATGGGGAATAAAATAGGTTAATGATGATGTCATAGTTCCCTCCATTATGACGTCATAATTCGACTAGTACAAAACTTCATCCTATCAAGATGAAATTTCTTGAGCGCCATGTCGGCATAAACTGGCAGAAAAAAATTAATAATGATGACATCATCGGTCACGTGGTTCGGGCGCCATGTTGGAAAAACCGAAAAACTTTGCACCTCTATATCTCGGAAAGCGCTGAATAGAAAAAATTGAGACATGGCTCATTGTAAAGAACTCTCCTTGGGGAATAAAATACGTTAATGATGATGTCATAGGTGCCTCCATTATGACGTCATAATTCGACAAGGAGAAATCTTCATCTGATCAAAATGAAATTTATTGAGCATAATCTAGGAATAAATTAGTTTAGAAAAAAAAATGATGACGTCATCGTTCACGTGGATCGGCCGCCATATTTGTTTTAACACAAAAGTCTTAAAAACCACTGAAAATACATCCTGGTGAGGGTTTGCAATCTCTGATTGCTCTTTCTTGTTTATATTGGTATTGAGGTAAAACTTCTGCCTGTAAAATATTTTTTGAATACATCAACTTTTAGAGGTTGCACAGTGACTCATGGTTGCCAGCCACTCAATGTTTGTGCCCGATAAGCGTTGTGCCCGATAAGCGTTGATTTCCTGCAATTGAAAGCGTTGATTGAAACCTCTTGCGATGTTCTGTCAGCACTTGAAGCAGACACTGGGTTTGCTATTCATCCCTTGTCAGGAGACGATTGTACTCTTCAATGAGAGCAACTGTATACACCAGAGTACAGCTGTACTGTATTCAGTTAACTGAAAAACAACTTCAAAATGTGCAGTACATGGCAGGGTCATTAGGTCAACTGTAATGGACAAAATCACAGGTATAGCAGTGGAGAATAAATATAATCAACTCCAAACATTTATGCGAACCAAATATGTGAAATTACAAACTTTCTGTGCAACCCTTAAATTTAGTCCAAATGACTTAAAATTTCACCACGAGTTTTTTCATGCATACAATCTTTTTTAAATGTTAGGAGCATGACTTTTCTAACTTTCATTTTGAAGAACCACCCTAATACACACATATATATGTATATATATATATATATATATATATATATATATATATATATATATATATATATATACACAAATATATACACAAATATATACACACACATATATATATATATATATATATCTATCTATCTATCTATCTATATATATATATATATATATATATATATATATATATATATATATATATATATATATATATATATATATATATATACACACATCCATATATGCAGATCTACCTGCGTTTAGTTTATGAATAGTGTATAAATCAAGGTATCTGCAAACTCAGCATTTGTGTTTTCAAACGTAATCACCCTTCTTACTCAGTGGCCGATGGAGGCTTCATGGACTCGCAGAGCATGCAGTCCATTGCCGCATTTGACAAGTTCATTGTCTCATCCGTATTGCACATGTTGAAGATCTCATTGTGTTTCAGTTTTCATCGTAGTAAGCATTCGGAATCCATATCATGGCAAAGTTGATTGTAATGTATCGAGCATTTAAGTTGAGCCGCCTTGCCTCATTTAGAGCATTACTAATTTTTACCACCTTTGTGGCCCCCATGATGCCCCTCGTCTTGTGAGCCTCAAACCTGTCAGATTGAATCATACTGTGTATGATTGATGTGTATGCGTTGCATTCGGGTATAACGGTTGGGTTTGTTTTCTCTTTAAGCACAGCCACAATCACACGGCAATGGAAGAATGTGTGATCAATACGTTTCACCAAAATAATTAGAGTAAAAATTCTCTGCAGAAATTGGTTTGCTGCAGGCATTGGTGGACGATGTAACAAAACAGAGCTCATGGTAAAATCAGGCCATTTATAGACCTCGGGTGGTGTGTACGTGCACAAAACAAAACGCCTGCCACATGAGCTATGAAAATGAATCTCTTCAATGAGCAGTGCATCAGGTACAGCCTTCAGTCCTTTTGTGCTGACACAATATTATTGTATTTCCCATTTGCTGTCACAACACCGCTTGAAGATAAATGAAATGACGGGCGGCCACACGGTGTGCTCACTCAGTATACAGCAGTCAAATCGTCCACAAACGAATTGTTGCTGCCAGTCTTCCGGCTTGCTAATCTCATTAGTCTGATGAACCTAAGCTGCCTCATTATTACTTGGGCTTGCCTTCGTGCACACTGCACCATCATCAGGGCCTACAGTGGAGATGATTAGGAACTAGTCAGAATTAGCAGAGATTGGGACTGAGTTATGAAATGGAGACGATTGCCTCGGGGTGTGTGTGCTCATCCCTGGGGTCTGGCGATGGGGGTCATGCCTCGGTTCACGAGTCTCATATGTCCTGTCATCATTTATTTCTCTTCATTGGAAGGAAGATGTTATTCATGAAAAATATTTCATTATAAATGGAATTCCGGAGTCACAAGGCATTCTTATTAAAGGTGACCTGACATGAGTATTGGAAACAAGTTATCAATTTTATCATTAAAGCTGGCAAGATGCCCTCGAGGTACACGCACTCACCTCTAACCTGTCTAGCTCGGGTTAAAATCTCGACCAAGCTATAAACTGCCTGCAGGAAGGGTGATTTATCAATGTGTGTTGTTACGTGCTCCTCCCCAAACCCCGGTCACGGTGTACCTCCGAGCCCCGAAAGGAGTCACGGCAGAAAGATGTGTTATTATGTGTGTCAATGACCAATGGTGAAATCACACCAACCAATTGTTACCAAAAAACAAGTATTGTATTAAGGTCACACAAGAATAACAGCACAAGTACAATATACTTTCAATTGCACAACCAAAATACTGTAGCGGCTGCCGCTGGGGTTACACAATCGCCTTGCACCTATCAAGGACGCGGAGCGATCACCAGGCCGGGCTCGTCCAGGACGCCCGGGCAGGCCCGCGCTCGACTTGCCAGGCCTCGGTCAGGACGCCCGGGCAGGCCCGCGCTCGACTTGCCAGGCCTCGGTCGGGACGCCCGGGCAGGCTCGCCCTCAACTTGCCAGGCCGCAGCCGGGACGCGGGGCCACGCCCCCTGGCGCCAGGCCTGGGCAAACCCCCTGGCGGAATAGATATATATTGCTGACCGTAAAACGTTTTTCCCAGAGTGCCTGAGTGTTTGATTCGAATAAAGCAACTCAGATGAATTCAAGCTTTTTGTCGCGTCCATTCTTTCGATCGACGTGGGAGCCACAGCTCCTTCATTGGTGACCTACCGACATGGACACGGCAGTGACGCTTAAACTGCCTACCTTCTGGGAGGCTCACGCGGCTGTTTGGTTCGCTCAGGCGGACTCTCAGTTCGCCCTGCGAGGCATCACCGCGGACGACACCCGCTTCCACCATGTTGTGGCGGCGCTTGGTTCCGCCACCGCGGCCCGCGCCTTGAGCCTCCTCGAGCACCCGCCGGCTGCTGACAAATACAGCGCGATTAAGAAGCTTCTCCTCGATGCTTTCGCCCTCCCATCGGCGGAACGCGCACGGCGCCTGCTCGATTTGCCTGAGCTCGGCGACACGCGCCCTTCCGAGCGAATGGACTACATGCTTTCGCTGCTCGGCGAGCACTCTCCGGCATTCCTGTTCCGGGAGCTGTTCCTCCGTCTGCTGCCTAACCCGGTACGCCTCGCCCTGGCAAGCACGACAATCACAGATCCCCGGGCCCTTGCCAGAGAAGCCGACAAAATCTCCGCCGCGGGACAGCGCATCGCAGCGGCGACATGGGACCCGCCGCCGCCTGATGCACCATCCATGGCGCCCGAGCACCCGGCGCGTTCGACGGCCGAACTGCCGACGCAATTGGCGGCCGCTATACCGAGCCGACCACGTCCAGCACGACGTCCGAAGCCTCCACCCGACCAAGCGTGGTGTTCCTATCATGCCAGGTTCGGACAGAAGGCCCGGACATGCCGACCCCCGTGCACCTTCGGCGGGTCGGGAAACGGCCAGGCCGGCGTTCATTACCTGCCATGAGCGCCGGCCACAGTCACACGGGCAACTTACTGTTCATCACGGACAAAGCGTCCGGACGGCGCTTCCTGTGCGACACCGGCGCCCAACTGAGCGTCATGCCCGCCTCTGACCAGGACAGGCAATCCGCGGTTTGCGGCCCCTCCTTGGTTGCGGCCAACGGATCGACTATCCGCACCTTCGGCCCGCGCAACGTCACCCTCTGCTTCGGCGGCCAACGCTTTGCTTGGACGTTTGTAACCGCCAACGTGCCCATGGCTCTGCTAGGCGCCGACTTCCTCTGCGCACACGGACTGCTGGTGGACGTCCAACGGCGTCGTTTAATCAACGCTGAAACCTTCAGCTCCCTGGTATGCACATTAAGCAGCTCCGCGCCGACCGAGCTGGCATGCGCCGTCCCGGCGGCGAACGAGTTTGCTCGCCTGCTCGCGGAGTTCCCGGCCCTCACGCGGCCGACGTTTTCGGCCGTCGCAGTACGGCATGGGATCGAGCACCACATACCAACCACGGGCCCGCCGGTCTACGCCAGGGCCCGCCGCCTCGACCCAGCCAAGCTTGCCGTTGCGAAGGCCGAATTCGACGCGTTGGAGCACCTCGGCATCGTGCGGCGCTCCGATAGCGCGTGGGCCTCGCCACTGCACATCGTGCCAAAGCCGGGGGGTGGATGGCGCCCGTGTGGCGACTACCGCCGTCTTAATGACGCTACAACACCCGACAGGTACCCGATCCCGCATATCCAAGACTTCTCCGCCCGTCTGGCGGGACGGGTCATTTTTTCGAAAATTGATCTCATACGGGGATATCACCAGGTACCTGTCAGGGCGGCCGACGTCCCTAAAACGGCAGTCATCACGCCGTTCGGCTTATTCGAGTTCTTGCGGATGCCGTTTGGTCTCAAGAACGCGGCTCAGGCGTTCCAGCGCTTGATGGACGGCGTGCTGCGTGACCTGCCGTTCCTTTTCGTTTACCTGGACGACATCCTCGTCGCCAGCACGTCCCGGGCCGAGCACCTCCTCCACCTCCGAACACTGTTCGGGCGCCTCAGCGAGCACGGCCTCATCGTCAACCCGGCCAAATGCCACTTCGGCACGACGGCCGTTGATTTTTTGGGCCACCACATCACCAAGAACGGGGCTGTGCCGCTGCCAACCAAGGTCGAGGCCATCACCACTTTCCCGCGTCCCCGCACCATAAAGGCCCTGCAGGAATTCCTGGGAATGGTGAATTTTTATCACCGCTTCGTGCCCCGCGCTGCTCAACTCATGCGGCCCCTCTACGAAGCCCTCCGGGGCAAGCCGGCCAAGCACGACATCGCCTGGTCCGCAGCAATGGATGCGGCCTTCCAAAGCTCAAAGCGGGCCCTCGCCGACGCAACACTGCTCGCTCACCCGGTGCTCAATGCTCCCATCGCCCTCACCACGGATGCCTCCGACTACGCGGTGGGCGCCGTACATGAGCAATGGGTGAACGGGGTTTGGCAGCCACTCGCTTTTTTCAGCCGGCAGCTCCGGCCGAACGAGCTCAAATACAGCACGTTTGACCGGGAGCTCCTCGGTCTACACCTGGCCGTCCGCCATTTCCGCCACCTCCTGGAGGGCCGACCTTTCACGGCGTTCGTCGACCACAAGCCGTTGGTTTACGCCATGGCCAAGGTCACGGAGCCATGGTCGGCCCGCCAACAGCGCCACCTCTCCGCCGTGTCGGAGTTTACCACGGACATCCGGCACGTCGCCGGCAAAAACAACGCCGTGGCCGACTGTCTTTCCCGGGCCAGCGCGAACGCGGTCCACCTGGGCGTGGATTTTGCGCTTATGGCGGCGGACCAAACCACCGACACCACGGTGCAAGCCCTCCGGGCGGCGGACACGGGCCTCCGCCTGGCCGACATCCCCTGCGCGGACACTGTCCTGCTCTGCGACGTCTCCCAAGGCCGGCCTCGCCCCATCGTGCCCGTCACCTGGCAACGCCGCATCTTCGCCTCCCTCCACGGCCTTTCCCACCCGGGCCGGAAAGCTTCCCAGAAGCTGGTGTCGGCGCGTTTCGTCTGGCACGGCCTTCGTCGGGACGTCCGCGATTGGACCAGCGCCTGCACCGCCTGCCAACGGGCCAAGGTCCACCGACACACCCAGGCCCCGCTGGCACCTTTCACCGTGCCCGAACGACGTTTCGACCACGTCAACGTGGATCTGGTGGGCCCCCTTCCCCCATCACGAGGGTTCACACACCTGCTCACCATGGTGGACAGGACCACCAGGTGGCCGGAGGCCGTTCCCCTCGTCTCCACCACCACCGCCGACGTGGCGCAGGCCTTCATCGCCACCTGGGTCGCCCGCTTCGGCGCACCGGCGGACATCTCGTCAGACCGCGGACCACAGTTCACCTCTGAGCTGTGGGGCGCGGTCGCCCGCAACCTGGGGGTCAAGCTCCACCGTACTACGGCCTACCACCCCCAAGCAAACGGGTTGTGCGAGCGATTCCACCGCTCCATGAAGGCCGCGCTCATGGCCGGCCTTCAAGACGGCGGTTGGGCCGACCGGCTGCCGTGGGTCCTTTTGGGCCTTCGCACGGCCCCCAAGGAGGACCTCCAGGCATCCACCGCCGAGCTGGTCTATGGCCAGGTGCTACGCGTCCCGGGCGAATTCGTGCCCGACGCTACCAGCCCCTGGTCCGCAGCTCGCCAGCGCTCGGACCTCCAGGAGGCCGCCCGACGGTTTGCCCCCGTGCCGACATCCCACCACGGTGACCCCCAGTCCTACGTCCCCCCAGCACTCCGCACCGCGGAGTATGTTTTTGTGCGTCACGACGCACATCGGCGGCCACTCCAGCCGCCGTACGACGGGCCCTTCCGGGTGCTGCGACGGGACGACAAGTCGTTCGTCATCGACATCGGCGGCAGGTCGGACCGGATTGCAGTGGACCGCCTCAAGCCGGCGCACGTGGACGTCGACCACCCACCACGGGTGGCCCTCCCGCCGCGGCGAGGCCGCCCCCCGTCCACGGTGCCCCCCACTCGACCGCCCACCACCTCACCGGACCCCCTCCCACGACCCGCCAGGGGTCGCTTCGGCCGGGTCATCAGGACCCCCCTCAAGTTGACCCTGCCGGTGCAAGTCGATTCTGGGGGGACGTGTGTAGCGGCTGCCGCTGGGGTTACACAATCGCCTTGCACCTATCAAGGACGCGGAGCGATCACCAGGCCGGGCTCGTCCAGGACGCCCGGGCAGGCCCGCGCTCGACTTGCCAGGCCTCGGTCAGGACGCCCGGGCAGGCCCGCGCTCGACTTGCCAGGCCTCGGTCGGGACGCCCGGGCAGGCTCGCCCTCAACTTGCCAGGCCGCAGCCGGGACGCGGGGCCACGCCCCCTGGCGCCAGGCCTGGGCAAACCCCCTGGCGGAATAGATATATATTGCTGACCGTAAAACGTTTTTCCCAGAGTGCCTGAGTGTTTGATTCGAATAAAGCAACTCAGATGAATTCAAGCTTTTTGTCGCGTCCATTCTTTCGATCGACGTGGGAGCCACAGCTCCTTCAATACCATATAATTCCTATGATGGTACCATCAGTTTCTTACTCAATAACTCACTGTGCTCCAAGTGAGCCAAAAGAACATTCCCCAAAGTCTCTGTCCCGGCACCAAGCCAAAGTCGATCCACGCTCCTGTGATCACAAGAAAAAGGTCGTATCGAGAGCAGAAGGGGGGTGGGGGGTGGGAGGGGAAAAAAAAACATGGACACAGCTAGGACTTCCAGGAAAGAAGTTGGTATTTCAGAAAAGTGGATCTGGGGTAAATTAACGGGGGTAGAAAAGATCAAGGTTTTGGATGGGGGAAGATAGATGGTGGTGAACAGCTGTTTTAAAGACTTGGATGGAGGAGTGGGATTGAAGGGAGTGGGGGAGTTTGTTCCAGAGGTGGGAGAACAGAGGAATGAAGGAGTGAAGGTGAGCAGAGAGTCTTGATTTTGGTAGTTTCACCAGAAGAGGGTTGCAGGCAGATTTTGTGCGTCCTGTAGGAATATTTAGGGGACAGAGCACAGACAGGGCTGAGGGGGCTAGGCCAGAGAGGAGTCGGTAGAAGACAGAAAGACCACCAACCTGCCTGCGGTGAGTGAGTGAAAGGCCCTCAGAATCAGCTTCATCACGGGAGAGTCCAATGATTATGAAAGCTTTGGTTTCAACAGCGTGAAGACGAGCTAGGTGTGAGGAAGGAGCACCAGCCCAGAGGGGAGAGCAGTATTCCATTGAGCTGTGGATGAAAGCCTTGTGTGTGGTGAGGAGCTAATATACACTTTATAGCAGCCTTTGGTGGCCTGGAAAATGGACGTCAAGGCCAATGTGTGGGAGCATAAAACCTTTGGTTCCCAAATTATGAAGTACCTACACCCAAAATTTGGGGCCTCCAGATGTTACAGGTTGGCCGTGAAAGAATTAACGTACAAATGCACAAACAAACACTTGAAAATATTTATATAGATTATTAGTTTCATTAATAGGATATGGCTTATGATTTCAGAGTACAATTCAGAGGTTTGCTTTTTACAATGAAATGCAAGATATACAAAGAACTTCAATGCACGAGGAGCCTTCAAGGCCCCTGAAACCTGCGCAACTCTTCAGTCAGGATGAAAGCCAGATCGCCATCATGGATATCTCACAGAGAAGATGCCACACTCGGACTCGATGTTGGGCCCAAAAGGAATCGTTGTTGAAGCGCCATATACATATCGGCAAGACTGCTAGCAAACGAGCCTTCGACCCTCCCTTCTGAGCCTGGCAGGTGCAGGTTTACTTGGTGGCTTCAGCTCTGTGATGATAACCGGAAGAGGTACTTTCTTGTCCATTGGAGGCTGTTTCACCACTTCCGCTGGCCTGTTAATCTCCCTGGATCCATTGTTGGTATTCCTGGCCTTTATGGTGTCAAGTGGATCTGACTTATTATCGACTGAATGGTCAATGATCGGTTCACGATACACAGCTGAATCCCTTTTGCACATAATGCCTCACACAAGGACTGAATTGAGCTCTGAAGAAGTGTGTTCGACGAGCGCAATACTAACAGGGTTATGCAAGATGGCGGCCTCCCTACACACCACACTTTTCATTCAATTATGGATACCGGTACTTGAAATGAAAATGAAGAAAATGAACATGTTGTAGCGGCTACCGCTGGGTTTTCACAATCGCCTTGCACCTATCAAGGACGCGGAGCGATCACCATGCCGGGCTCGGCCAGGACGCCCGGGCAGGCCCGCGCTCAACTTGCCAGGCCTCGGTCGGGACACCCGGGCATGCCCCCTCTCGCCTTTCCTGGGCAAACGCTCCGGGATAATATGTATATATATTGCTGCCCGATAAACGGGCTTTTCAGAGTGCCTGAGTGTTTGGTTTGATTAAAGCAACTCGGATGAATTCCAGCTTTTTGTCGCGTCCATTCTTCCGATCGACGTGGGAGCCCCAGCTACTTCATTGGTGACCTACCGACATGGACACGGCAGTCGCCCTTAAACTGCCTACCTTCTGGGAGGCTCACGCGGCGGTTTGGTTCGCACAGGCGGATTCCCTGTTCGCCCTGCGAGGCATCACGGCCGACGACACCGGCTTCCACCATGTGGTAGCAGCGCTCGGTTCGGCCACCGCGGCCCGCGCCCTGAGCCTCCTCGAGAGCCCGCCAGCCGCTGACAAATCCGGCGCGATTAAGAAGCTTCTCCTCGACGCTTTCGCCCTCCCATCAGCGGAACACGCACGGCGCCTGCTCGACCTGCCCGAGCTCGGCGACACGCGCCCTTCCGAGCGAATGGACTACATGCTTTCACTGCTCGGCGAGCACTCTCCGGCATTCCTGTTCCGGGAGCTGTTCCTCCGTCAGCTGCCTAACCCGGTACGCCTCGCCCTGGCAAGCACGACGATCACAGATCCCCGGGCCCTTGCCAGAGAAGCCGACAAGATCTCCGCCGCAGGACAGCGCATCGCAGCGGCGACATGGGACCCACCACCGTCCGACGCAACACCCATGGCACCCGAGCACCCGGCACGGTCGACGACCGAACTGCCGACGCAATTGGCGGCTGCTACACCGAGCCGACCACCTCCAGCACGACGACCGGGGCCTCCACCTGACCAAGCGTGGTGTTACTATCATGCCAGGTTCGGACAGAAGGCCCGGACATGCCGACTCCCGTGCACCTTCGGCAGGCCGGGAAACGGCCAGGCCGGCGTTCATTACCAGCCATGAGCGCCGGCCACACGGGCAACTTACTGTTCATCATGGATAAAGCGTCCGGACGGTGCTTCCTGTGCGACACCGGCGCCCAACTGAGCATCATACCCGCCTCTGACCAGGACAGGCAATCCGCGGTTTGCAGCCCCTCCTTGGTTGCGGCCAACGGATCGACCATCCGCACCTTCGGCCCACGCAACGTCACCCTCTGCTTCGGCGGCCAACGCTTTGCTTGGACGTTTGTAACCGCAAACGTGCCCATGTCTCTGCTAGGCGCCGACTTCCTCTGCGCACACGGACTGCTGGTGGACGTCCAACGGCGTCGTTTAATCAACGCCGAAACCTTCAGCTCCCTGGTATGCACATTGAGCAGCTCCGCGCCGACCGAGCTGGCATGCGCCGTCCCGGCGGCAAACGAGTTTGCTCGCCTGCTCACGGGGTTCCCGGCCCTCACGCGGCCGACGTTTTCGGCCGTCGCAGTACGGCATGGGATCGAGCACCACATACCAACCATGGGCCCGCCGGTCTACGCCAGGGCCCGCCGCCTCGACCCAGCCAAGCTCGCCATGGCGAAGGCCGAATTCGACGCGTTGGAGCACCTCGGCATCGTGCGGGGCTCCGATAGCGCGTGGGCCTCGCCACTGCACATCGTGCCAAAGCCGGGGGGTGGATGGCGCCCGTGTGGCGACTACCGCCGTCTCAATGACGCTACCACCCCCGACAGGTACCCGATCCCGCATATCCAAGACTTCTCCGCCCGTCTGGCGGGACGGGTCATTTTTTCGAAATTTCATCTCATACGGGGATATCACCAGGTACCTGTCAGGGCGGCCGACGTCCCTAAAACGGCAGTCATCATGCCGTTCGGCTTATTCGAATTCTTGCGGATGCCGTTTGGTCTCAAGAACGCGGCTCAGGCGTTCCAGCGCTTGATGGACGGCGTGCTGCATGACCTGCCGTTCCTTTTCGTTTACCTGGACGACATCCTCGTCGCCAGCACGTCCCGGGCCGAGCACCTCCTCCACCTCCGAACACTGTCCGGGCGCCTCAGCGAGCACGGCCTCATCGTCAACCCGGCCAAATGCCACTTCGGCACGACGGCCGTTGATTTTTTGGGCCACCACATCACCAAGAACGGGGCCGTGCCGCTGCCAACCAAGGTCGAGGCCATCACCACGTTCCCGCGTCCCCGCACCATAAAGGCCCTGCAGGAATTCCTGGGAATGGTGAATTTTTATCACCGCAACACCCATGCGGTGATACACACCATTTTACCGCAACACCCAACTGCAACATCACCGCAACACCCAACACCCATTTTATCAAATGAATTTATCACCGAGATCACGGCGAGGGCACGTCTTTTCGAAGCTGCTCCATGCGCTCACGCTTTCGAAGCTAAGTGATATTTCTCAATCGTGTTTTTGTCGAGACTGTATCTATCTTTCGGTGTATGTACCTATAGCGTATCTTTTGGAAAATTTTCGGTGCTAATTTTTCGTACATGTATACACAATCGTCTGTTAATGGTATCGAGTATTCTGCGGCCTAGTACTCGTAGGCTTGGACTACCGTACCGTCTCCGACCTTGTGGTTTATTTTTCTCTCAGCGATTCGTCGAATGCGCTGAAATTATTTTCGTTCACTGTTTCGTCCCAGTCGTTCACCCCGTACCTCCTTGTTTAATATCTGTACTCACAAAAAAAAAAAAAAAAAAAAAAAACCCCAAAAAACAATTTCCTTCCCAGGTCTTATTCGTTTATTTGTTCTTTTTGTTCGTTCGTTCTTCGTTCGCCATCACGCGGTTAGAAATGTATAATCTCTCCCCTGAACAACTATTTTCTCTCATATATTATAACACCCTTTTCTTCTTTTCCTACAAAAGGATGCTTTCGTCTTGCTCACCAAATCTATTCATTCCAAAATATATATATAATACCATCTCTTACAGTTCCTCCTTTCTACATTCCCTAAACTATCCAGAACTCCATCCCTCCTCCAGTGTCCTCAAACGTATTTTTGACTCGAAGGTCTCAAACTCATTTTGCAAAAAATGTTCGTTTCCCATGAATCGTACACTTTTCAAAATCCAATCTCACCCCTCCCCTCCAAATCCTCCCCATCACCCATCCCTTTCAAATCTCCCCCCTTGCCCCTTCCCTCCCCTCCCTCCTAAACTCCCCCCACACCCCTCCCCTCCGAGACTCTCCCTCGCTCCTCCCCTCCTAGACTCCCCTCTCACCCCTCCTCCTCAAAGCATCCTCCCTGCTTCTTCCTCCTTCCAACTTTCACCTTCATCTCCCCAAACCTTCTGCCTTGCTCTTCCCCCTCCTCAAATAACACCTCACTGTGCCTCACCCAATCTCCATCAAACCTTTTGTCCGCCCCATTCTTCCCTTTCTCCAAGCTATTCTGAAATCTCTGACACACCTTCAACAGCTCTCCCTACCTCTTCCTCCTCTTCCACATCTTACCCTACCCCTCCCCCCCCCTGTTCTGGACCCGATGCTCCCCCTTCCTCTTCATTAACGGTATGGACCTCAAACATCCGGGGCCTTCGCTCAAACTTGACTGACCTCTCCATACAGGTTGCTTCTGACAAACCAGATGTGATCTGCTTAACAGAAACTTTCCTCCTTCATGATGTCTCTGATGCCTTGGTATCTCTCCCAGGTTACTCCCTCCTCTGGTATGATAGACCTGAGCCTCGTCCTGGAGGTGGGGTTGCTATCTTTATAAAAAACTCTCTTCCTCACTCGCCCTCCACTGCCCTCTCTCCACCTCACCCCCAGGAATACCTTTGGCTACGGCTTCCCCTTCGCTCCCACCTTTTGTTCATATGTGTGTTGTACCGTCCACCAATCAGCGATGACTCCATCTACATCTCACTGTCTGATAATATGGACCAACTTCTATCTACCCATCCCAACTCTCTCTTCCTCATATGTGGTGATTTCAATTGTCACCATGCCAGTTGGCTGGGTGTGGGTACCTCTCTCACCAGCCATGGCTCTTCAGCAAAGGATTTCTGCGACTCACTGGGACTGACACAATCTGTCAATTTCCCGACCCGGATCTCAGTCAACGGAGCATCTTCTCTTCTGGATTTGGTTATGACAAACTTCCCTGAAAATGTCTGCTGCTCTTCTTCTGCTCCAATCGGCTCATCTGATCATGTGCTTGTCAAAGTGGACATCTCTCTGACCATTCTCAGAGAGCCTCCTCAGCGTCGACGAGTCTGGCATTTCACTCAGGCCAACTGGCACGGTCTTCAAGCAGCCATCAATCATCTGGACTGGTCTCCCATCTCTACCGCCTCTGACATCAACTCATCCTGGGAATTCTTTCAAAGTAAATTGCTCTCTCTCATGCACAGATTTATACCATCTCGTCTTCAGTTGTCATACCCTTCCTCCCGTCCATGGTACACGGAATCTTGTGGTGAGGCTGTTGCCCTGAAACAACTTGCTTTCGTCTCCTGGAAAGCAAATCCAACGGAAGGAAATCTCATTTCCTTTCACAAAGCCCGAAACAAGTGTGTGTCCACCCTCAGGAGAGCCAGGAAACAATATCTCACCATTCTCAAGACCGAACTCTCTTATCTGTCTCCCTCTTCCAAATCCTGGTGGCGTCTGGTCAAATCTGTTTCTGGTGTTTGTTCCCCCTCCATCCCCTCCCTCACCTCAAACGGCTTAACGGCTGACTCCGCACGTGAAAAAGCTGAATGCCTCAACTCTGTGTTTGCCTCTAAATCTTGTGTCCCAAACCCATCCCTCTCTGTACCCACCGTACCCAGTCGTACCCAGCTGCTCCTGGACTCTGTGTCCTTTCCTCCTGACAAGGTGGAAAAGTTTCTGGCAACCCTCGACTCTGATTCTGCAACTGGTCCTGACGGCATCAGCCCACGGGTCCTAAAATCATGTTCTTCTGCACTTTCACTCCCTCTTTCTGTTCTCTTCACCCTCTCTTTTGCTCAAGGTCATCTGCCATCTGCTTGGAAATCAGCCAACATCACCGCTTTGCACAAAAAAGGTGCAAAAACAGATCCCAGCAACTACAGACCAATCAGCCTTCTCCCAATTATCAGCAAAGTCATGGAATCCATCATTGCTTCAGATATTAAATCTTTCCTCTTCTCCAATGGCTTGATCTCTGATCATCAATTTGGTTTCAGACCTGGTCACTCTACTCTGGACATGCTGCTTCTGCTTTCTCAACAATGGATGGAGGTCCTCAACGCCAAACAGGAAATTAGAGCTGTCTCCCTTGACATTTCACGTGCCTTCGATACGGTCTGGCACCCTGCTCTGCTCTCCAAACTCTCCTCCTTTGGTATTGTGGAAGTGTAATTCAGTGTAACTTATTGATTGGCACTGGTAACTTATTGATTAAGACTGGTAACGAAGCAGATACATTTTACCTGCAACCTCTGTGAAAGCCGAGTTCGTAAATGAGTGTCAGGAATGTGCCCGAACATGGTAATCTCTTGTCCACCTGGTCACAGCCCCAGGCTGGAGCACCCTCCTACTGTGTAAATGGAAATCACAGCAGGAGGGGAGCGAGTTGATGCCAGGGCTTGGTGCAATACATGACCTCGGGGCATCAGCGGAAGAAGGATTAACGTTTCAGCGGACAGAGGATTAAGTCCAGTTCGTCCATATAAACTAGAGCAAACGTGGAGTCGACAGTACTTGCTACGTGAAGCGCTGACCGAACGGGAGTGTCGGATGAACGAGAAGGACCAGCGAAAAGAGTTAACCTGATCCATTATATTATGCGGTATCATTTTGGTAATTGGATGAAGTGAATACAGTTAATAAACTAGACCTTTTGTAACCTGTGTCCGGTCATTGGAGTCCTGTGAGTCCCCCACTACAAATTCCCTGACAATCTTGGAGGCACCGCTGACATCAACTGGACACAAACAAGTCTTTAAAAGGTGAGTGTGTCTTGTTTGGTCCAATATGATTTACGAACTTGGAAGTTATGGGTACATACATGGGGGAGCAGGTGGTCTGGGGCTTCTTTGCGCACCGATGCCGCGATATAGGTGGCGTAAGCCATCACGAATGGGATTTCGATAAACGACTGTAGCAATTTATTCGTTTTTTTTCTAAATGATTTCTGTAAATACGTATTTTTGCGCTGGTTATTAAAGGGCCTTACTGTGACCTGGAAGCAAACGGAGCAAGTGTGCACCTTGCGACCGCTTGCTTCCAGGACGTGTAAGGCCGGTACACTCGTTTACCCACCCGCACACGTATAAAGTACTACTTTTTTTTTTTTTTGCACTTGTTCGAAGCACTTGACTTGCTCGGCGCTCGGCGAGCGACAGGGAACCGGGAAACGGAATTATATTTATATATATATATATTTCCAATATGGTACACCGGCCACAACGATTTTAGCGATTATCCGAGTTTTTTTTAACGATTTCTGTAAATACGTATTTTTCCTGCGCTGTGTAATTCTTCTGACACGCGCCACGAAGAAACGCACCACTGATGTGCATGAAGCGACTTGTTTGCCGGTTCGGTAAGGTCCGTCCGTACACGTGTACAATCGTGTACACCCGTTTTAAATTAATAATTTTTTTCAGTTTTCCCGCCATGCCTATAAATTCATGACAGACAACCCCCCCTCATGCCGGTCCAGAATTATGATGAAAGATGGCGATGGAGAAAAAAAAAATTGCATAAAATATAAAAAATTGATCTGCTTGATGTTAGTTTAAGGGCTGTTCCAAATTTATCCTGATTATGAGAGATAATTACAGGAAATGTGTACTGTTCTTGTTTGGAGATTATAAGACAAAAACAGCAGAGTGGGAATCGGCAGACAATGGAACAGCTAGCGACGAGTGTTTTGTGAGTAGCAACCACTCTCTGGTCGAGGCTCATAGAAAAAAAAAAAAAAAAATTGATACTTATTGATTTGGCACGCTTACAATAGATATTAATGGCGAGGGTTCTGTGGTCGTTCGCTTTGGCTCTGCGGATGGACCGAACCATTGCATGTAAATAGAAGGGGGGTTCTGTGGTCGTTCGCTTTGGCTTTGCGAATGGACCAAACCATTGCATGTAAATAGAAGGGGGGGTTCTGTGGTCGTTACTGCCACGTGGTTTCAAAGTTTTGTTGTTGTTGTTTGCACGCATGTTTTTTGCAAGCACGTACGGGCGAGCACGTACGTGCGGGCACGCGCTAGTATATATAAATTGAGGTAATATTAAGTTATGGAATTAATTGTTTTCAACAATGCAAAGGGTGACAAAATATGGGATTTTAATGGGATTTTTTAATGGGATATTGGTTTAGGAATGTTTAGAGGTCATTGCAATGTGATAATGACTTGTGACCATTTGTTGTTGGAACTTGTTGTTGGAACTTGCTGTTGGAACTTGTTGTTGGAACTTGTTGGAACTTGTTGTTGGAACTTGCTGTTGGAACTTGTTGGAACTTGTTGTTGGAACTTGTTGTTGGAACTTGCTGTTGGCACTTGTTGGAACTTGTTGGAACTTGTTGTTGGAACTTGTTGTTGGAACTTGCTGTTGGAACTTGTTGTTGGAACTTGTTGTTGGAACTTGCTGTTGGAACTTGCTGTTGGAACTTGTTGTTGGAACTTGTTGTTGGAACTTGCTGTTGGAACTTGCTGTTGGAACTTGTTGTTGGAACTTGTTGTTGGAACTTGCTGTTGGAACTTGTTGTTGGAACTTGTTGGAACTTGTTGTTGGAACTTGCTGTTGGAACTTGTTGGAACTTGTTGTTGGAACTTGTTGTTGGAACTTGCTGTTGGCACTTGTTGGAACTTGTTGGAACTTGTTGTTGGAACTTGTTGTTGGAACTTGTTGTTGGAACTTGCTGTTGGAACTTGTTGTTGGAACTTGTTGTTGGAACTTGCTGTTGGAACTTGTTGTTGGAACTTGTTGGAACTTGTTGTTGGAACTTGCTGTTGGAACTTGTTGGAACTTGTTGTTGGAACTTGCTGTTGGAACTTGTTGGAACTTGTTGTTGGAACTTGTTGTTGGAACTTGCTGTTGGAACTTGTTGTTGGAACTTGTTGGAACTTGTTGTTGGAACTTGCTGTTGGAACTTGTTGGAACTTGTTGTTGGAACTTGTTGTTGGAACTTGCTGTTGGCACTTGTTGGAACTTGTTGGAACTTGTTGTTGGAACTTGTTGTTGGAACTTGTTGTTGGAACTTGCTGTTGGAACTTGTTGTTGGAACTTGTTGTTGGAACTTGCTGTTGGAACTTGTTGTTGGAACTTGTTGGAACTTGTTGTTGGAACTTGCTGTTGGAACTTGTTGGAACTTGTTGTTGGAACTTGTTGTTGGAACTTGCTGTTGGCACTTGTTGGAACTTGTTGGAACTTGTTGTTGGAACTTGTTGTTGGAACTTGCTGTTGGAACTTGTTGTTGGAACTTGTTGTTGGAACTTGCTGTTGGAACTTGCTGTTGGAACTTGTTGTTGGAACTTGTTGTTGGAACTTGCTGTTGGAACTTGTTGTTGGAACTTGTTGGAACTTGTTGTTGGAACTTGCTGTTGGAACTTGTTGGAACTTGTTGTTGGAACTTGTTGTTGGAACTTGCTGTTGGCACTTGTTGGAACTTGTTGGAACTTGTTGTTGGAACTTGTTGTTGGAACTTGCTGTTGGAACTTGCTGTTGGAACTTGTTGTTGGAACTTGTTGTTGGAACTTGCTGTTGGAACTTGTTGTTGGAACTTGTTGGAACTTGTTGTTGGAACTTGCTGTTGGAACTTGTTGGAACTTGTTGTTGGAACTTGTTGTTGGAACTTGCTGTTGGCACTTGTTGGAACTTGTTGGAACTTGTTGTTGGAACTTGTTGTTGGAACTTGCTGTTGGAACTTGCTGTTGGAACTTGTTGTTGGAACTTGTTGTTGGAACTTGCTGTTGGAACTTGTTGTTGGAACTTGTTGGAACTTGTTGTTGGAACTTGTTGTTGGAACTTGTTGTTGGAACTTGCTGTTGGAACTTGTTGTTGGAACTTGTTGTTGGAATGTTTTGGGAACATTCAAATGTTGTGTTTTGCCGACGTTTCCACAACGTCGCTACAACGTTTCACTTTCGTTATTGCAACGTTTTGCTCCAACGTTTTGGGGACATTCGAATGTCAAGTGAATCGAATGAGAAATCAGGAATTATTTCATTATTAACGATTAATGAAGTACTTATTTAATTAATTACATTTCTTATTACATTACAGTAATTACATTACAGTAATTACCTGAGGTAATTACAGTAATTACAGTTCCGGTAATTACAGTAATTACAGTAATCATCTATCTATAATTCCAGCAATCTCTGTGTGTGTGTGTGTGTGTCTGTCTGTGTGTTTGTTTGTCTGTGACCGCTGTTTCTCGACAACCACGGGTCCGATATACTTGAAACTTGCCAGGTATATTGCTGGGGACCCGAGGATGTGCCTTTTCAAGGTTTCATATTAATCGGACAATTACTTACCGAGATATGTCCAAAAAACGCTTCAACCAATCAGAGAGCAGCGAGCTATCACGTGTGCCGAACGTGGCGATCAGACTCTGCCTCGGACGGCACATTTGACAGCGTATTCATTTATTTCACGTTGGAAAACTATGTTGCCGTTAAACTATGTTTTAAAACGAATTCAAACTGCGATTAAATTAAAACGATTCATCCTAACTGCGATTTGCGAACTTCCGGACAGTGACGACTGTCCGGCAGCACGCTTTCCGGCATCCAATCACAGAACGCTTTGTTGCGTAGGCGTGGCCGATGTGAGACGAGCGGAGCTGAGCGCGTTACGAGCTGACCGCCATTACGGTACGTAATTCGATTTCTTATGCGCATTATTTCTCCCAATTCATTCATCTCCCAATTTTTCCCAATTCAATTCGTATCACTAATAAAAACGAATTTGCGATTCATTCGCTTTCCTGCGCGTTTGTGCACGCGATGGCGATTGCTTTACCAAACTCCGGAAGCCGTTCGCTTTGGACCAAACCATTGCATGAGGGGGGGGTTCTGTGGTCGTTGCGAATGGACCAAACCATTCATGTAAATAGAGGGGGGGGATTGTCACTGTACTCGCAAGCCGTTCGCCGTTCGCTTTGGCGTTGCGAATGAACCAAACCATTTCATGTAAATAGAGGGGGGGGGGATATAATTTTAGATAGATATATAGTACGGGCATATATATAGTACGGGCATGCCCTAGTTACAGTAATTGCAGTAATCTTATTACAGTAATTACATTACATTAACTCAGGCACCTTTTGAGTAAGGAAGCTGATATTTGGACATGACACTGACCAAGTGATGTGGCTGTCAAGGAAAATATTGATTTATTGATTAATCATTTAATAAATTAACTCGTTGATTTATAAATGACTTATTTAATTAAAATTCCTCAGAGATACATCTTCGGATGAAATACTTGCAGATTGGTTATGCTATGAGCCAATTGATTAAGGAAAATATTTTGCGATGGCCATATTGGCAATTTCGTGGCCATATTCGTGGCAACTCAGTTAGTGCCACTGCACCTTTAAAATGCATCCCTGCGTTCATTTTTCGATCGATTGAGTTGAAATTTTGAACAATCGGATCTGGACTGTCGTTGTTAACGACTCTAGCACGCACTCGTCCAATCAGGATGGAGCGGTATGGTCCCCGGATCATCACTGCCCGCAGTTTTAATTAATTTTACTTTTTCTCTTGGGCATATAATTTTGAAGACATGCATGTCATGATAGAGGAAATGTTTGTTCTGTTAAACGGAATAAATGTTGTTTATTTGTGTGGGTGTGTATTTTTGTGTATTTGGATATATTTTCACGACTAATTCCAGTTATCGTCCTGCAAAAGGTCTGCTCGTTCTTTTCCTTTGAGTCGTAAATTCCTGTTGAATTCTCATTAAAAAGCGGAATTAAGTATGCTGTGTGATGATGGAGATCCTTGATGACGAATCAGGAATAGTGAATGAGCAGACAAATATCACGGATGGTACACCAGATAGGGAAAATGTAGATGAAACCCCTTTTGCTCAGGTGCTGTGTAGCGCTGCACAAAGATCCATATGAGCGGGGCCTGGGTGCTGTGTAATTAGTACACAAAGAACCAATTACTAGGGTGCTGAATAAACACAAAGATCCATTTTTGGAGCTGGTTCTCCCGGTGCTGTGATTTATTCAAAGAACCAAAATCTTGTAAGAATTAAGATATGATTTGTCGACATCATAAATACTTTAATATATGTAACGATTTTTGTAACGATCATCCTGCAAAAGGTCTGCTCGTTCTTTTCCTTTGAGTCGTAAATTCCTGTTGAATTCTCATTAAAAAGCGGAATTAAGTACGCTGTGTGATGATGGAGATCCTTGATGACGAATCAGGAATAGTGAATGAGCAGACAAATATCACGGATGGTACACCAGATAGGGAAAATGTAGATGAAACCCCTTTTGCTCAGGTGCTGTGCAGCGCTGCACAAAGATCCATATGAGCGGGGCCTGGGTGCTGTGTAATTAGTACACAAAGAACCAATTACTAGGGTGCTGAATAAACACAAAGATCCATTTTTGGAGCTGGTTCTCCCGGTGCTGTGATTTATTCAAAGAACCAAAATCTTGTAAGAATTAAGATATGATTTGTCGACATCATAAATACTTTAATATATGTAACGATTTTTGTAACGATCATCCTGCAAAAGGTCTGCTCGTTCTTTTCCTTTGAGTCGTAAAATCCTGTTGAATTCTCATTAGAATGCGGAATTAAGTACGCTGTGTGATGATGGAGATCCTTGATGACGAATCAGGAATAGTGAATGAGCAAACAAATATCACGGATGCTGCGGCTGGAGCAGGGGAAGCGATTTTTGAATTGTTCAGTGATTATTCGATATTGTTATGACTTATTGTCAATAGGTATACTAAGTGGCCATGAGGTAGCCTGTTGCTATGTACAGTTTTATTCTATTGTTGATTATACCACATAGCTGTGGTGATAAAGGAAATGTTCGTTTTAAATAGATGATTATGATAGGACCATGACTATAAAATCATGATGATTATTATGAATGATATCATAGGGTTCAAATGCAGAATGCTGCATGAACTTGGGAAAGAACTTTCAAGCCCTATGGGATAAATTGGGTATTACAAGCGATGGAGTTTCAAAATTTAGCATGATTGAAGAAATTTTACAGTCTTATTTCAGGAGTTTTACGAAATTTATATTGCCAAGAGATTTTGGATACTATTAAAAGAAAAATGATGAGATATTTTTCCCAATGAACTTTAATATCTGCCATCCATTTTGGCTGTCTCACGAATGAAGGATGAGTTGCCTTTAGTGGTTGCAAAGAAAATTTGTGGAGACCAGGCAAAATGGGGAAATATGTCAGATATGACCCTAGGACAGGACGGTGATTCATCAATTGACATGAGGTACGAACCAGAGGTGACGACCGATGAGTCGATCTCAGTCAATGGATGGACCTGTCCTGACATCATTGGGGAAAGGGCTTATGCAAGGAGTCATTCAAAATGATTAATTTGATTTATTGATGAATATTGATGAATTAATTGAAATTGAATAATTGATTGAATTGTTAATTGATTGAATCTAATTGATTGAATTTAATTGCATAAATTGAACTGAATAAATTGAATTGAATATATTGATTGTTTGATTGATGAAAATGCGGTCTCAAGAAAGAAGCTTTGATATCTTTGCGTGATATTAACAATGTGGAGACAACCTGGGAATATTGAGCAAGGTGGTGAGTTTATATACAGATATATATGTGCGGTTACCATTGTGTGATTTCCCCGTCAAACAGAGCGGACACCTGAGGATTCACCCATTTCATACTGACCCTCTGGCTCATCTGCAAATACTGATCTGTGAGATTGGATTGTGCAAAAGCCACAGCTGAGGGAGATTCTCTGGAAATCACCGTGTGAACAGGTGGAGAGACCCTTCCTGGAGGTACGAGTGAAGCTTTAGAGGAACAAACTACAACACATCCAACGCTACTTTGATAAAAGGCAGAATGGGAAATGGAGCCTACAAGAATACACAAGGACAACCAGAGATTCCACAAAAAGGTACTTGTACACATCATATGTACGACCGTTATGGTGCCGAAGCTATAAGGCAGGTCGAGAATTGGTATTTGTGGACAAAGGGACATGATGAGGAGTTTCCAAGAGATGGTACATTTGAGCGAAGTCGATTGGAAAGATTAGAACAAAGATTAAAAGCCAGAAAGAGACAGAATCTAACGGTAGACTGGCTTGCATTCCATCTTTGGGATGGTGAATCCAGACAACGGGAACAGCAAGAACAGATAACGGATGTAGAATTTAAAATAAAAAGGATACAGGATACAGTGGAGGAGACAAATGCACAACTGCCCTCGAAATTAGGAATGAAAGTGACAGTTGTCCCATCTGATTTCCAGTTGTCTCCCCAAAAAGGACGGTACAGAGAATTTTTTCGTGTTTCAGGAGATAACGAGAGATTGCAGTGGCAACTCAGGGATGTAGAGATGCAGCCCAGCAATACAAGTGCACAGGTGCACAGCCCAGGTAACGACAGAAGCCGGTGCTTCAACTGTGGAGAGATGGGACACTGGATAAGGAGATGCCCATATCTGAGCAGAAGACAATTTCGACAGGGAAACCAAGGACAAAGAAACCAAGGACAAAGAAACCAAGATCAAGGGTACCAGTGCTGACCGATACCTCAGACAATGATTAGGCCTTCATTGCGACAAATCCCAAATGACGATTGGCCTCAACAAATTAGATTACTGGACAAACATGAATAACTGTCGATGATTCTTGTGTCTGAAAAGTTTTCAGAGCAAGAATGATTCATTTTTCTTTTTGCTTGTTAACAAATTAATAATTAATTGATCAAATGCCAAAATTGGATCTTCTATTTTGGGCACAGCAATTTTAAATTTACAAAGTTTGGAACAATTGCATTGCAATTGTTGGCAAACCAAGTAACAAGAGTCACATGATGATCAGGTGGGAATTTCGGACTATTGTTCCGCACAATTGATAGGTCAATGGTCGACTGACATGCAAATGGGTGTGTAGTCAAAATTTGGATAGATTATTGTGAAGGCAGAAAGGGTAATTTCAATTTGACATCATAAAGGTTTTCTAAGAATGGACTTTTGGTTCATTTGTCTATAAGCATTTTGAATTTGATTGACAAATTTTATGAAATTGAAATAAAATTGACACCCATCTGATCTGTAAATAATGGTTCCAACGCAAACAAATATGCATAATGCATGTGTGTGTGTGTTTTTGTGTATCAATCTTACAAGATTGTTGACACCGACAGTGTGCCTGTCTGGAAATGGATAGTTATATGTGGATGGGATTGGGATATGTGGATGGGATTGAATATCCAGAGAATCCGTAAAATAAAATAGAAATATAATTTGATTATGAACATTATCTCTTTTGTCAAGGGAAATGGAATATAAAAAATTTGATGTGCTGGGTTATGAGCAGCCATTAATTAATAGTAAAATTGTGAGTAATTTTGGGATTCCATTTTTGATAGAATGTATATGAGAATAACATCTATTTATGGATATGAGCTTCATAAAAGGAAATGAGGAAGTACAAAAACATCCAAATTTGGGAGAGGTCTTACACTGACTTCCCAGAATACTCTGCTCATGGATTTTATATATATAAACTTGAATTTTATCAGCATATAAATTGTGCTGTATGTATGGATGTGTTTTAGGCATAGATGATATGGGAAAAGAGTAAAGAAAATTTTGCTGGTTTGAACTATTGTGGGTTTTCAGTTCTGGAGTTTAAACAAAGTCACTGGTTAACAGATGAGAAAGGATAGTAAATAAATTATTCTCTGCTGGGCAAATTAAGTACGATATTACTAAGACTTATGAGAGCTATTGTTCCGCCTTACAGCAGTGGAAAATTATTGGAAAAAAATTAGATCCAACATAATGAATCTATAAAAGAATGTGATAGGGATAATATCCTCAATTTGTACTAATTATTTGATTGTGGGTAAAGGAATTAAGTCATCGTAGTGGATTGTTAACAGCAGCCTGAAAATGTCCTGAGAGTGTGCATCCATGTAATCAGAAATCCCAGATTTGTTTTTACAAACAACATTTTGGTAGAGGTCTTGTGTGGAACACTTCCTTGGTAGATAAAAAACGGTACTGCATGCTGGCAGCCACTTTTGCGGCCAGTTAGGCCAAACAAATTGAGAGGAAATTGTAGTTAAATACGTAAGTTACACATGGCTATTTGTAAAAAAAGGAAATTTGTTGAGATGGGAAACATTTTTTCGAAGGTTTATTAAGGTGTTATAATATGACATGTGGCAAGGCAAACTATTGGATGGGAAAATTAGATCTGGTTATAGAATAAATTTATTGACCCCTTGAAGTTAATTCCTCGAATCATTGTTTCACTGGCATTTTTGTTCACATTGGAAATAGTTTGGTAGAGCTTTGGTTAAAACCTTTGGTTGCGGTATCTTGGAACGAATTGATAAACCATAGGAGATTGATAAGAATAGAAACAAATATGGACCCAAAATATAAAGTTGGATTCATGCCTCTCATTGCAAGCAAGCACATGGGGCTAGGGTGGACGATCCCACAGAAAATGAGGCTGCACCTAGCAGCCCAGCAGAACATTCAGTGGCAGATAAATGATAGTCGTGATTTACAGTCATTTGAATTACATTTTAACACCCCTTGCATTGATAAACATTACATTTTCAACATGTGATATTCCTACTTGGGATAGTGACATTTATTTGCCTACATGACATACAATTACCTGCTGATATTAATACAACATGAGTGAAAAATGTATCACAACTACACTCATGATCAGGGGATTGAGTTCAACCCCGGGAGATAGGGGGATAAGGGTAAGACAAATAATCTGATTTATGTTACATATTAAGGGATTTTCTTTATTTACCTTTTAGGAAGCTTGTTAGTTTGGTATATATTGTTGAATGTCATCGACATATAATTATGTCATAGGTATGAATATATACAAGGAGTAGCAAACTTGTTTGTTGGTTTAGTAGTTATATTGGCAATTGTTTTAGTGGTGGCTTGCTTGAAAGCCTTAGTGACGGTGTGTTTGAATAAGGTAACCAACAACACGATGATAACGCATGAAGTGACAAATGAGGAAAGAAATGTGGAACCAGAAAAGGAAGACTTTTATGGCGACATAAATACTGAGATTAAAAGATTAAATCTAGTGATGTTGCAAATGAATACAGTAGAATTAAGATAATGGCATAACGACAATGTTATGAGTTGTGTCAATTACAATATCAGTGAACTCATATCACCACGAGTGACACACTGTTAGGGAAAAAAAAAGAGGGAAAAGAAAAAGTGGAGAGGAATTATGGTAATAATACATTATGCTTAATTTGTTGGTTTGAGAAAATTGTTGTTGGGAATTAGGTATTCCTGTTTGTGATTGTAATCATATACAATTTATTTTCTTAGAGTAGTGCTAAAATACCTGCATGAGTTAATTTTTGAACTATATTAACCTGAAAGCAATTGTGGATGCTATTCTTAGTTTAGTAATAAAATACATACCTGATTGAATATTATTTGTGTGACGCATATAAATGAATATAACTTTTTGTGTTAAGGAAAAACAACAAATTGTTGAATGTGAAACTGTCGGAAGATATACATGATTATGCTGATTTCATGGTAAGATGCACCCTATCTGATTCAGTGTGTGTGGAAAGCAGATTCAGATGTGACTGAGCATAAGGATAAGACGAGATCACATTTTGAAGGGAGTGCTAACGGAATTGGGAAGAAGTTCGAGAAAGAAAATTTGTGGCTAAAAAATGAAGTTAATCGTGGCATACACCCTCTTTCTCAAAGAATGATGAAGACATTCTCCCGTGTAACTTGGAGATGAATGCTTACCTTCACCAAGGAAATTTATGTGACCATTTGCCTGGATCACACTGCAACATATGAAAGAAAGGCGATCACTTACTCTTGTTCGAAGGCTTCGAACATTCACCACATCAGAAGTTGCAGGACAACGACACTTTACCTGCAACCTCTGTGAAATGCGGGGACATATGTTATTACTTCACCAACGTCCGGGGAACCAGCATGGAGCTGCAAAAAAAACGGCTGTGCCCTTGTCACAACAGCTGTGCACGATTCTGCTGGTTGCTCCTGGTAAGGACCATGAATGACCTGAACACCATGGTCCCAACATCATTGTGGATGCATCCGGCACCCCTGTTCCACATCTTGCTGGCCAATCAACGTCACACCAATACTTGCTGCCCACTCACAATGAGGGAGGAGGCAAGTCGACTACAACTGGGTGAAGGCCTTGTTCAGGAATTACTATGGTTTACAGCAAAAAGTGGCAAGAATGCTACAAGGAGAGCAGGGTCAGTCTATGACTCCGCAATGTTACCACAACAGCGAAATCCTACACGAAGTAGTGCAGGAGCTATGAAGACATTAGGAGAAAATGTTTCATACCTGGATTCAAACACAAGTGATCAGCCCTTCCTTTCAAACAAAGTCAACATTTGTGTGGAGGCAAACGTTTTTGCCAGATGGTGCAGATGCTTTACAAAACTTGAAAATGAAGTGAAATTGTTGTATCTTGGTGATGGTGAAGTGTGGTTTTGAAAATATATTTGTGATGCAAATGCAATAGATTGAACAATATGGAAGGAGTCAATGACCAACGAAATGTTTTGTGATTCTTGCAGGATGACGGTGTATGCCTAAGGGAATTTGATTACCAAAGTTATGATTATTTACTTATACTTGTAATGATGTTTACTTGCAGTGATTGATTATTTACTTATACTTGTAATGATGTTTACTTGTAGTGATTAATTGTTTACTTATATTGATGTTTAGATTAATGGTTAATATAAACAAAAACAAAAAGATGAGGGAATTGTGGAAGTGTAATTCAGTGTAACTTATTGATTGGCACTGGTAACTTATTGATTAAGACTGGTAACGAAGCAGATACATTTTACCTGCAACCTCTGTGAAAGCCGAGTTCGTAAATGAGTGTCAGGAATGTGCCCGAACATGGTAATCTCTTGTCCACCTGGTCACAGCCCCAGGCTGGAGCACCCTCCTACTGTGTAAATGGAAATCACAGCAGGAGGGGAGCGAGTTGATGCCAGGGCTTGGTGCAATACATGACCTCGGGGCATCAGCGGAAGAAGGATTAACGTTTCAGCGGACAGAGGATTAAGTCCAGTTCGTCCATATAAACTAGAGCAAACGTGGAGTCGACAGTACTTGCTACGTGAAGCGCTGACCGAACGGGAGTGTCGGATGAACGAGAAGGACCAGCGAAAAGAGTTAACCTGATCCATTATATTATGCGGTATCATTTTGGTAATTGGATGAAGTGAATACAGTTAATAAACTAGACCTTTTGTAACCTGTGTCCGGTCATTGGAGTCCTGTGAGTCCCCCACTACAAATTCCCTGACAGTATCCATGGAAATCTCCACGCATGGCTGGCGGACTTCCTCTCTGGTCGTAGTCAACGTGTGGCCCTGAATGGGTTTCTCTCATCTCCTCTTCCTGTTCAGGCTGGAGTTCCCCAAGGTAGTGTTCTGGGCCCTGTGCTTTTTCTGGTCTTCATCAATGATCTCTCTGACTCTCTTGAAAATCCTCTCTATCTCTTTGCTGACGACTCTACTCTCTGTCGCTCCATTCCTCATCCCTCAGATCGGCAGTCTGCAGCCTCCTCACTCTCTGCAGACCTGGACAAAATCACAGACTGGTCAAACAAGTGGAACATGTCTTTCAATCCTGACAAATCTCACACTCTTACAATGTCTCTCCGAAAGGACCGACTGGACAACCCTCCCATCTACTTTCTCAACAATCCTCTCCAAGAAGTTCTGTCGCTCAAGCTTTTGGGTCTCACTATCTGCCATGATCTTTCTTGGGAAAACCACATTTCCAAGCTGGCCTCCAAAGCCAGTCGCCGACTGGGCATCCTCCGTCGTGCGAAGTCCTTCCTTGGCACACCTGAGCTCCTCACCACATACAAGGCTTTCATCCGCAGCTCAATGGAATACTGTTCCCCCCTCTGGGCTGGTGCTCCTGCCTCACACCTTGCTCGGCTTCACGCTGTTGAGGCCAAAGCTTTCAGAATCATTGGAATCTCCTGCGATGTAGTCAACGCCGAGGGCCTTTCACTCACTCACCGCAGGCAGGTTGGTGGTCTTTCTGTCTTCTACCGACTCCTCTCCGGCCTTGCTCCCCCAGCTCTCTCTGTGCTCTGTCCCCCCAATATTCCTTCAGGTCGCACAAGATCTGCCTGCAACCCTCTTCTGGTTAAACTGCCAAAGTCTAGGCTCTCTGCTCACCTTCACTCTTTCATTCCCCTTTTCTCCCGCCTCTGGAACAAACTCCCCCACTCCCTTCAATCCCACTCCTCCCTCCAGGTCTTTAAAACAGCTGTTCACCACCATCTCTTATCTTCCCCCATCAAAAACCTTGATCTTTTCTACCCCCGGTAATTCACCCCAGAGTCCTTGCAGTGTTCATATGTTTTAATCCTCTCCCACCTCCCCCCAAGTCCTCCCGATGTCCCTGCTCTCAAATGTTGTGTTTGTGTCCTTCCCCCTCTCTTTTGTGTCCTTCCCCCTCTCTCCCCATCTTGTCTACCGCTCCCCTTGTTTTTTGTGTTTTGTGTGTCGGTTTGTCTTTTTGTGTGATTAATGTTAGCTCTTTCACGAGCCTCGATCTTGTATACAAAAAAAAAAAAAAAAAAAAAAAAAAAAAAAACCGCTTCATGCCCCACGCTGCTCAACTCATGCGGCCCCTCTACGAAGCCCTCCGGGGCAAGCCGGCCAAGCACGACATCGCCTGGTCCGCAGCAATGGATGCGGCCTTCCAAAGCTCAAAGCGGGCCCTCGCCGACGCAACACTGCTCGCTCACCCGGTGCTCAACGCTCCCATCGCCCTCACCACGGATGCCTCCGACTACGCGGTGGGCGCCGTACATGAGCAATGGGTGAACGGGGTTTGGCAGCCACTCGCTTTTTTCAGCCGGCAGCTCCGGCCGAACGAGCTCAAATACAGCACGTTTGACCGGGGGCTCCTCGGTCTACACCTGGCCGTCCGCCATTTCCGCCACCTCCTGGAGGGCCGACCTTTCACGGCGTTCGTCGACCACAAGCCGTTGGTTTACGCCATGGCCAAGGTCACGGAGCCGTGGTCGGCCCGCCAACAGCGCCACCTCTCCGCCGTGTCGGAGTTTACCACGGACATCCGGCACGTCACCGGCAAAAACAACGCCGTGGCCGACTGTCTTTCCCGGGCCAGCGCAAACGCGGTCCACCTGGGCGTGGACTTTGCGCTTATGGCAGCGGACCAAACCACCGACACCACGGTGCAAGCCCTCCGGGCGGCGGACACGGGCCTCCGCCTGGCCGACATCCCCTTCGCGGACACTGTCCTGCTCTGCGACTTCTCCCAAGGCCAGCCTCGCCCCATCGTGCCCGTCACCTGGCAACGCCGCATCTTCGCCTCCCTCCACGGCCTTTCCCACCCGGGCCGGAAAGCTTCCCAGAAGCTGGTGTCGGCGCGATTCGTCTGGCACGGCCGTCGTCGGGACGTCCGCGATTGGACCAGCACCTGCACGGCCTGCCAATGGGCCAAGGTCCACCGACACACCCAGGCCCCGCTTGGCTGACGACAAGTCGTTCGTCATTGACATCGGCGGCAGGTCGGACCGGATTGCGGTGGACCGCCTCAAGCCGGCGCACGTGGACGTCGACCACCCACCACGGGTGGCCCTTCCGCCACGGCGAGGCCGCCCCCCGTCCACGGTGCCCCCCACTCGACCGCCCACCACCACACCAGACCCCCTCCCACGACCCGCCAGGGGTCGCTTCGGCCGGGTCATCAGGACCCCCCCTCAAATTGACCCTGCCGGTGCAAGTCGATTCTGGGGGGACGTGTGTAGCGGCTACCGCTGGGTTTTCACAATCGCCTTGCACTTATCAACGACGCGGAGCGATCACCATGCCGGGCTCGGCCAGGACGCCCGGGCAGGCTCGCCCTCAACTTGCCAGGCCGCAGCCAGGATGCTGGGCCACGCCCCCTCTCGCCTTTCCTGGGCAAACGCTCCGGGATAATATGTATATATATTGCTGCCCGATAAACGGGCTTTTCAGAGTGCCTGAGTGTTTGGTTTGATTAAAGCAACTCGGATGAATTCCAGCTTTTTGTCGCGTCCATTCTTCCGATCGACGTGGGAGCCCCAGCTCCTTCAATGTAACAATAATCAAATGTTTATGAAAAGAAAGAACAGCTCCAAATAAATCTACAAAGACAGTCCTTGGTGGCAGAGCAAGGTGAAGTCGCTTCCTTGTATTCTGCATCTTACTATAATTCACCAAATGTCTGTCCGTCTGTCCGTTCCCAGGTACCGCAAAAACGGCTGAAACGATCGCAACGAAATTTTGGGCGCGTAATCCTGGGACCCCTGGAGTAAAATATGCTATATTGTTTTTCCATTTTTTTCCCCAATTTTCCAATTTTCCAGTTTTCCAAACACGATGGCATAATATTGACCGATATGAACAGTGATGTGGCTTTTATTGAAATTCTACAAATACTGTTTCGATTTTGATGATTTGTGTGTGATATGATTTAACGGATGTTTATATAAAGCGTTTAAAATATTTTTGAAAGCCTTCAATTTCTGATATTTTGCCTTTTCATTTGGGCCTCCCAATTGAAGCCCCGCCCATAGGGCGGGTACCGTTGCTCGTTAGCTAAATTATCCATGATTAAAATGAGCCAAATCCCTTGAAAACATCCGGTCAGGATCAGTGCTGTAGATGCGACCGACCCACAGGACATTGAGGTGTATCGAGTGTCTCCGCAAATGGGGCCCCTGATACTTCAGCTCTCTCAACTATTGACTGCAATGGCTGGAAACAAGACACGAGATTCCCCAACAGTTCAACGCAGATCCAGCCAACTTTATCAGTCATCTGATAACTAGCAATGTAATGTGGCTTTACCACTGGGATCCTGAAATGAAATTGGAATGCATGTAATGGAAGCACAAGGGATCACCAACACCTAAGATATTTCACACCCGACCCTCAGCAGGCAAGATAACAGCCTCAATTTTCTTCCATGCCAAGGGAATCCTGCTGATTGACAATATGCTTCCCTAAATTACAGTCACAGGGGAATATTACGCCAGCCTCGAGCAAAAATTGCTGCAAGCCATCAAGGAAAATGCCAAGGAATCCCTTGAAAATTATAGGTTTTCTCCTCCTTTACAACACACATTTTCCCGACGCCAGTGTTTCACAAGGCTCCATCCAGGACAGTGGCTTTGAGCAGCTGGTTGACAACCCCATTGACCTGCCCTCCCCATTGGCTACATTATCAGTTTCGACATTTGTAGTCACACCTGCGCAGCTGCTGATTAGCTGACAATGAGGAATCCACCTGAGTGATTGAGACATGGCTGAAGGAGCATTCTGAAATCTTCCTCTTTTTTTTTGGCACAGACAGCTTGATTGTCAAATAGAACAAATGCATTAAATTCAAAGGTTGCGCTCGCTCATCGTACAATATCTTCTTCCATCAGCATCCACACCTCTTGGTTTTCAAAAAAAGAAATGACATCACCATTTTGCATCTCTGATGATTGGTTGTGTATTTAAATACCATCATGGAGAGATGCAAAGGACCTTAATAATTATTTAATAATGTACCTAAATAAATAATGATTAAATAATATAAATAAAAGAATATAACCAATAAAAAATGATTAATGCAATTAATGCAAAGAAATATCCAAATATTTATTTTGCAATGTAAATAGTTTTTGAATTTTAAGGAAACATAAAATGTTGTAGAGATAGAAAAATGCAATGTGTAAGATGCAGTGGATATAACAGCCAATACAAACGTAGCAGATATAGACCAAAGAGCTGTGTGTGGGCAGTTCGTGGCATCAGGCACAGTAATGTTCTCATTGGATGCTGCTACAGGGATCTTGAGCTGATCGGAAGAGCAGGATAAGAAGCTTCGAGAAGAAATCAGAAAGATGTGGAAAGGGAAAAGTCCTGATTCTGGGTATTTTAGCTTTCCCAGTATAGATTGTATCCAGGTACATGGAAATGGCATGGCAAGGAATAATGAGTCAACACAGAATAGTGTGAGCAGGGCTAATGTTAAGAGACGGAGTTTTTGAATGGAGAGTAAAGCAATGGGATCTTAGTAGGGTAGACTTTGAGGGTATGAGAAGAGAGATTGGTTCTGTGTATTGCAACAGGCTATTATGATTTCGGAGGGCAATCATCATCAGAGAAATGGTCAACCTTTATAAAGAGAAGACTTGCTGATCTAGGCCTCAGGCTTCAGGCCTATGGTGTCAACCCATGGGCCAGTGCAATTGGATTTATCTGAAAAATATAACCACGATATATTATATGCACGTAAGTAGTATGCATATTTTGCTTCATGTACATAACCTGGGTTATTTTTTATTATTTTCTGGAGCGCTTGAGGCAGCAATCTGTTGCCTATACACAACACAAAAAATGGATGAGAAACTTGTATAACAAATGATAGTTTTTGTAAGTAATTTTGGCTTTAACCTGAATTTTCATGGCTGATTAGTTTGAAAATACAGAAGGGTTGCCCGTCGTAAGCATTAGACATGTTTGTGCTTCATGTATGTAATCCGGATTATTTTTATTTTGAGAAACGAGCAGCGTAGTAGTCTATTGTCTATACACCACCAAAATAAATGGATGAGCAGTTTGTGTAATAAATTAAGGGTTTTTGTGCATAATATTGGTTTTAGCCTGAGTTTTCAAGGCTGAACAGTGTGAAAATGCAGAATGGTCACCCATCATTTTGATTGGCTTTTCTGCTAGTATTATACAATAACAAGGCCTTTTAAGTAGACAAGGTGAAAAAAGTGGATGGAGACAGGTGTCAGCCCAGTGAATAACACAGGGATAATGGTGACTGATTAAAGTATGATTATTGGCTAGCGTGACTCGGCACACTCCGTGCGCCTCACCACACGTCACTTCAGAGGGGTAGGCATCTTTGACCATGTATGCTTTCTCAGGGTGTGAGGGATGGCATGAATGGTGGGTGGGAGTCAGTGGTGGTGACTGTGGATCGTGACGGGAAGTGGGTGAATGTTGGAGGGGGGATGGGGCAGATGGTGATGGGGGGGATGGTGGGGGAGAGCGGCCAAAATTGGGTCTTCAGGAAGTTTTGGGTCTTCAGGGTATTTTGGGTCTTTTGGGCCTTTGGGGTGTTTTGGGTCTTTGGAGACTTTTGGGTCTTTGGAGTCTTTTGGGTCTTTGGAGTCTTTTGGGTCTTTGGAGTCTTTTGGGTCTTTGGAGTCTTTTGGGTCTCTGGAGTCTTTTGGGTCTTCAGGGTGTTTTGGGTCTTCAGGGTCTTTTGGGTCTTCGGGGCCATTTGGGGTTTTTGGGGACTTCAGGCTCTTTGGGGTCTTTTGGTTCTTCATGGTCTTTTGGGTTTTAAGGGTCTTTTGGTTCCTCAGCGTCTTTAAGGGTATTTTGGTTGTTCAGTGTATTTTGAGTATTCGGGGATTTTAAGGGTCTTTGGGGTCTTCAGGGTGTTTTGGGTCTTTGTGGTATTTTGGGTCTTTGGGGTTTTTTGGGTCTTCAGGGTGTTTTGGATCTTCAGGGTGTTTTGGGTCTTCGGGGACTTTTGGATCCTCAGGGCCTTTAAGGGAATTTTGCGTCTTTGGAATGTTTTGGGTCTTTGAGGTCTTTTGGGGCTTCAGGGGCTTTTGGGTCTTCGGGGTATTATGGGTCTTCAGGGTCTTTTGGGTATTTAACGATATTTTGGGTCTTCAGCAGTCTTGGGGGACTTAAAAGGACGTCAAAGGAGGGGTCTCAGCAGTCTAAACGTAATTAAGAGTTCACGGACTGTGTTTTGGGTGTTAATTTTAGTTGAAGAAGAAGACGTTTTGGTCACAAATAAACATAACCATATACGTTTGGTCTCTTATAATAGATTTTGCTTCATCATTCACACAAGAACAGGTATGGGACGTATCCTTAACAGAGAGCATCTATCGAGGAGGTGAGGAAGGGCTGTTGGGGTAGATATAGGTGGGAGGAGACGAAGTAAAAAGATGGCTCGGAATGCTGAGAGAAGAAAAGCTCCAGAACCAAAAAAAGCCCTTATTTTCGGTATTGAGGAAAAACTTGGAATGGGAGCTTCAGGTAATGGTTCCTAAGTAACATTTATTACTTGGCAAAAGCATTTTTTTTTTTTGACAAGTATGTTGATCACTCCGGGTTTGTGTGTGTGTGTGTGTGTGTGTGTGTGTGTGTGTGTGTGTGTGTGTGTGTGTGTGTGTGTGTGTGTGTGTGTGTCTGTCTGTCCGCTCACTTATACTTGACTATAGGTCACAATTTTACACTGATCTTCACGAAACTCTTCGCCAAATGGTAGAGTTGGTGGTCTGACAGAATCCTATTTATTTTTTGAGGTCAAAAGGTCAACATAGGCCAAAGGTCAACCACTTTTTTCAAATTTCTAAAATCCTCAATTTTCATCTGATTGACTTGAAATTTGAATAGGATTTACATATCAGCAAACTGAATTCAACCAACAAATATTTTTAGGATCACCATCGGCCAAAAGGTCAAATTGGCCAGAGGTCAACCACTTTTTTCTAATCCCCCAAAAACCTAAATTTTCATCCGATTGACTTGAAATTTGAATAGGATTTTCATATCAGCTAACTTAATTCAACCACCAACTATTTTTGAGATAACATAGGCCAAAAGGTTACCAACTTTGTCAGATTTATAAAATCCACAATTTTCATCCGATTAAATTAAAATTTGAAGACGATTTGCATATATGGTCACTGAATTAAACCACTAAGGATTTTAAGATCAACATAGGCCAAATTTGTAAAATTGTCAATTTTCATCCAATTATCTTTAAATTTGCAGGCGATTTGCATATCAATTCGCTGACGTCAACCACCATTTATTTGTGAGGTCAAAAGGATACTCTACTGAGTACCATTCCACTTTTTCACTTTTGCTAAGTGTCGCTCTATGAGTGATTTTTCATTATTCTATGACAGCAGCAACCCTTTAGTTTAGAAGGACATGGAAGGAGCACACAAAATTATATATCGTAATATTTCTCAAAGCAAAATAAAATATATAAAAGTACACGGAAGGATAATGCAAATTACAACCACAGCCACCACAACAGCAATTATGAGTTATAAAAGATCCATTTTCACTTGTTTTACTTCATTTTACATTCTCATTGACCCCCATGGATAGACATGCAATAAATATGTTTGTGAAGTACAACATGCTGTCTTTCATTAAACCCTTCAGTGAAGCGTAGAGTATTAGCATGCTTAGTATAAGAGCAAAAGCAAGAGGTAACTTCCCCTTTTTATTTTCAATCTCCTTGGATCCCTACGCCTCCCCACCATTCACCTCCATATCCTCTCACCTGTCATCTCAATGTAGGAGCTAAATTTCTTCCGTCGTTTTCATATTCATATCTTTCCATACATCTTTGCTTGCGCAAGCATACCTACATGTAATCTCATTTTATTCTCAATTTTCTTAGAAAAAAAGCTCGCATACGTTATTATTTTTCAAAGAAAACGTCAAAGTTCCAGTTTTTGAAGGTCAGTTGTTTTTTGTTCGATGCTTTCGACAGACGTGAAGATTTCGGCAACAAAATACAATTCACAAGACACAATTCAGCAGATTTCAGCAAAAAAAAAACAAAAAAAAAACAACAACATCATGTTCTTTATTGATATTCTTATTTATCGCTTCAATGCTGATGCTTTTCTTTTTTTACTTTGCAAGAGAAACATGACATTCTTATTTCTTCATTTATTACTGTCACACATCAGGTCACAGCAAAAGGCTAAAATATGGAAGGCTCGTGTGGACGAGTATGTTAAAAATGCATGAGAATATTTTGTATTAAACCGAGAAAGCATGTCCTCTGGAGCGCAACACACCACACTCAGCTAACGTTCACTGATAGGCCAGAAATATGGTAGATTGTCACTACAGAGCAAAAAAAACAACTGCATACAGTGGACGGGCGACAGATGGCATTCCAAGTAGGATTATTAAGAAAGTAGATGGAATTTTATTTTTAAATCAAAACTTAGAATTTTGAATTAATGAGATTACACTATTAAACAAAATAGTTTATACATTAAAATGAAGAAGACGTCTCTCAAATCAGAGAAGACAACATTTCCAAACAAAAGTGACATTAAAAAAGACGAATTCCCAAAAATATAAATAAATAAATAAACTCCAACGGCATTCAGTAGAGAGCATACCTCTGCCTGGTTGGCCATATCACTCAATGGTGAAGAATCACTTTAGAAATTCTACTAGCTGGATCCGGATCCGGATCTTCGCCAAAATTGAATCGATTCTTCCTCATCACACACACAACCTGCCCAACAAGTTTGGTCCAAATCCATCCATAACTTTTTCAGATATCCTGCTATGTATCGTTTTTGGCCCTATCTCCCAATGGTGAAGAATCACTTAAATAATTCTCATATCCGAATCCATATTCAGATCTTCACCAAAATCGAATCGAATCATCCTTGTCAGACACCTAACCGGTCCACCAAGTTTCGTCCAAAGCAGTCCACAACTTTTTGAGATATCCTGCTATGTATCATTTTTGGACCTATCTCCCAATGGTGAAGAATCACTTTTAAAATTCTAGTAGCCGGATCCGAATCCCTATCTTCACCAAAATCTAATCATTTCGTTGGGGTCACATATGCTACATCTCTGCCAAATTTCGCTGCGAATCCGTCCACAACCTTTTGAGATATTTTGTTCACAAACGGACAGACAGACAGATGAAAAATCGGTCAGAGACCGAGGACTTGCCGGAATGTACTTTTTGTCGGCCATTTTGGATCAGGTTTTTCGGTTTTTCCAAGATGGAAATGATTGATCTCGCGAGATCTTGGAGACGGCGGCAGGGATTTTCGAAGCTCCACACGGTCTCCACGTTTTTCGAAGTTAAGTCTGTTCACAATTGTATTTTGTCGAAACTGTATTTATCTTTCGGTGTGTGAAGTTATTGTGTGCAACTTTGGTTGTTTCTCGGTGTTTATCTTTCATAAATTGATCGTCTGTTTGCCGTGTCGCGAGCAAGGCCTTGTACAGTGTGCACTGTACAACCTTGAGGCTTTGTTTTTCTCTCAGTGGTCCGTCGTTTGTGATCCAATAACTTTCGTTCTCTGTATTCCCAGGCTTTTCACCCATAGCCTACTTCCTTGTGTAAATCTCAACTCAAAAAAAAAAAAAAAAAAAAAAAAAAAAAAAAAAACATTTCCTTCTCTGTTCTCATTCGTTTATTCATTCTTATTCGTTCGTTCGTTCTTCGACCACGTGTTTCTCCCCCATTTCCCCAGATAGTTTTCACTCATTAACCTTCAATGTTTACACTTTCCCCTCAAGTTATGTATTCCGTCATATTTTATAACACCTTTTTCTTCTTCTTCTTTAAAAGGCTGCTTTCGACTTGCTCACCAAATCAATTCATCCCAAAAAAAATATCCATCTCCTATAGTGCCTTTGTTCTACATTCCCTAAACTCTCCTGCACTCCATCCTCCATCCAGCGTCCTTAAACGTATTTTTAACTCGAAGGTCACAAGAAACTCATTTTGCAATAAATGTTCGTTTCCCATAAATCGTACACTTTCAAAAATCCAATCTCACCCCTCCCCTCCAAATCTTCCCCATAACCCCTCCCCTCCAAATCTTACCCATCACCCCTCCCCTCCAAATCTTCCCCATCACCCATCCCTTTCAAATCTCCCCCCTTGCCCCCTCCCTCCTAAACTACTCCCTCACCCCTCCCCGCCAAGACGCCCCCTCGCCCCTCCCCTCCTAGACTCCTGCCTCACCCCTCCCCTCCAAATCTCCCCCATATCCCATCCCTTTCAAATCCCTCCCCTTGTCCCTTCCCTCCCAAACTCCCCCCTCACCCCTCCCCTTCAAATCTCCCCACCCTCATTGCTTCTCAATTTCCCCCCGCTCACTCCCCCTCCTCAAAGCGTCCTCCCCGCTTCTTCCCCCTTCAAACTCTCACCTCCATCTCCCCCAACCTTCTGCCTCGCTCTTCCCCCTCCTCAAATAACACCTCATTGTGGCTCACCCAATCACCATCAAACCTTTTGTCCGCCCCATCCTTCCCTTTCTCCGAGCTATTCTGAAATCTCTGACACACCTTCAACAGCTCTCCCTACCTCTTCCACCTCTTCCACATCTTACCCTACCCCTCCTCCCCCCTGTTCTGTATCTGATGCTCCCCCTTCCTCTTCATTAACGGTATGGACCTCAAACATCCGGGGCCTTCGTTCAAACTTAACTGATCTCTCCATACAGGTTGCTTCTGTCAAACCAGACGTGATCTGCTTAACAGAAACTTTCCTCCTATATGATGTCTCTGATTCCATAGTATCTCTCCCGGGCTACTCCCTCCTCCGGTATGATAGACCTGAGCCTCGTCCTGGAGGCGGGGTTGCTATCTTTATCAAAAACTCTCTTCCTCACTCGCCCTGCACTGCACTCTCTCCACCTCACCCCCAGGAATACCTCTGGCTACGGCTTCCCCTTCGCTCCCACCTCTTGTTCATATGTGTGTTGTACCGTCCACCAAACAGTGATGACTCCATCTACATCTCGCTGTCTGATGATATGGACCAACTTCTATCTACTCATCCCAACTCTCTCTTCCTCATATGTGGTGATTTCAACTGTCATCATGCCAGTTGGCTGGGTGTGGGTACCTCTCTCACCAGCCATGGCTCCTCAGCAAAGGACTTCTGCGACTCACTGGGACTGACACAATCTGTCAATTTCCCGACCCGGATCTCAGTCAACGGAACATCTTCTCTTCTGGACTTGGTTATGACTAACTTCCCTGAAAATGTCTGCTGCTCTTCTTCTGCTCCGATCGGATCATCTGATCATGTCCTTGTTAAAGTGGACATCTCTCTGACCATCCTCAGGGAGCCTGCTCAGCGTCGACGAGTCTGGCATTTCACTCAGGCCAACTGGCACGGTCTTCAAGCAGCCATCAATCATCTGGACTGGTCTCCCATCTCTACCACCTCTGACATCAACTCATCCTGGGAATTCTTCCAAAGTAAATTGCTCTCTCTCATGCACAGATTTATCTCATCTCGTCTTCAGTTGTCATACCCTTCCTCCCGTCCATGGTACACGGAATCTTGTGGTGAGGCTGTTGCCCAGAAACAACTTGCCTTCGTCTCCTGGAAAGCAAATCCAACGGAAGGAAATCTCATTTCCTTTCACAAAGCCCGAAACAAGTGTGTGTCCACCCTCAGGAGAGCCAGGAAACAATATCTCTCCGTTCTCAAGACCGAACTCTCTTATCTGTCTCCCTCTTCCAAATCCTGGTGGCGTCTGGTCAAATCCGTTTCTGGTGTTTGTTCCCCCTCCATCCCCTCCCTTACCTCAAACGGCTATACAGCTGACTCCGCACGTGAAAAAGCTGAATGCCTCAACTCTGTGTTTGCCTCTAAATCTTGTGTCCCAAACCCATCCCTCTCTGTACCCACCATACCCAGTCGTACCCTGCTGCTCCTGGACTCCGTGTCCTTTCCTCCTGACAAGGTGGAAAAGTTTCTGTCAACCCTCGACTCTGATTCTGCAACTGGACCCGACGGCATCAGCCCACGGGTCCTAAAATCCTGCTCTGCTGCTCTATCTCACCCTCTCGCTGTTCTCTTCACCCTCTCTTTTGCTCAAGGTCAACTGCCATCTGCTTGGAAATCAGCCAACATCACCGCTTTGCACAAAAAAGGTGCAAAAACAGATCCTAGCAACTACAGACCAATCAGCCTTCTCCCAATTATCAGCAAAGTCATGGAATCCATCATTGCTTCTGATATGAAATCTTTCCTCTTCTCCAATGGCTTGATCTCTGATCATCAATTTGGTTTCAGACCAGGTCACTCTACTCTGGACATGCTGCTTCTGCTGTCTCAACAATGGATGGAGGTCCTCAATGCCAAACAGGAAATTAGAGCTGTCTCCCTCGACATATCACGTGCCTTCGACACGGTCTGGCACCCCGCTCTGCTCACCAAACTCTCCTCCTTTGGTATCCATGGAAATCTCCACGCATGGCTGGCGGACTTCCTCTCTAGTCGTCGTCAACGTGTGGCCCTGAATGGGTTTCTCTCATCTCCTCTTCCTGTTCAGGCTGGAGTTCCCCAAGGCAGTGTTCTGGGCCCCGTGCTTTTTCTGGTCTTCATCAATGATCTCTCTGACTCTCTCGAAAATCCTCTCTATCTCTTTGCTGATGACTCCACTCTCTGCCGCTCCATTCCTCTTCCCTCAGATCGGCAGTCTGCTGCCTCCTCACTCTCTGAAGACCTGGACAAAATCACAGACTGGTCAAACAAGTGGAACATGTCTTTCAATCCTGACAAATCTCACACTCTTACTATGTCTCTCCGAAAAGATCGACTGGACAACCCTCCCATCTACTTTCTCAACAATCCTCTCCAAGAAGTTCTGTCGCTCAAGATTTTGGGTCTCACTATCTGCCATGATCTTTCTTGGGAAAACCACATTTCCAAGCTGGCCTCCAAAGCCAGTCGCCGACTGGGCATCCTCCGTCGTGCGAAGTCCTTCCTCGGCACACCTGAGCTCCTCACCACATACAAGGCTTTCATCCGCAGCTCAATGGAATACTGTTCTCCCCTATGGGCCGGTGCTCCTGCCTCACACCTAGCTCGGCTTCACGCTGTTGAAACCAAAGCTTTCAGAATTATTGGAATCTCCCGCGATGAAGCTATCTCTGAGGGCCTTTCACTCACTCACCGCAGGCAGGTAGGTGGTCTTTCTGTCTTCTACCGACTCCTCTCCGGCCTTGCACCCCCAGCTCTCTCTGTGCTCTGTCCCCCAAATATTCCTACAGGTCGCACAAGATCTGCCAGCAACCCTCTGATGGTTAAACTGCCGAAATCTCGGCTCTCCGCTCACCTTCACTCTTTCATTCCTCTTTTCTCCCGCCTCTGGAACAAACTCCCTCACTCCCTTCAATCCCACTCCTCCCTCCAGGTCTTTAAAACAGCTGTTCACCACCATCTCTTATCTTCCCCCATCCAAAACCTTGATCTTTTCTACCCCCGCTAATTCACCCCAGATCCACCTTGTTTGAAATTCCAACTTCTTTCCTGGAAGTCCTGGCAGTGTCCATATGTTTTATACCTCTCCCACTGCCCCCTTCCCACGCCCCCCCCCCCCCCCAAAGCCCTCGCCCTCTCTCAGATCTCTCGATGTCTCCATGTCTCTCGGTCCCTGCTCTCAAATGTTGTGTTTGTGTCCTTCCCCCTCTCTCCCCATCTTGTCTACCGCTCCCTATGTTATATGTTTTATGTGTCGGTTTGTCTTTCTGTGTGATTAATGTTCGCTCTTTCACGAGCCTCGATATTGTATACAAAAAAAAAAAAAAAAAAAAAAAAATGGCGGCCGAACCACGTGACCGATGACATCATCATTATTTGTTTTCTAAACTTATTTATTCCTAGATTATGCTCCAGAAATTTCATCTTGATCGGATGAAGTTTTGTACTTGTCGAATTATGACATCATAATGGAGGCACCTATGACTACATCATTAACATAGTTTATTCCCCATGCAGAGTTCTTTACAATGAGCCATGTCTCAATTTTTTCTATTCAGCACTTTCGGAGATATAGAGGTGCATATTTTTTCGGTTTTTCCAAGTTGGCGGCTGATCTACGTGACCGATGACGTCATCACTTTTTTTTTCTCCACCAGTTTATGCCGACATGGCACTCAAGAAATTGCATCTTGAATGGATGAAGTTTTGTACTTGTCGAATTATCGAATTATGACATCATAATGGAGGCCTTGGGCCGAGAGAGTTAAAAATTGGGCACAGTCTATTCCAGGGCAAGACAGATATGTGTGTAAAGTTTGGCGATTCAATGTGCAACAGTGTAGACATAGTACTGCGCACAAACAGACAGACAAACAGATGAAAAATCGGTCAGAGACCGAGGACTTGCCAGAATGTACTTTTTTATCGGACATTTTGGATAAATATGGCGGCCGAACCACGTGACCGATGACGTCATCATTACTTGTTTTCTAAACTAATTTATTCCTCGATTATGCTCAATAAATTTCATCTTGATCGGATGAAGTTTTGTACTTGTCGAATTATGACATCATAATGGAGTCACCTATGACAACATCATTAACATATTTTATTCCCCATGGAGAGTTCTTTACAATGAGCCATGTCTCAATTTTCTATATTCAGCACTTTTGGAGATATAGAGCTGCAAAGTTTTTCGGTTTTTCCAAGATGGCGGCCGAACCACGTGACCCATGACATCATTATTATTTTTTCTCCACCAGTTTATCCCTGCGCATCGTAAGAGCGTGACCAAGGGTTAGCGTCAGGAAGGGCATCCGGCCATAAAAACATTGCCTCAAACAGGGAACCATGATTGTCATGGGGCCCGCAAGGCTAACCCCCGCTCTAGCGGGGAAAAGTGGCCTTAAAACCGATCATTCATTTTCATTCATTCATTCATTCAGTTTATGCCGTCATGTCGCTCAAGAAATTGCATCTTGATTGGATGAAGTTTTGTACTTGTCGAATTATCAAATTATGACGTCATAATGGAGGCCTTGGGCCGAGAGAGTTAAAAATTGGGCACAGTCTATTCCAGGGCAAGACAAATATGTGTGTAAAGTTTGGCGATTCTACGTGCAATGGTGTAGACATAGTACTGCGCACAGTCAGACAGACAAACAGACAGACAGACAAACCAACTGATCAACATACTTGCCGGAATCTTTTCCGGCAAGTAACAAATGGACAGACAGATAGGGGTGAAAACATAACCTCCATTCACCTTTGGTGGCGGAGGTAAAGAGGTGTGAGTTGCACACTAAAACGATACGACTTAAAACAACATGAGATTTCCAAACAACAACATGAGATTTCCAAACAACAACATGAGATTTCCAAACAATAACATGAGCTTTCCAAACAAGATTCCACTCTTCCGCATACAATAAAAGACGCCTCGGTATGACTCAATCACATGGTCACCTATCTTATATGCATGAAGTGGTCACCAGACAGTGACCAGTTTTGAATGTCCATCGTTGCATATCAGGTCATTATTGGTGTCCACTGTCCATTTCCTGAAGCATGGGGCAATGGGATATCTATAAAAGTCCACAGGTAGTTCATGTCCATACATAGAGCTGAATCGTCAAGATACTCCATAAAAAGCGTTCACCACTTCATACTCGTTGTCATGGAAATATAAATTGTTGCAGTTTATATAATCTTTTGTGATATTGCTTTTCCATCAGTCTCGCCCTTTGTATGCAAAAATATAATAACACAAGATCCTCTATAATTGACATTACATGGTGATCTGGAGTACCTGATAACAATGCAATCGGCCATTTGGTTCTTTTTTTCATCAGGTCTTTCTTTGTTTATGACAAAGCCTAAAACCTAGGCCACACCAAGCAATTTCTTCCTGACAGAGAATTGTCTTATTTAATATAAAAGGATAAAAGCAAGGATATTGTTACAGACGCGGTTGTGGATGTTGGTTTACCGAGCGGTTTGGTATGACCACGTCTGCACAGTTTACCCGATTCCACTCGAACGTTGGCCAAATCGCGCTATGCTAAATCAATTGAGGAAAAAGACACAACGGCTGGGTTAAAATGACACGACACCAAGGGTTCAGTTCTCAAGACCTCCGGAGGAGGTTATATTAGGGCGGAAGGTCAGATTACAACTACAAGAGGGACAGCATAGAAAGGCAGGCACTTAGACACACTTATCTTATTCCCGACAGACCACAGATAAACAGGACAAAAACTGACTCACACGGGGATTGATGGCAAGGAAAGCGGGTATTCGATGGCCAGCACAAGGTGCACCTTGTGCTCAGGGACAGGATAGCGCGGCCCAAAAGATGCAGGAGGTCTCTCAGCGCTCGGAGGTAGTGACTTCTCTTTCTCCAAGCTGGGGGCGCATCTCTCGTCACATCCGGTAAGTCGCTGCGTATATCCGGCGGGGAGTGACACGCCCTCGGCTCGTTAGCTCCGCCCCAGATGGAATCGGTCCGCCCTTCTTATTGGGTGCGGGGGGGTTACCAGGCTCCGCCCTTGACGAGGAGCTGACAGCCAGCCCCTTCGTGGTAACCCCGTGTAGCGCATGGGTAATGGCGGCTAACCGAGCCGGAGTGAGGACGCACACTCCCCGCGCGCGCCGTTGTTGTAGTTGTTGTAGTTGTTGTTGTAGTTGTTGTTGTAGTTGTTGTTGTAGTTGTTGTTGTAGTTGTTGTTGTAGTTGTTGTTTGGGGAAGAAGATGGGAGGAGGTATGGGAAGGTCCTAAACTCACTACTGGTGCCATATAATCACATTCTGGTGCAACGAAGAGTCAGAATTAATGGAAACGAGTCCTTAACTGACATAGACTAAGAATAACTAGCAAGATGTCCGAAAGTTGTCTACGTGAGATGCGGTGGACCTGGGCACGACATTTAATGGGGGAAAGAGGGGAAGGTCGGTTCTACAGAGTGTTGTTTACAGACAATGGGACTAGGGAATGGGGGATTGGGGATAGTTGGGGAGTATTGGGGAAATAGGGGAATATTTACAAGCGGATATGGAGGCCAAATTCCATATTCGCAACATTGCACCCTTCTCTACCCTCGGGGCGTCCCGACCCGATAAATTTTTACCTATTTTAGTGTGGCACTCAGATGTAGTTCCCTCTACTATTAACTCTACCCTGAGTGCGACAGTTTTACAGATCTTCACAAATGAGTAAATATGTCCCCCTGCGACGTTGCACCCTTCTCCTCACAGAAACACACCCACAGGATAACCGAATCCGGAAAGAATTCGCAAACTAAACATACAGCCGGTAGGGAGCATTATTTACAAGACTACGCTGATATTTACACTACGATCCAGGACCTGTTTTTGGAGGAACACATGCAGATGTTATGCATAGAGAAAGAGCACGCATGCCAGCATCGATACACCAACCCACGAGTGCTCTGTGGCCTTACGGCCTTTAATAATGTGCAGAGCACCCCTTCCCAGCACCAAAAGCACCACCCCATCACACAGTCAGCACCATCCGGTGCACCAATAAAGTGTCTATGAATCACCGGTGGTGTCACAGCCGGCCGATGTTCTGCCGCTGGTCTTGCCTTCGTGTGGTGCACTTGGTGTTCTTGCCTCTTTCAAAAAAATAAAGAAAGGCGCCAACCGCGTCCATTTCTCTATTGTGGCCATCAGGGGGCCAACTGTTAGTGGTTCACCTTGTATGGCATAGGTGCCACGTTGACCCATAGGTCCATCCATGGGTGGTGCTTGGCCGCAAAAGAACTGCGGTCCATTGTGGGTGGCCACAAACATTGCGGTCCATATGGTGTATCGATCCAGGCAGCAAGCAGCGAAAGTGCAGGCCCACAACTGCGGATCCAGCACCTCTCTCTCCTCTCTCTCTGCCCCAAAGCCAGATCCTCGGAGGTGGGAGACAAAAGAAGCAGACAAGTGAGTAAGGTGGTAAGGGCGCAAAAGTGCACGCAATATAAGGTAATGCACACTGGGGGCACATGGGAACCAGGTGAGACAGGTACGTTCCTACCGTACGCCCCCCCCCCCCACCAGGTAACCTACATGGCCCCTCCCTTACCCCTTACTGTATCCACAAAACACAACACTACCCATAAACATCTACTTTACAAATCAACAAACGTCCCTACTGTCTTCCCCGTTCCTCCCATAAACCAAGTTCGTCTTCTCTCCCTCCTAACCAATCAAATTTGCCATTTTCAACTCTCATAAAAATTTGCCATCTCCAACTCAACATCATAATTTGCGATCACCAATTCATCATCAGTCCCTCCTAGGGAGGGAGAGATGGAATCACCCCAATGTCTCATCCACGTCGTGATGCGTCTCACAAATCCTCACAGCAATTCTCATTTCCTGCAACAAAACAAAGAAAACACAGGTGTGGAGTCATCATCATCACCACAGGTAAGTGGCTGCGTATGGTGCGACAGGTTCATCAATCCTAACTATTTCCTAAATGACTTTAACAACTTTACACTACCCGGGGTCTTTCTCCGGCCAAACCATTGGCCCTCTTACACTATGGGTTCTAAAAACCAATTCCCATTGGCCAAACTGTGGTGCTTTTCAATTTGGGGTCTCACTCCCCCGATTCATCTCCCGGTGCCCTCGCACAATTTCTGGGCCGCGACGTGTACCTCTCCCAGCGGGTCTACCCACCTGCACACCTCCACCACTGCAGTTGCCTCCGAGCTTACCTGCTCCTTACCCTAACCTAACTACCTGGGGAAGGCCCTCTGGCGCTCTCCCCACTCGGTGCCCTCTCTGGCACTGGGCGACCCGGGTCCGTCCTCCGGATCCTCGGGCCCATCCACAACTACCGGCTCCCAGAGCCCACCTGCGGCCTCACCTGGCCGACATCCTCACAGTGGTGGAGTGCCCAACCAACTACACACACTAACAGGCTACACGCCCAGCCATTTCCACGACACTAATGCACCCATCCACAACACCATTCTGCAACCGCACCACAAATGCCAATATCCAACCACAATTTACCTGTACCCTCTACCTAACACTTACACTACCCGCCCCGGGTACTCGTGAAAGGGGTCCACTCTTCCCCCATCCACACCTTCGCACCATGCACACCACTCCGTACCACTTACTCCAACTCTCTCCACACACCTGTACCTGCACACCTGTGCTCTCACACCTGGTGCCACCTGCACCCTTCTCTCCCCAAGCGCATTCGCGCTGATCCACAACACTCATTACTCACACACTGCTCCACACACCTGTCCAGTTGCACACCTGTGCAATCACACCTGTTCCATCCTCACACACACGGCATCATCTCAGCTAACTACTCCCTTCTGAAACTTACGCTTCCCAGTCGTCCCTTTAAACTATTGCGCTCCCTCGTCATTATCATCCACACTAAACTACCTGCGTCCCCACTACAGGTATCAGTCACTAACTAAACTTAACGTCACCTAATGTCATCTTCGCTAGATCCCTACACATAATATAACCTAACCCACCCGGGCTAGTTTTCACTGCCATCAACCCCATAAGCTATTGCTCCTTTGCCCCCACATGGGAAGGGTGGCAGGGATGCCACCCTTACCCACCGGGCCTATCGCTCCTCAATTCCCCAGTCCTCTGGCACTAATAAGCCCCCCTTATTCAGAGGTACTGGGTCCCGCCTCGGCATCTAAAGCCAAGGCAATCCACGGGGGCGCCTGCTCGCCGGTGTAAGGCCTTATCCGGTCGGCGTGGACGATCCGAGGGAGGGCTCGTGGCCCCATTTTGATCTTAATGACGACGTCACAGATTTGCGACAGGATGACTCCTGGGCCTTGCCAGGGGGAGGTGAGCTTTGGGCACCTTCCCTTCCGCCTCCGGGGATTAAAGAACCAAATCTTCATCCCCGGAGCGTATTGACTCCCCTGGCTCCGGTCGTCGTACCTGCACTTCATCTTTTCCCCCGCCAGATGGAGTTGGCGGCGGGCGAAGGCATGGACTAGCTCCATGCCTTCCTCTAGGTGACGTGCGTACCCCTCCCTCGGCGGGTTAACCACTGTGTCTGGCACGGGACCGCATAGCAAGTCGGCGGGAGCCCGTAACTCCCGCCCATACATAAGCAATGCTGGACTGCATGCGGTGGCCCCGTGCTGGCTGGTTCGGTAGGCCATAAGCAAATAAGGGAGATGTTCGTCCCAGTCATCCTGACGGGTGGCGGTGAACAGTGCCAGTTGTTGTATCAATGTTCTGTTGAACCTTTCCACCATCCCGTCAGATTGTGGCCGCAAGGGCGTGGTTCTTGTCTTCCGAATTGACAGGAGACTGCACACATCTTTTAGCAATTTGCTCTCAAAATTTCGTCCCTGGTCGGTGTGCAACTCCTGTGGAATCCCATGCCGGCACACAAATCCTTCCACGAAGGCCTGCGCTACCACCCCTGCTTCTTGGTTGGGGAGGGCGTAGGCCTCCGGCCACTTGGTGAAGTAGTCCATCACAACGAGGATGTACTTATTACCTAGGCGGGTGCGGGGTAGTGGGCCTAAGATATCCATGGCCACCCGCTCTAGGGGGGCCCCCACCTGGTGTAATTGAAGGGGGGCCCTCATCCTCCGTGCTGGTCCCTTTTTGGCAGTACAGGCGTCGCATCTCCGACACCAGTCCTGTATGTCGCGCCCCATATTCACCCAATAAAACCTCCGGCGTACCCGCGATATTGTCTTTGTCCTGCCCAAATGGCCGCCGGAGCGGGTACCATGCACCTGTTGCAATATGACGTTCTTGAATTTGTCAGGGACTATCACCAGCCAGGAAGTTCTATCAGAGGGAACCTCCACCCACTTGCGATACAAGATGTTGCCTTTCAATTCCAGGGTCTGCCACTGAGCCCAATATGCCTTTGTTTGTGCTCCGAGGGGGGTGACCTCTTCCCCCTTTGGTCTGTGCCCCAATTTGACCCAATTGAACACTGGCCCCAGGACAGGATCCTCCTACAGACGCGGTTGTGGATGTTGGTTTACCGAGCGGTTTGGTATGACCACGTCTGCACAGTTTACCCGATTCCACTCGAACGTTGGCCAAATCGCGCTATGCTAAATCAATTGAGGAAAAAGACACAACGGCTGGGTTAAAATGACACGACACCAAGGGTTCAGTTCTCAAGACCTCCGGAGGAGGTTATATTAGGGCGGAAGGTCAGATTACAACTACAAGAGGGACAGCATAGAAAGGCAGGCACTTAGACACACTTATCTTATTCCCGACAGACCACAGATAAACAGGACAAAAACTGACTCACACGGGGATTGATGGCAAGGAAAGCGGGTATTCGATGGCCAGCACAAGGTGCACCTTGTGCTCAGGGACAGGATAGCGCGGCCCAAAAGATGCAGGAGGTCTCTCAGCGCTCGGAGGTAGTGACTTCTCTTTCTCCAAGCTGGGGGCGCATCTCTCGTCACATCCGGTAAGTCGCTGCGTATATCCGGCGGGGAGTGACACGCCCTCGGCTCGTTAGCTCCGCCCCAGATGGAATCGGTCCGCCCTTCTTATTGGGTGCGGGGGGGTTACCAGGCTCCGCCCTTGACGAGGAGCTGACAGCCAGCCCCTTCGTGGTAACCCCGTGGAGCGCATGGGTAATGGCGGCTAACCGAGCCGGAGTGAGGATGCACACTCCCCGCGCGCGCCGTTGTTGTAGTTGTTGTAGTTGTTGTTGTAGTTGTTGTTGTAGTTGTTGTTGTAGTTGTTGTTTGGGGAAGAAGATGGGAGGAGGTATGGGAAGGTCCTAAACTCACTACTGGTGCCATATAATCACATTCTGGTGCAACGAAGAGTCAGAATTAATGGAAACGAGTCCTTAACTGACATAGACTAAGAATAACTAGCAAGATGTCCGAAAGTTGTCTACGTGAGATGCGGTGGACCTGGGCACGACATTTAATGGGGGAAAGAGGGGAAGGTCGGTTCTACAGAGTGTTGTTTACAGACAATGGGACTAGGGAATGGGGATTGGGGATAGTTGGGGAGTATTGGGGAAATAGGGGAATATTTACAAGCGGATATGGAGGCCAAATTCCATATTCGCAACAATATTTTAATTACGATTTTAACCAATAAAAAGCCATAATTGTGTTTGGAGGTATCCACAACATGTTTCACAAATGATCGATAACTGTCCAGCAGAAGAATTAGGCATGTTGCTGCTAGTCTAGTCAATATTCCACTCTTTGGGATTAACTCCTACTATTGTCTGAACTGATCTTCAAGCTTGGCACATCTCCTTGAGTCAAGTGACTTATGCTCTTCCTTGAGTGCCCCCATGATGTAAGCGATAAACTAAAAAAACACACAAAGGAGGGTCAGCCCATCTCTGCTTAATATAAATGAAAGGTGATACAATCATATGAATGTACGCAATTTGGAGTCCGTCTGATGATGTTTGACTGCAATACATTCGGTCGTTACTTATCCAACCTCAACCAAACTTGACAGGAGGACCAAGGGTCACACAATGTAGGTTGTCGGGCATTAATTTGCCGCACCCCGTCCCCAAGGGGGTTTATCCAAGGGGGTTGATTACCATTTTAAACAGTCACTACTGTTGTTTAACACTAAACTGAAAGAAATTTGGAGGAATTCTGACATCCGTGAGGCAAATTTTACTTATGGAACTTAGCGAAGATCTACTGTAATCTATATATCCCACAATTGTTAATAGCATGACCCTTCCTGTCGCTAACGTGGTGTTTTTCGTGGTGGAGTTTTGAAACAGTCGCTACTGCTGTTTAACACGAAACTGCAATGGAGTAAATCTGGGTGTGTGTTCAGTTACCACGCAGCTGCCAAGCCTGCCATTCCTTATCAACGGTTTTGAATGGAGTGCTTGCTCAAATGCATAAGCCACTTGACGAATGCTCTCCAAGAAACTTGGTAACTGACCACACCCCTTCTTCCCCCCCTTACCCCCCCCCCCCCACCAATGTTCTTGAGGCCCGACCGTAGATCTATTGACCCTTCCTGCCGCCCCTGTGGTTAGCGGGTGTACTAATTTACCAAATGGATCATCTGATTCATCTCACTGGCAACACAAGTCATTCATGTACAGCAGTGTAAGGATAGTCTCCTTATCATCATATTCTTTCAGCTTCGAGCTATGCTACACCTCTCTCAATATTGCCTATTCATTTTTATCAAATGTCCCTATCTCCATGCTGAGGACTACAGAAATATTCACAGACTTAAACTTTGCTGAAAGTTGGAATTTGCTAATTCAGATAAGTTAAGGACTACAAAGATGACCTATGCAAACTTTACAGCAGAGCATAAGCCAAAACAATATATTAGTACATTAATGGGGTTATATGCACCACCTTATTAACGTACCAATATATAATATCGCTAAAATAAAAAACGATATAAGATGGTGTGATAGAACAGTTGCTTCGGTGTTTGTGTTTAAGATGTCTGGTCTTGGCTTTGTTTTCCAAGCTGCCATGTTTTGCTGAAGGGGCGACATTGCATTTCAAAATTGTTTATCAAAGCCATTTTCACAACTGTCATTCTAAGGCAAAATTCCAAAGAAGAAAAAACAAAATCCTATTTGGAAGAGAACGTCCATTGAATTGCCTGTTTTGTTCACAATTGTGAAAGACAATGGGAGGGAGTGGTGAACTTTGCCATTTAAGAAGAGATCTTCCTTAAGGATTGAGGTAGATGGAAGTGTTCACCAGACGGTCTTTTCGGAGAGACAGAGTAAGAGTGTGAGATTATTATTAGGTATGTAGCCTGAGGTTGCTGCTTGTATCATTGTTGGGAGCATGGCTGTTCCGCTGATGCATTTCCCCCTGTTTACTGTGAACTGATACTTATTTTGACAACCTCGGAGGGATGGCAGGCTGAGTGAACCCATCTGGTGTTATTTAGCACCACGACAGAGGCTCAAACTCAAGACCTAACATCTTAAGCCAGTCACCTTCACCATGGAGCCAACACCAGGCTTCAGAGTGTGAGGTCTGTCAGGATTTAAAGACATATTGCAAATGTAGGACCAGCTTCTGATTCTATCAAAATTTGCAGAGAGGGAAGAGGCTGCTGCTTGCCTGTCAGAAAGATAAGGATTGTCATGTAAGAGGGTGAAGTCATCAGCAAATAGATAACAAGGATTACCATAGAGTCAGAAAGATGGTTGATGAAGATTAGAAATATAACTGGGCCCAGAACATTGCCTTGGGACACTCTAGCCTTGACCAGAAGAGGAGATGAGAGAATTCCATTGAGAGCCACACGTAAGCTACTAGAGTAGAGGAAGTTGGTAATAGGCCTCGCATGCCATAGGCAAAGAGTTTGCAGAGCAAGGCGATGTGCCAGTTGGACTGTACAAAATGTTTCAGATATGTCCAGAGAGACGGCCGTGATCTAATGTCTGAGATCTCCACCTCTCCTGGGTCTTTTGACCATTTCCTTACAAGAAAATGGCCAGAAGAACCAGGAGAGCTGGAGAAGTAGCAGGATGGGGTTGAGGGGCAGTTTGACAAGACGAATTTAAATAAAGAATGACTACCATTTGAATAAATGAGTAGGAAGAAAGAAGTGAGTGAGGGCAGCAGCTTTTCAGAAAAAGTTTGCTGCAATAACTTGGATGTGATTATGGGACTGACACAATCTATTAATGTAGTGGCAACTGACAATTGAAGTTTCCATAGTTTAGAAAGAGAGAACTATGGTGGGAGCACAGCAGAGAATCTATGTTTAAGGAAGTGCTTAATACACGTGGTGGTTGATGCTGTTGTATAGCCCCGGACAGTTCTCTCTAACAAGCCCACCGCACGGATACAGCTGATTGATCTCGCAGGAGTGACCAAGAGATCTCACAAATCTAGGATTGTGTACCCCCGCCTTCACAAAATCAGGACAACGACAGAGTTAGAGAAAGAGAGAAAAAGAGAAAGAAAAAGAGAGATATAAGGAGAGACAAGAGGGGACCGGTCCATGGGGATCGATCTGCACTCTGACCATGACCTTGCTGCCCTGACGAATCTGGGCAGCAAGGAAGAATGGGGAAGATTTGGCTCCTGACTTGCATTGGGGGGTACAACCACCACAAATAGGTGTTCCCGATAGTTGTCGATGCTGGGGTTCAAAGGGGAGGTTTGGAGGAACTTGTTACGAGAGATAAAGATAAAGAGAGACAAAAAGCCAGAAATATTCAAGGGGTAGCATTGGGTTACAGGTAAGGGAGTTTTTGATTAATTATACAGCCAAACAATCACCAGGATGAGAACTGGGGTTGTCATTGTGCAAGGAATATAAGCCAGGGATTGAGGAAGAGAAGTCGGGCACATTTTGTGTGAAAGGCTGTCAGACAGATAAAGTCAGAAGATGCCGATGTGACTTGAATGGAGAGATCTGAGAGGTTAGTTTGAAACTCTCTGACATTAGAAACCCACAGAATGAGGGAGCGGGAAGCAGGAAAAAGAAACTGCTGTGGAGTGGGAGATTAGGGAGGGGAGAAGGGGGTCAATGAGATGGATGGTGGGAGGAATGGGAGAGGTAGGAGAATGGGGAGTAAGGAACGGAGGGGCAAAAGAGCTGAGAGAAGGGGTCATGGAGATCTGAGCGGAGGGGCTAACAAGCAAAGGGGCAGGTATGGAGAGCTGTTGGAAGAGTTTAAAAGGTTGGCAGGAGCTGGTAAGGAAGGGGTTACAGCCTGATGCAAGCACACAAAGACTGCAGTGGAAAAAGGAGCATTGGGACTGTCTGCAGGGGGTTTAAAGCCAACATAGCAATTCAAGACCATTCAGTTTGCACCACCACACTTACACTTAATATCGCTCCTGTGCTGATTCTCATTTCGAGAACTATTTGTGGTTTTTCATTAACTGCTTCATTTTTTAAAACCTGAACAATTTGTACAGTCCTTGGTGAAATGCTCATTCCTGATTTTTGCTGCCTGAGTAGGGAAACGCAGGCAGTAAAACGAAATCGTGCGCATTCCTGATTTTAATGTGCACCTGTGTGTTAGTCAAAGCATCACTTCGGAACCGCGAGAGCTCTGGGTATGCAGGATGGAAGGCATTATTTGCAGTGATTGTGAGAGTAGAGGCTTCGAGCAATGAAAGTCTAAGAACAAGTGATATATTGAGGAATGGATGTGTCAACATGGAGGAAACGATGAGCTTAAGGTGTTCTCAACATCTCATTGCAACAGGAGGGACACATCGAATTTGCGCAGCACAATGAAACGATGCAATGCATTAACAGAACAACCATACTTCACAATGGATTTGAAAATCTTAAATAACGACCCTCAACAAATATTAGTGCGAATTACCGCCAAATTAGCCAATATTACTTGGTCGTTAATTATACGTGGCCGGGTCAATGATGGATGGGAACGGCTTCCCGGGCATCGGGAAATAATTTGTTTTTGAATTATTGCCAGTTCTGGATTGTCGCGCGCAGGCAATGGAAAGGAAGACGACCCTCAAGTCACCCCTGTCCCCCACCAACACTCCCCCTTCGACCCAACTTTCCCAATCTCCTAAATCCAATTCGGTGTAAGCTGATGACAAAACACCTGCCGTAGAATGAATGGAGCACGTTTTGCACAATTTATATCAATTATATGATACAAAAGACAAAGTACAACTATTACAAACTGCCTCCACAATGGTAGTGCACAAAGTTTTTCGAATACACTGTCCTGATTAGAAAAAACTACTGATATGGACACTTAATTAATTTAGTCTCAGTTCAAGTCAAATTAATCCTCAAATAAATTCAAATAAAACTAGAAGGGCACTCGGTAGAGAGCAAACCTCCACCAGGCCAAACAGTTTGTTTTGTATCCCACTGATAGGCCAGATCTGGATTCGGACCTGAACCAAAATCGAATCGGCTTGTTCTTGTCACCTAACCACCTGGCCCACCATGTTTAGTCGTAACCCGTCCATAACTTTTTTTAAATATCATGTTATTTATCGCTTTTCGCCCGATCTCTCAATGGTGAAAAATCACTTAAAATTAAATAATTCTCGTATCCGAATCCATAATCAGATCTTTACCAAAATCGAATCGATTCGTCCTTTTCACCCACCCAACCGGTCCACAGAGTTTTGTCCAAATTTGTCCACAACTTTAAGAGATATCCTGCTAAATATCGTTTTTGGTCCAATCTCCCAATTGTGAAGAATCACTTTTAAAATTCTAGTAACCGGATCTGAATCCGAATCTTCACCAAAGTCTAATAATTTCGTAGTTGTCACATACACTACCTCTCTGCCAAATTTCGTTCGAATCCGTCCACAACCTTTTGAGATATCATTTTCACAGACAGACAGACAGACAAACAGACAGGGGTGAAAACATAACCTCCATCCTCCACCTTTTGTGGCGGATGTAATAAAATAAAGTTTTGAGGATTGCATCGTGTTTAGGTGTTCATATTACATTTGAAAAGTGTTCATACGCATTCGTATTCTGGTTGAAGAGGACTAACTCCGCACATTGATATGTACACTCCATAAGCAATCATGATGCGAGTGGAAGCCAGAGTTAAGTTGCGCAAAATCAACATCGCAGAATCAACATGGCTCTCTGAAATGAGTGTGCAAATTGGAATCTCCAGTGAAAAAAACAATACACCAACAGACAGGTCGACATTGGTGGAAATAGCTTGGATGAGGTGTGTGACCACCAATGATCCCAGCATAAGCCTGTACACGATTTCTCATCGACCAAGTAAGATGACCGAGCTTTCGCTAAGGGATGTTGCTCCATTCCTTGATCGCGTACACCTGCCGTAGCATGAAAGTATCACGTTGATGAAGTTGATTGAGAGACAGTACGTTGTCCCTGGTACCTGGTGACTACGAATATGCTCACGAGGATGTCCCAAGCATCTTAAATTGGATTTATGTCGAGAGATTGTGAAGGCCAATCCATGCGAGGGATGTGATCCTGAAGTGCAGCGTTGACATTATGTGTTGGTGAAGATGAGGTTGGAATTTTTGTGTCTGGACATAGGGATGATGACCGCCTTAATTATCTCATCACAGCTGTATTTGAAACCAGTCACAGCAGCCCTCTGATTGATGACAAGATCAGTTTTCATCCGACTTTCATGCCAGCTCATACCATCGGACTGCCTATCGAAACCATAATCGAAAGTGAGCATCAGCAAAGTGTGCTCTATCCTGTGTCCAGACTCTATCACATCCATCGTTGATGTCTAGGCAGAATCTAAACGTGCCGGTGAATATAACTTGTGAAGTTGTGTTGCTCATTACAGGTGCTACTGTCAATGGTTCTGTGTAAGATGGATGCGGAACAGTCGTGTTCTAGATAGAACTCATGCCACTTAACCGGGGCGAACCCTGTTCTGAACTATCTGGTCATATGTGCGTGTGTATATATAATTTCAAAACACACCTGGTCACAAGTGTGCCTCACTGACTCAGTCGAGGTCCTCAGCATCATCCCGTTTCGGCCCTTCAACCTCGATACGGTCAGCTAAGGTGGGCCAGCAGGGGCACATACACATCCACATGCAGCAGCTACACCCGGATGCGTACATACCCCCAGCCGCAGCCAGTGAGAACACAGACTACAACAACAAAACCACCTCCATTCCCAGATTCCACAGATATATATATATATATATATTGTTGTGGATATGAGGATTGTGTTTTTTTAATTGTTTTATTGTGGACCCTCCTTCCTCCAGTTGTGTATAAAGGTCAAAGGTCGTGCCCATAGTTATTTCACAAGCACCCACGTAGCCAATAATAGATTTCCTCCTTGTTGACAGTTATTTCCTTATTCTGTGTAGTAGGGTAAGGCCTTGTCTTCCATTAATTTGACACTCCATTGCACTGCATTAAATAAGGTAGATCCCTCCGACATGGCATCTTCAAAGTGCCAGGTTTGCCAGGTTTGCTGCAATTGCCAACTGCATTTGGGCGGTTTTCTTCATTCGCCATTGCTGCCCTTTGGCTGGGGCTAGCTCGAATCGCCCCAAAACCACCATTAGCCACGAGGTAAGGTCGGGGAAGAAAGGCGTGTCTCCACCTCGTCATAGAGGGGAGGAGTGAACCAGCCCTTGCCGACCAACCCAGAATGAGGGGTTGGCTTTAGAGGGCGGAGAGAGAACGTTTGGGGGAGGTTCGCAAAAGGGTCAAGGGTGGGGCTTATATAACCCGCGGAAGACGCCCCCCAGGAGAGTCGAGGAGGGAGGAGATCAGAACACAGACAAGCCTGAAGAGAGTCCTGCGAGTTTGTGAGAGAGGGAGAGAAAACCCGTCACGCCAGACCCCCCACCAGCAGCGTTGGCTCCACCAGGCAGCTCCGACCCGTTACCCCACGCACAGCACAGGATCGGTGGCATCGGCGGCCATCGAGGTCCAGCCCGACGTCCCGTGAGGGATCAAGCTCCAGCCAGCTCCGTGCCTTCCTCCCCTTCTCTGCCGTCCCAAACCATTCCAGTCCTTCCATTCCTGCCTGCAAATTCCCCATTCGTGTGAGTCCGTCTTTTGTTTGTTCTGTCCAGGGTATTAATTAAGACTGTAATAGGTAAGCTAGAATTTTCACTGTGTCCTTCTAGTCCGTCCCTCTTTCTGTCTTTATTTTATTATCTTTCCTTCTTCCTTGGTTTCTTTTGGTCCTGTAAATAGTAATAAATTATATTCGTATTTCAAACCTTTTTTTGTCTTCTTCTCCTTCTTCACATCCATCGTCTTTGTCTTTTCCAAATTGAATATCTGTGGCACGATTTGGCCCACGTTTAAGGAATCGGGTCTTAGTCATTGCTAACGGTTCGGGCCGCGGCGCCATCCGCTCGGCAAATTAACATCTTATCCACGGTCCGTAACAATATATATATCTGCACATATATATTAATATATACCAGTGGGTTATGCCTACACATATAGCAACACATTGTGTAAGCAATAATTAACAGTGCTTTATACGTAAGTACATAAAAAATTAGAAGCTTAATGGTTATAAGCGGAAGCCTTTAAGGTTATTTTATGTAAATTTTCATTTACGGACGTTTTTGCTTTTTTTCATTTATGGACATTATTGTCATGTTTATTTTACAGTTTACCGTTTCAGAAATTACAATGTTCAGGTGCAAGATGTTTATTGAGGTTTTTTATGTACCGAATGTGTTTACGGTTTTTAACGTAAATTTTCATTTCCAGATGATATATATATATATTGTTACGGACCGCGGATTAGATGTTATTTTGACCGAGCGGTGGTGTAACCGCGGCCGAACAGTTATTCCCCGACTAAAACCCGATTCAACCCAAACGTTGGCCGTATCGCGCCACAGCTACTCAATCGGGAAAACTCTAAAGCGACCGAATGCAAAGAGGAAGAAGACGTACAGAAGGGTAACGGGATTTATTATTTATACACATAAGCAAAAAGAGCAGTCACGATTATTTACAGAGACATGAGACGCAGGTGACACAGTGAATTCCTTATACAAGCTCAATTACCTACCCAGGACAGAACAAACAAAGACACTGACTCACGCGGGGAATTGCAGAGTGGATTGCTGGAAGGAGGTGTGTGGCTGGAGGGGGAGGACGGCACGGAGCTGGCTGGAGCTTGATCCCGCACGGGACGTCGGGCTGGACCTCGACGGCCGCTGATGCCACCGAGCCTGTCGTGTGCGCGGAGTCACGGGTCGGAGCTGCTTGTCTCAGTAAAAGCGCATCTGCTCTGGCGACCCAGCTCTTTCTTTGGACTCAGTAAAAGCGCAACTCTCTGACGATCCAGCTCTTTCTTTGGACTCAGTAAAAGCGCAACTCTCTGACGATCCAGCTCTTTCTTTGGACTCAGTAAAAGCGCAACTCTCTGACGACCCAGCTCTTGTCTCCTCCCTCCTTGTCTCAACTCTTTGGGGAACGCCCCGCCGGCGGGTTATATAGGCCCCGCCCCTCAACCTTTGCGAACCTCCCCCAAACGCTCTTCCTCCGCCCTCTCAAACCAAACCCCTCGTGCTCGGTTGGTTGCTCGGGGCTGGCTCACTCCTCCCCTCTATGACGAGGTGGAGACACGCCCTTCTTCTCCGACCCTGCCTCGTGGTCAATGGTGGCAATTGGAGGGGATGTAATTGGCAATGGCAATTGAGGCCTGGCAATGACGAAAGGGGAAATGGAGGTTTTGGGAATGGGAATGAAGGGAATCTATCTCTTTTACTCGGTGCAATGGAGTATTATTCTAATGGAAGACAAGGCCTTACTCTAAAACACATAATAAGATATAAGCTATCGAACAGGGGCATTCTATGATTGGCTGACGTGTATGCTTATGGACTAATTACCGAGACGCCCTTTTTACCTTTATACAACTCTGGAGGCAAGAGGGGCCATATCCAACCAATGTTCATCACCATTTCCAATACAATACAATAAAAAAATACAGTCCTCATATCCGCAACAATATGTATACTAGCAGAAGTACCCGGCATTGCCGGGCGGGGGAGTGGAGGGGGAGGGGAGGGGGAGGGGAGGGGAACGGGGGGGGGGGGGGAGCGAGCCCCTTGGCAAAGCGAGCGATTTTTTTTTTCATAGCGTCATAGCGTCATAGCGTTCACAGCGTCATAGCGTTTCATAGCGTCATAGCGATTTTTTTTTCATAGCATCATAGCGTCATAGCGTTCATAGCGTTCATAGTGTCATATCGTTCATAGCGTCATAGCGATTTTTTTTTTCATAGCGTCATAGCGGTCATAGCGTCATAGCGTGATAGCGATTTTTTTTTTCATAGCGTCATAGCGTCATATCGTTCATAGCGTCATATAGTTCATAGCGTCATAGCGTTCATAGCGTCATCGCGTCATCACGTGATCGCTCTGAGCGAATCAGCGCCCACCTGCTCTGATTCCGTTGATTCCGTGCGCTGAAATGCACTGAGGTAAATATGAATAAAAAATATGGATCGTCAAATATATTGAGTTCGGCCATGTTCGTCCCACGCTCAATGGCCATGTCTATGTCAAATATCAAGCATGTAAGCCTCTCCGTTTAGGAGTCTATCGGTAACATTACACACACACACACACACACACACACACACACACACACACAAACTGTGTTTTATATATATAGATATATATATATATATATACATACATACATACATATATATATATATATATATATATATATTGTTACAGACGCGGTTTTAGATGTTATTTTACCGAGCGGTTGGTATTACCGCGTCCGAACAGTTACTCCCCGATTAGAACCCGATTCCACCCGACGTTGACCAGATCGCACCACAGATATTCAATCGGGAAACCTCTAAAGCGACCGAAAGAGAATGAAAAGAGAAGAAGACAGAGTACGGAGGAAGAACAGATTTATTATACACACACAAGCAATGGATGGAAGAAGCAGTCACACAGCGAATCGTTAACTTACACTATTCATTTTACTTAACCCCAAGACAACGAGTAGGACAGACGACGTTCACACTTACACGGGGGATATTGCAGGCAGGTAGGGCTTGAGGTGGATTGCTGGAGAGGGAGGAGGGTCGGAGGCAGCAGCTCTCAATTCCTCGCGGTTTTGGTGGGAAAACCCTCCGTCGCGTATCCGCTGCTGTTGCTTTAGACGTCACGCGCTGGTTCGGGCACACCTGCTCCTCTCCTTCTGGTGGAGCCGTCTCCCTCCTTTCAGCGCGTCTCTCCAAAGCTGGTTTCCTTTCCGAGTACCTCTCCTCTTTGGCTTGGAGCGTTTCGCATCTCACCGCTCCTCTTGGTGTCGCCTCTTCGCTCATCTCCCAGGTCATCTGGTGAAGCAGTCCCTTACAGTCGCTTTTATCACTCGGGGTGGAATCAAGCCGCCGGCTCCGAGGGCACGCCTACCGGGTCGCTCACCGCGGTGCTGATTGGCTGTTAGGGCTGGCTCACTCCTCCCCTCTATGACGAGGTGGAGACACGCCTTTCTTCTCTGAGGTTAGCACATGGGCAATGGCGGCTTGCGGGATTGAACACCACTCGCCCCCCCCCTTTTGAAAGGAACTTTGGAGAGCGGAGAAGTTTGGGGAAATTGCAAGGGCCTACGCTTATTTTGTTTGATACAATGCAAAGTCAATCTAGTGGGAAACACATATTTAGCCTACATAGAATAAGGAAATACACTATTTAAAAAGATATATCATGGCCTACGTGTAAGTTTCATGGAATTAACTAGGAGGACGGCTGCGACCATTATTTACATTACGAGGGTGTTACACATACCAAAACCATACTTTTTACATTCGTTACACTTCCTCCAAAATTGTTACACTCCTCAAAAACCGTTACACTTCTCAAATTCGTTACCCACTTCTCAAAACCGTTACACTGCACCCTCCTTTCTTCAGGCCCTTGCTCGGGCCTACAAAACTTTAACTTAGTGTGACACGTAGGTGTAATTCCCTCTACAATTAACCTGACCCTGAGTGTGACAATCTTAAAACACAAATAAGTATGTCCCCCTATTGCATTGCACCCTGTCTAACAGACTCAAGCCCACAGCTAACCGAATTACGGAATTATTCTCAAACTATACATTTACGGTGGGGAGCATTATTTACAATGACGTGATTTCTTATTTACAACGCAACCCAGGACCTGTGGTTTTTGTTTTTTTTTTCTCTTAGGGAACAAGAAAAAGAAATTCCTGTTGGGACGGAGGAGACAGCACGCATTGCATCGATGCACCAGTACCAATACCACCAAAGCACCCAAAAGCACCAAAAGCACCACAAGCACCACAAGCACCACTCGGTGCGCAGTCACCATGGTTCTTAATAAACACAACAAAACAACTGGTGGTGGTCTTCACTTTCTCTGCTGGGCCGATGTTCTTCCCGACGTCTTCTGGCTTCATGCGGCCTATTTGGACATAATAAAAAGCACAACTTGTGTTCGTTTTTATTTAGGGCCTCAGGGGCCAACTAAGGGTGGTCCACCTGTTTGGCATAGGTGCCACCTTACCGAGGTCCGCAAGCAAGATTCCCTGGCCACTATGGCCGGTCTCCAACAGAGGTGCCCTGCCCCAGAACCTGGGGTCCATCAAGTGGTACTTGGCCGCAGAACAGCGGTCCATAAAGTGGTACATCAACGCAATGCATGCTGGTTCTGGGAATCTCGGGCGCACAATGGCCACCTCACGCACGCTCCCCTCGGCACCCAATGGCGCACAGGTCATGTGGGAGACAAAAGAAAGACAATTGAGCGAGGGGTAAGGTCACAAGGGTACACGTCAATAAGGCAATGCAAGGCGAAATGCGTACGGAGGGCGAAGTGAGAAAGCTCGTCCCTACCGTACGTCACCCCCCTGTCACCTACACTCCCTTGCCCTTACCCCATATTTACAAAATCTACCCATTTACAAATTCGTCACTACTGTCACGTCTTCCCCACATTTCCTCTATACCAAATTCGTCACCACAATCCCTCTAACCAAAATTTGCCATCACCCAATTCGTCATCAATCCTCATAAGGAGTCAGAGATGGAACATCAAAGCACAATGTCACACCCACGTCATGATGCGTCTCACAATCCAAACATTTGCATCATAAAAAATAATCAAAACATGGCATGGTGTGGAGTACCTGTCACCTCAGGTGAGTGGATGCAGATGGTGTGAGGAGATCATTCTTCCTAACTATCCTCTAAATGACTTTAACACACTTTACACTACCCGGGGTCTTTCCCTGCCAATCCATTGGCCAACTTACACTATGGGTTCTAAAAACCAATTCCCATTGACCAAACTGTGGTGCTTCTCAATTTGGGGTCTCACTCCCCCGATTCATCTCCCGGTGCCTTCGCACAATTTCTGGGCTGCGACGTGTAGCTCTCCCAGCAGGTCTACCCACCTGCACACCTCCACCACTGCAGTTGCCACCCGAGCTTACCTAGCTCCTCACCCTAACCTAACTAACTGGGGAAGGCCCTCTCCTGGCTCTGTCACCCCTTGGTGCCCTCTGGCACTGGGCTACCCGGGTCCGTCCTCCGGATCCTCGGGCCCCATCCACAACAACTACTACCGGCTCCCAGAGCCCACCTGCGGCCTCACCTGGCCGACATCCTCACAGTGGTGGAGCGCCCAACCAACTACACACACTAACAGGCTACACGCCCAGCCATTTCCACAACACTAATGCACCCATCCAAAGACCATTCTTTCACCCGCACCACAGATGCCAATATCCAACCACAATTTACCTGTACCCTCTACCTAACACTTACACTACCCGCCCCGGGTATCCGTGATGGGGGTCCACTCTTCCCCCATTCACACCTTCGCACCATCCACTCCACTCCACAATTTCCACCATACTCACTCCACGACCATCCATTCCAATACTCCATTTATTCCACACTACCATTTATTCCACACAGCCACATACACCTGTTGTTGCACACCTGTGCCCTCACACCTGGTGCCACCTGCACCCTCCTTTCTTCCTGGACCATTTGGTCATCACAATACACATCATTATCACTCACTCATACACTGCTCCATTCACCTGTTCAGTTGCACACCTGTGCAATCACACCTGTTCAATCACCAAACACACGGCATCATCTCAGCTAACTACTCCCCTCTGAAACTTGCGCTTCCCAGTCGTCCCTTTAAACTATTGCGCTCCCACGTCATTATCTTCCACCCTAAACTACCTGCGTCCCCACTACAGGTATCAGTCACTAACTAACCTTAACGTTACCTAATGTCATCTTCGCTAGATCCCTATCAATATAACCAAACCCTCCCTGGCTCAGTTGTCATAGCCACCCCATAAACTATTGCGCATTTGCCCCCACCTGTGAGGGATGACAGAGTTGCCATCCCACCACATGGGGCATCTCCCACTACCAATTTTGCACATCGAATTTCAACAAATCAAAAATTTGCCGATCATCTGCCAATCACCATACCATCATCAAATTTTGCTTTTTTTTTCCAATTTCGGGGCCAAAACACTATCCTCATCACCCGTCTACTTATTACATCCTCTCGGTGCGCCAATTCACGTCTACAGCCCGGCTTCGTACAGCCGAGCAATGAACGCGGGTTCTTTGGTGCCGGCGGCTGGATGCGTCCGGCACTCGGTGCAGGGACGGGGGCTTACCCGTGCCGAGATCCCACGCACCACCTCGGCGTGGAGCCATCCAATGTCCCGATCTCGACCTGCCGGCACGTCTCAATAGAAAGTGGTCGCCATGACGACCCTTCCTATCGGGCTGCCCGCGCCGCCTAGTGGAGCCCGGACGCGGTCGTTCCAAGCGAGGCACAGCGTGGATCGCGTACGGCGGTTCTTTCGAAACCGCCGTGGTTCGGATCCCCGCTGGTCCTCGCGGCACGCGAAGCTGCCCGGCGCGCACCGAGGGCCCGATTCGGCTATAAGTCGTTCTAACCTCTAACCCGGTTACCGTCGATGCTTCACCTGCATGCTTACAAGCATACGCTACCCCTTTCTTGCTCATTCCTCCAGCTGTTCCCATGCTCCTCGTACCTTTCCTTACACACCTTGGTACACTCATTCCGCTCACCGACTTGGTCACACACCTGACCACCGAACACCTTGGCACACATTCGTCGCTCGCACACCTCACCAACACACCTCTTCGCGCCCCTTCCTCGGGCACCTCTTCTGTGACAATCACAGGTGTGCTCTTACTCGCACACCCAACCACGTACCTCATGACCAACTCAAATGTGCATTCCCACACACGCTCTACCATTCCAGGTGTGCATCCTTCCATTCCAGGTGTACATCCTCGCTCACCTGTCATAACCAACTCACGCTCCGTTTCACTCTCACTACTCTCACCTCCACTCTTGACAATGCACTCACCCTTCCTCTCGACAGCGCACTCTTTCCTCATGCACCTGTCCGTTACACACCTTTCTCGCGCATCCTCTCACGCACACTCTTTCGTTACATCCTCTGTAACACTCACCACAGGTGTACACTCTCTCGTTACTTCCTCCGTAACACTCACCACACCGCGCTTCCATGTACCCCCTCGCACAAGCGCTACGACCGACTCACTCCTGACGGCACACTCACTCCTCGGCGTGCACTTTTTCCTCACACACCCCATGGTCGGACATTCTCGCACACCTCTTTCTTCGCACACCAGACCTGTCGCACACTTCACCAACGGCCTCTCACGAACACCCGGATCCAAACCAATCCCCAAGCCGACTGAAGCTTTCCTCACATCATATACATTGCCACTCACCTCCGTACCTCGTCTCCGCACCTCCTTTGCCACCTGCAAACTCTTTATTTGGTTAGTGAGCATCACATTATGAGTTGAGCACCGACCTTGTACCAATTCCATTACCTCCTCCTGGATTTCTCTCTTAGTTTCTGTCCGTCTCTTCTTAATTTCACTCACCTCTTCTTCCACTTCCTCTAATTTTTGTTTAACCTCTTTTATTTCTCGGTGCATCTCCTCAAGTTCGTCCTCTAAGGCTACCGTGACCGTCTCTATGTGCATCCTCACCTGCCGGTCCTTTGTCTCCATTATCTCTGTCACCTCGTCCACCCTCATTGTCAGTTCCTCACGTACCATCTGACATTGCCTCTGTGTCGCTATTAATTCGTTTTTAATTTCTTTTTGTGTCGCCTTTAACCCTCCTAGTACCGCAGTGTTCTTTTGAACCTGCTCCACTAGTTCTTTTTGTCCCTCCGTCAGCTGTTCCACCTCCTTCGTCAGACCCTCTATTCCCCCCTGTAACCTAGCCGTATTATTTCTCACCTCTTTCTCCATACGCTTCTCACCTCGCTTTACCTCCTCGCGTAGCCCCGAAACCTCCTCACTTACCCCTCGTCGTATCTCCTCCATCTCTTTTGTAGATGCCACCCTCATCTGTCCCAATTCATCCCTCTGAGCATCCAATTTGGTTTCTACCCCGATTTTTACCTCCTCTATCTGCTCTCCCATTTGTTTAATTCCTCGGGCGGATTGCTCCCCTATCTCCCGCAATTTGCCTTCCATCCTATTTTCTAACCCCATTAACCCATTTTTTACCCCCTCTAACTGATTCTCCTGGGCAGCCATTCTATTTTCCACCCCCGTTAACCCATTCTTTACCTCTTTTATCCCGTTGTCTAACCCCTCAAATTTCTTGTCTAATTCCCCGATTTGATTTCCTAGTCGCTCCCCCATTCTGTTTTCCATTTTCTCCATTTCCCTGGCTCTTTTTTCGTTGTCGCACTTCGACTGTGCCATGTATTCGCTAAACTGTGCCATGAACTGCTGCATGTCAAACGGCTGCATGTTAAAGCCCGCTGATACAGCGGGCTCGGCTACCGCGCGCTCGTGCGAGGCGCCTTTTTGCGCGCCTGAAACCTCGTGCGCGAGAGCGCCATTTTGTGCGTCTGATACACCCTCAACCACCTCATTGCTCTCCTCCTCCCTTTCTTCCCCTAAGTCCTGGGTTACCCCTAACCCATCTATCTCCCCCACCGACATCCGATCGCCTTGATTGTCCATGGCGCGATCTCAAAATTCGGGTTTTATTAAAACAACAAAATTTCGGCAGCTCGTAATTTTGACCAAATTTTTTATAGATGTTTTTAAAAAAATTTGGTTCGGACCCCGAATCTCACTCCCAGACACCAATTGTTACTGTACTAACACAATTGGTGTCCAAAATTTGGGCCTAACAAATTTAGTCCCAGGTCCGAATCCAACTCCTGACAACCAATTGTTACAGACGCGGTTTTAGATGTTATTTTACCGAGCGGTTGGTATTACCGCGTCCGAACAGTTACTCCCCGATTAGAACCCGATTCCACCCGAAGTTGACCAGATCGCACCACAGATATTCAATCGGGAAACCTCGAAAGCGACCGAAAGAGAATGAAAAGAGAAGAAGACAGAGTACGGAGGAAGAACAGATTTATTATACACACACAAGCAATGGATGGAAGAAGCAGTCACACAGCAAATCGTTAACTTACACTATTCATTTTACTTAACCCCAAGACAACGAGTAGGACAGACGACGTTCACACTTACACGGGGGATATTGCAGGCAGGTAGGGCTTGAGGTGGATTGCTGGAGAGGGAGGAGGGTCGGAGGCAGCAGCTCTCAATTCCTCGCGGTTTTGGCGGGAAAACCCTCCGTCGCGTATCCGCTGCTGTTGCTTTAGACGTCACGCGCTGGTTCGGGCACACCTGCTCCTCTCCTTCTGGTGGAGCCGTCTCCCTCCTTTCAGCGCGTCTCTCCAAAGCTGGTTTCCTTTCCGAGTACCTCTCCTCTTTGGCTTGGAGCGTTTCGCATCTCACCGCTCCTCTTGGTGTCGCCTCTTCGCTCATCTCCCAGGTCATCTGGTGAAGCAGTCCCTTACAGTCGCTTTTATCACTCGGGGCGGAATCAAGCCACCGGCTCCGAGGGCACGCCTACCGGGTCGCTCACCGCGGTGCTGATTGGCTGTTAGGGCTGGCTCACTCCTCCCCTCTATGACGAGGTGGAGACACGCCTTTCTTCTCCGAGGTTAGCACATGGGCAATGGCGGCTTGCGGGATTGAACACCACTCGCCCCCCCTTTTGAAAGGAACTTTGGAGAGCGGAGATGTTTGGGGAAATTGCAAGGGCCTACGCTTATTTTGTTTGATACAATGCAAAGTCAATCTAGTGGGAAACACATATTTAGCCTACATAGAATAAGGAAATACACTATTTAAAAAGATATATCATGGCCTACGTGTAAGTTTCATGGAATTAACTAGGAGGACGGCTGCGACCATTATTTACATTACGAGGGTGTTACACATACCAAAACCATACTTTTTACATTCGTTACACTTCCTCCAAAATTGTTACACTCCTCAAAAACCGTTACACTTCTCAAATTCGTTACCCACTTCTCAAAACCGTTACAATATATATATATATATATATATATATATATATATATATATATATATATATATACTAGCAGAAGTACCCGGCATTGCCGGGCGGGGGAGGGGAGGGGGAGGGGAGGGGAACGGGGGGGGGGAGGGGAGGGGGAGGGGAGGGGAACGGGGGGGGGGGGAGCGGGCCCCTTGGCAAAGCGAGCGATTTTTTTTTCATAACGTCATAGCGTCATAGCATTCATAGTGTCATAGCGTTTCATAGCGTCATAGCGATTTTTAGCCGTGTCGCAGACGCTGCTCATAGAGTGCCCTCTGCTGCTGTTGTTGTTGTTGTTCTTCTTCTTGTTCTTCTTGTTCTTGCAGAGAAGACAAAACCTCAAAACTCCACCCATTCTGGGAACCATAGCTCCACCCATTCTGGGAGAGCCTTCATATAAACAAATATCCACCATTTTATTAACTCGCATAGCTTTGAGGCCTGTTTTGTAGGCCCGTGGTGTCTTCCTCTCTCACACAGTTTTATTTCAAATCAAATTCGATATATCATTTCATTTTTCACAGTCGCTAACATAGTTTTAGACTCGGTTGAAAAAAAACTGGAAGAAAATCCGATGAAAGTTGCCCTTTATAGAACGAAATGAATTCTCAAAGGCCTGTAACTTCAAGTCCATTGAGATTTTTTTTTTTTTATCGCGGCAAGGTCAGTCATACACCGCCCGAAATAACAGATGGGAAAATGCCGAGATATATAAAAAATTCGTCCATTTGATGACAATCGTCACGATGAAATATTTAATTTACACGTCGTCACAATAATGTGGAGAGAGGAGCATAGCTTCGTTCACATGTCGCCACACACGGGAAATTGCCGAGATATATATATTTTAAATCGCGGCATGGTCAGTCATACACCGCCTGAAATAACAGACGGGAAAATGCCGAGATATATTAAAAATTCGTCGCCACACACGGGAAATTGCCGAGATATATTTTCACTTTGCACAAAAATAACATCAAGTAATCGAATCAATAGGAATGTCCTGTGCCTATAACATCGACGTTATAGGCAACGCTGCATCTAGGCATTGTGTAACATCGACGCGGCTTTTGTTTTAATTAAAACTTTTTGTACTTGTTTTTTCATAGCGTCATAGCGTTCATATCGTTCATATCGTTCATAGCGTCATAGCGTTTCATAGCGTCATAGCGATTTTTTTTTTCATAGCATCATAGCGTCATAGCGGTCATAGCGTCATAGCGTTTCATAGCGTCATAGTGATTTTTTTTTTCATAGAGTCATAGCGTCATATCGTTCATAGCGTCAAATCGTGCAGAGCGTCATAGCGTCATAGCGTTCATAGCGTCATAGCGTCATCACGTGATCGCTCTGAGCGAATCAGCGCCCACCTGCTCTGATTCCGTTGATTCCGTGCGCTGAAATGCGCTGAGGTAAATATGAATAAAAAATATGGATCGTCAAATATTTTGAGTTCGGCCATGTTCGTCCCACGCTCAATGGCCATGTCTATGTCAAATATCAAGCACGTAAGCCTCTGCGTTTAGGAGTCTATCGGTAACATTACACACACACACACACACACACACACACACACACACAACACTGTGTTTTATATATATATATATATATATATATATATATATATATATATATATACATATATATATATATATATATATATATATATATATATATATATATATATATATATATATATATATACAGACTTGGCATTTAATATGGAATTTTTTTTTTCTTGACTTGGGTTTACTTTCTGAACTCGGTATATCAATCTGGTGAGTTTCTTTTACGCTTCGGTGATTTCTTTGTTAAAAGAACCATGTCACTGATTGTTTGTCGCAGCAAGAAGTCAATAACAGGATTATATCACAGGTGGCGTGACAAAATGTACGGACAGGTACATTTGACAATTGGCTTCACAATCGGGTATATAAGGGTTGTTGCGTTCTGTATTAGTGGAAAACAACTGCTGCACGTCTACAAAAGTTATTGCCGCTTCCCCTGGAGATGGTCCGTCAACTCGACAATGCTGTTTGTCATTTAGTGGTGGCTTTACGAAATTCCGGCATGAAACAGCGTGCTATTGCTCGGCAGTATGGCATCACTCAAGGTCAGGTGTCAAATATCCTGAAACGAAATGCTCAGAGGGGTGTCCCTACTCCAATACCGAGGTCAGGACGTCCCAACAGAACCACAAGGAGGGATGATCGCCAGGTGCACCGGTTAGTCCGCAATGGCCGTACCAAGTCAGCTAATCGGCTTAGGGCTGAGTGGCAGCAACTGACAAATGTGCCTGTATCCAGAAGGCTAGTCAACCAACGACTGGGTCAAGCAAGCTATCATGCCAGGCGTCCCCTGAGAAAGCCACGTCTGACCAGACAACACCGCCAGCACCGATTGCAGTGGACCAGAGAGCACCGTCAATGGCAGCCAGGGCACTGTAATCACGTGATCTTCAGTGACAAGTCTAGATTTCTGGTCTATCGTCAATATGGCCGCGTCCGAGTGCACAGACAAGTGCATGAAGCCTACAACGAAGATTGTATAGTGCCAAGAGTCCAAGATGGAGGTGGTGGGGTGACCGTTTGGGCTGCTTTTCATGCAGGGGGCAAAACTGACCTGGTTGTTCTGAATGGAAACCTGAACCAGTTCAAGCACAGGGCCATTCTGGAAGAAACATTGCTTCCATTTGTTCATGCAGCCTTTCGAGGAAACTTTGTCTTCCAAGATGACAATGCACGGCCTCATCGTGCTCGCATGATCCAACACTTTCTTGCTGACCGTGGTGTAGAGCATATGGAGTGGCCTGCCATGTCCCCGGATATGAATCCGATCGAGAACTTGTGGGCAGAATTAACGCGTCAAATCGACAACTTGGACTAGCAGCCTGCCTCTGTGCGTGAATTGCAGCAGGCTATTGACACTGCATGGCAAGCGATTCCTGTCCAAACCTTGGCAAATCTCATGAACAGCATGCCTGGATGTGTACGTGCTCTCCTGAATGCTCGTGGGGGTTACACGAAGTACTGAACTGTAATTTTACTGTCCGTAATCCCAGTCGTAATTTAACTTTTGTTTTTGTTAAAAAAAAAATTGGGCTAATGTGCAAAATAAAGAGATACTTCTGGAAAACGCACAGAAGTTTAACACAGTACTGTCCGTGAATTGAGTTCGATATCAGTTTACATCACTTTCAATGATCAATTTATTTGCTTCGAAATGTCAAATGTGGTTTTTGTTTCTTTTAAAGGTCACATTAACAAAATCTAGAATAATTTCAACATAATTCCAATGAACTTTTGGTTCTAAGTCATCTTGAAAAGTAAGTTCACCCCCACAAAAAAAATATTCCATATTAAATGCCAAGTCTGTATATACAGGGTGAATCAACAGTAGCGCCTGCGCCCGATTTCTGTTTTTTCAGCTGTCAGATTCTTTCTGCGATGTCATGTTGTTAATAATTGTCTTGCAGATTATTAATTTTCTTAATTTATTAATTTTTGTTTTTGGCGTTTTGGCGTTTATTTTGGCGTCAGGAAGGGCATCCGGCCATAAAAACATTGCCTCAAACAGGGAACCATGATTGTCATGGGGCCCGCAAGGCTAACCCCCGCTCTAGCGGGGAAAATGGCCTTAAAAACGATCATTCATTCATTCATTCATTTATTTTTGTTTTTATTTTGCAGGTTATTGCTGAGAGTTTGGAAAGTTACTGAAGTTGCACCAAATTGAACCATGAATTACCTTTCAATGAATCAACGCATTGCGGCCGTGAAGTATTACTACAAAGGTAATGAACAACCAATGATGGTGGCATGCCGTTTGGCACAGGAATTCGATATTAACCCACCCCAGGGAAGAAACATACGATTGATTGTCGAGAAATTTGAAGCAACAGGGTCGGTAGCCACTGCAAAGAAGTCCGGTCGTCCGAAAATGGCAACGAATGTAGCTAAGGCTGAAGAAGCCATCAGGAGACTAGAACAAAGTCCGCAAAAGTCAACTCGCCGTTTATCTGCAGAGTTGGAAGTGAGCCAATCAAGTGTTATCCGTATCCTTCACCAGAAAAACTGGAAACCTTACATTCCACGCTTACTGCATGCCCTTCATGATGGAGATGACGACCGCCGTCTTCAATTTTGCGAAGAGTTCTTAGCTAAACTTGACGAAGAGGACACAATGCTATACAACATCTGGTGGTCAGATGAGGCATGTTTTAAGCTTAACGGCACAATTAACAGACACAATTGTGTCTACTGGGCTGCGGAGAACCCAAGAGTGACAGTTGAGGAGGAGGTAAATTTACCTGGCGTGACAGTTAGGGCAGCCATATCTCCATTAGGGATAATTGGACCCTTTTTCTTTGAGGGATCTGTCACTGCAGAAATTTAACTGGAAATGCTGCAAACCTTATTTTGGCCCAGGGTACAAGATCAGGACTGTTATTTCCAGCAAGATGGAGCTCCACCTCATTTTGGACATCATGTTCGTCAGTGGCTTGATGAAAACTTTCCCGGAAAGTGGATCGGCCGCCGCGGTCCGATCGAGTGGCCGCCACGCTCCCCAGACGTTACACCTCCAGATTTCTTTCTTTGGGGCTCATGAAAGACCTTGTTTATCGTGAAAAGCCTCGTACCATTCAGGAATTGAAGGCTCAAATCACTGCAAAGTTTGAGGAAATTGATATCGAACTCTGCAAGCGTGTGTGCCACTCCGTGCCTGCTCGGCTGCAATTGTGCATCGATCACGAGGGAGGGCACTTTGAAAATTGCAAGTAAAACAGCTTGGTACACTTCCGTAATAATTTTCCCCCGAATAAATGGTTAGATAAACATGTCATTCATTTATTTCTACCTTCTTGTACACTGTAATACAAATGGCAAACAAACAATCAACTGACAGAAATATATATATATATATATATATAGTGGTGGTTGAGTGGTGTATGATGTAAGTGTAAGTTTATAACTGTGTATGTGTGTATGTATATATATATATATATATATATATATATATATATATATATATATATTGTTGCGGATCGCGGACGGATGTTAGATTGACCGAGCGGTGGTGTATTACCGCGTCCGAACAGTTACTCCCCGATTAGAACCCGATCCCGCCCAACTCACCCGATTCCACTCGAACGTTGGCCGAATCGCGCTACGCTAAATCAATGATGGAAAGGACACAACGGCTGGGATAAATGAAACGACACAAGGGGTACAGTTCTCAAGACCTCCGGAGGAGGATATAGTTGGTGATGCAGAAAAGGGGTAGATTACAAGGTAAGAGGTAAAGCACAGAAAAGATGGGCACTTAGACACAGTCTTATCTATCCCCGACAGACCACAGACAAACGGAACAAGACTGACTTACACGGGGCTTGATGGCAGGGAAGGACAGGCAGTCGATAGCACAAGGTGCACCTTGGCTCAGGGGCAGAATCAAACACGGTCCGGTCCAGAGATGCGGGGAGGTATTGCAGCGCTCGGAGGTGGCGTCTTCTCTCTCCAAGCTGAAGGCGCATCTGACGTCACCTCCCTCTTCCTGCGCATGCTCAGCGGGGAGTGACACGCCCTCGGCTCGTTGGCTCCGCCCCAGATGGAATCGGTCCGCCGCTTCTATTGGGTGCGGGGGGTTACCGGGCTCCGCCCTTGACGAGGAGCTGACAGCGAGCCCCTGCGTGGTAACCCCGTCGGAGCACATGTTCAATGGCGGCTAACCAAGCCGGAGTGAGGACGCACACTCCCCGCGCCGCCGCCGCTGTTGTTGTTGTTGTTGTTGTACCATGAGGAAGAGCTGCGGGGAGGTATTGGGAGGTCCTAAACTTTCTAACGGTGCCATACAATCACATTCTGGTGCAACGAAGAGTCAGAATTAATGGAAACGAGTCCTTAACTGACATAGACTAAGAATAACTAGCAAGATGTCCTATAGTTGTCTACGTGAGATGCGGTGGACCTGGATGCGACATTTAATGGGGGAAATAGGGGAAGGTCGGGTCTACAGAGTGTTGTTTACAGACAATGGGACTAGGGAATGGGGGATTGGGGATAGTTGGGAAGTATTGGGGAAATAGGGGAATATTTACAAGCGGATATGGATGGAGGCCAATCTCATATCCGCAACAATATATATATATATATATATATATATATATATATATATATATATGTATATATATATATATATATATATATATATATATATATATATATATATATACAGACTTGGCATTTAATATGGAATATTTTTTTTGTGGGGGTGAACTTACTTTTCTAGATGACTTAGAACCAAAAGTTCATTGGAATTATGTTGAAATTATTCTAGATTTTGTTAATGTGACCTTTAAAAGAAACAAAAACCACATTTGACAGTTCGAAGCAAATAAATTGATCCTTGAAAGTGATGTAAACTGATATCAAACTCAATTCACGGACAGTACTGTGTTAAACTTCTGTACGTTTTCCAGAAGTATCTCTTTATTTTGCACACGCGCCAAAAACATTTTCAACAAAAACAAAAGCTAAATTATGACTGGGATTACGACAGTAAAATTACAGTTCAGTACTTCGTGTAACCCCCAAGAGCATTCAGGAGAGCACGTACACGTCGAGGCATGCTGTTCACGAGATTTGCCAAGGTTTGGACAGGAATCACTTGCCATGCAGTGACAATAGTCTGCTGCAATTCACGCACAGAGGTAGGCTGCTTGTCCAAGTTGTCGATTTGACTCGTTAATTCTGCCCACAAGTTCTCTATCGGATTCATATCCGGGGACATGGCAGGCCACTCCATATGCTCTACACCATGGTCAGCAAGAAAGTGTTGGATCATGCGAGCACGATGAGGCCGTGCATTGTCATCTTGGAAGACAAAGTTTCCTCGAAAGGCTGCACAAGCAAATGGAAGCAATGTTTCTTCCAGAATGACCCTGGACTTGAACTGGTTCAGGTTTCCATTCAGAACAACCAGGTCAGTTTTGCCCCCTGCATGAAAAGCAGACCAAACGGTAACCCCACCACCTCCAGCTTGGACTCTTGGCACTATACAATCTTCGTTGTGGGCTTCATGCACTTGTCTGCGCACTCGGACGCGGCCATCTTGACGATAGACCAGAAATCTAGACTCGTCACTGAAGGTCACGTGATTCCAGTGTCCTGGCTGACATTGACGGTGCTCTCTGGCCCACTGCAATCGGCGCTGTCTGTGTTGTCTGGTCAGGTGTGGCTTTCTCAGGGGACGCCTGGCACGATAGCCTGCTTGAACCAGTCGTTGGTTGACTAGCCTTCTGGATACAGGCACATTTGTCAGTTGCTGCCACTCAGCCCTAAGCCGATTAGCTGACTTGGTTCGGCCATTGCAGGCTAACCGTTGCAGCTGGCGATCATCTCTCCTTGTGGTTCTGCGTGGACATCCTGGCCTCGGTATTGGAGTAGGGACACCCCTCTGAGCATTTCGTTTCAGGATCTTTGACACCTGACCTTGAGTGATGCCATACTGCCGAGCAATAGCACGCTGTTTCATGCCAAAATTTCGTAAAGCCACCACTCCATGACAAACAGCATTGTCAAGTTGACGGACTATCTCCAGAGGAAGTGGCAATAACTTTTGTAGACGTGCAGCAGTTGTTTTCCACGAATACAGAACGCAACAACCCTTATATACCCGATTGTGAAACCAATCGTCAAATGTACCTGTGCTTACATTTTGTCACGCCACCTGTGATATAATCCTGTTATTGACTTCTTGCTGCGAAAGACAATCAGTGACATGGTTCTTTCAACAAAGACATCACCGAAGGGTAAAAGAAACTCACCAGATTGATATACTGAGTTCAGAAAGTAAACCCAACTCAAGAAAAAAAAAAAATTCCATATTAAATGCCAAGTCTGTATATATATATATATATATTGTTACGGTACGCGGTTAAGGATGGTATGTTTACCGAGCGGAGGCTCCGCGACAACAGTTGTTCCACGACTAAACCCGATTCACCCAAACGTTGGCCGTATCGCGCCACAGATATTCAATGGGGAAAAGACTAAGACGACGAATGCAAAGAGGAAGAAGAAGACATACAGAAGAGTAACGGGGTTTATTATTTACACACACATAAGCAAAAAGAGCAGTCATGGGTATTTACAGCGGACATGAAAACGCAGGTAACACAGTGCAAATTACTAGCTTATACTGACTTAGTTTACTACCCAGGACAGCACGTACAGAACAAACTCACGTACGCAAATGGATGGAAGGGTAGGAATCGTTTGGAGGGATGAGCAGGTGGGATCACAGGGCACAGCGAGCAGGTCCACTCCGGGCGGGAAGCGAGGAGCCGGCAGCTCCTTGTATTCGGCTTCACAGCGCACGCCGGCAGGGTCACTCGGCTGGTTGAAACGGGGCTGGCTGAAGGGGCTCTTTGTCAAAGGCTTTTCGTATCTCTCACGCAACTCCGGTGCAACTCTGAACTCTCTCCCGGTGGACTGCCAACCCTCTTACGCACCTGGACTCATCTGCCGTATCTCTGGTGTAGCTTGTCCCAGCGATCGTCGCACCCTTCTCTTCAAACCTTCAGCGCGGGTCTGACACGCCCTCCTCGGTTTCGGTACCGCCCTCCCCCCCCCCCCCCCCCCCCCCGTGCTGTGTTTCGTGACCTTGTATGGTAATCCCACGGGCTTGTTTCCTTATTTGGGCATGGGGCTGAACAGCCCCGCACTTCGTGGCGTGCCCTGGGCTTGCAACTCCCGGGCGACCCCGCCCCTCCTGTTCAAACAGAGCACGGAGCACATATTCACTATAGCAGCGAAATGAGAGGGCGTGCACCCCACGCTTGTGAACTGCTTTAACCATAGATGGAGAGTTTGGCTGGGAAATGGAATGATTGAAAGGGAGCTATTCTTAATTGATTCGGTGCAATGGAGTGTCATTCTAATGGACGACAAGGCCTTACTCTAAAACACATAATAAGATATAAGCTACTGAACAAGGGTTTTATCGGGTCCTTCAATGTGGTGTTTCATGGAATTAACTACCGAGATGCCCTTTTTACCTTTACACAACTCTGGAGGCAGGAGGGGCCATATCCAACAATGTTCATCACCATTTCCAATATAATACAACACAATCAAAAAAATGCAATCCTCATATCCGCAACACTGCACCCTCCTCCTCTTAGGCACGTTCCAGGCCTACAACTTTTATTTAGTGTGACACGTAGGTGTAGTTCCCTCTACTTTTAACCTGACCCTGAGTGCGACAGTTTTAAAACATAGATAAATATGTCCCGCTGCTCCATTGCACCCTGCCTAACAGACTCACGCCCACAGTTAACCGAATTGCGGAATGGTCTTCAAACTATACACTGACGGTGGGGAGCATTATTTACAATTGACGCTACTTTTATTTACAAAACTAACCCAGGACCTGTGATTGTTCTTTCTGGGGGGGAGACAGTCTGCTCTGCATCAATGCACCATGAAAGCACCCATAACGCACCAATACACCCTCAAGCACCAATCGGTGCACAGTCATCAATGTTCAATGAATAAAATAAATCGACAACCCCTAACCCTGCAGGTGGTCTCTTGCTCTTCGGCTCCCTCTGCTGGCTATTTGCTCTCTTCCAGATGTTGTCATCTTCCTTTGCTGGCGGCCTATTTGTAATAAAACTTTCACCCAACGTGTCCATTTGTATTTATTTATGGCCCACAGGGGCCGACTATGTATGGTTCACTTGTGGGGCATCGGTGCCCTGTGGCCAAGGTCCGCCAGCAAGATTTTGGGCCTTCATGGCCGGTTCCAGCAGAGGGGCCACGCCCCAACCCATGGGGTCCATAAGTGGTGCTCGGCCACTGACATGTGGTCCACAATGTGGTGCATCGATGCAGACAGCTGGTTCTGGGAGTTCCGGGCGCACAATGGCCGACTCACGCACGCTCCCCTCGGCGCCCAATGGCGCACAGGTCATGTGGGAGACAAAAGGGGGGAAGACAGATGAGCGAGGGGTAAGGTCACAAGGGTACACATCAATAAGGCAATGCAAGGTGAAATGCGTACGGAGGGCGAAGTGAGAAAGCTCGTCCCTACCGTACATCACCCCCCTGTCACCTACACTACCCTTGCCCTTACCCCATATGTACAAAATCTACACATTACCAATCCGTCGCTACCGTCACGTCTTCCCCATATTTCCCCGATACCAAATTCGTCTTCACAATCCCTCTACTTCAAAATTTGCCATCACCAAATTCATCATCAATCCTCATAAGGAGGGAGAGATGGAACATCAAGCACAATGTCACACCCACGTCATGATGCGTCTCACAATCCAAACATTTGCATCAATAAAAATAATAAAAACATGGCATGGTGTGGAGTTACGTCACCTCAGGTGAGTGGATGCAGATGGTGCGAGGAGACTTCAATCCTAACTATCCTCTAAATGACTTTAACACACTTTACTCTACCCGGGGTCTTTCCCCACCAATCCATTGGCCATCTTACACTATGGGTTCTAAAAACCAATTCCCATTGACCAAACTGTGGTGCTTCTCAATTTGGGGTCTCACTCCCCTGATTCATCTCCCGGTGCCCTTGCACAATTTCTGGGCTGGGGCGTGTAGCTCTCCCAGCAGGTCTACCCACCTGCACACCTCCACCACTTCAGTTGCCACCCGAGCTTACCTGCTCCATAACCTAACCTATCTACTGGGGAAGGCCCCTCCTGGCTCTGTCACCCCTCGGTGCCCTCTGGCACTGAGCTACCCGGGTCCGTCCTCCGGATCCTCGGGCCCCATCCACAACAACTCTACCGGCTCCCAGAGCCCACCTGCGGCCTCACCTGGCCGACATCCTCACAGTGGTGGAGTGCCCAAACCAACTACACACACTAACAGGCTACACGCCCAGCCATTTCCACAACACTAATGCACCCATCCAAATACCATTCTCTCACCCGCACCACAGATGCCAATATCCAACCACAATTTACCTATACCCTCGACCTAACACTTACACTACCCTCCCCGGTTATTCGTGATGGGGGTCCACTCTTCCCCCATTCACACCTTCGCACCATCCACTCCACTCCACTATTTCCACCATACTCACTCCACGACCATCCATTCCAATACTCCATATATTCCACACTACCATTTATTCCATACACCTGTTGGTGCACACCTGTGCACTCGCACCTGGTGCCACCTGCACCCTCCTCCTCTTTCTGGACCATTTGGTCAACACCACACGCAATCACCACTACTCTCATCCATACACTGCTCCATCCACACCTGTCCAGTTGCACACCTGTGCAATCACACCTGTTCAATCACACCTGTTCACCATACACTTTCAATCCTCAAACACACGGCATCATCTAAACTACCTGTTGCCCTGCTAACTTAGTGCTCCCCGTCTTCCCTTTAAACTAAGCACATACCACGTCATTATCATCCACTCTAATCTACCTGCATCCCCACTACAGGTATCATTGTCACTAACTAACCTTACCGTTACCTAATGTCAATCTCTAGGGCCCTACACACGATATATCCTAACCCTCCCGGGCTAGTTTTCACTGCCATCAACCCCATAAACTCGTGCTCCTTTGCCCCCTGATTGTGAGAGATGGCAAGGTTGCCATCCGACCACATCGGGGCATTTCCCACTACCATCCCCCCAGTCCTCTGACGCTACGAGCCCCCGTCGCAAGAGGTAATGGGTCCTGCCTCGGCATCTAGAGCCGAGGCGATCCATGAGGGCGCCTGCTCGCCGGCATAAGGTCTTATCCGGTCGGCATGGACGATCCGAGGGGGGGCCCGTGGCCCCATTTTGATCTTAATGACCACGTCACAGATTTGCGACAGGACGACTCCCGGGCCTTGCCAGGGGGAGGTGAGTTTTGGGCACCTGCCCTTCCGCCTCCGGGGATTAAAGAACCAAATCTTCATCCCCGGAGCGTATTGACTCCCCTGGCTCCGGTCGTTGTACCTGCGCTTCATCTTGGCCCCCGCCAGATGGAGCTGGCGGCGGGCGAAGGCATGGACCCGCTCCATGCCTTCCTCCAAGTGACGTGCGTAACCCTCCCTCGGCGGTGTATCCGTGGTGTCTGGCACGGGACCGCATAGCAAGTCGGCGGGAGCCCATAACTCCCGCCCATACATAAGCAACGCTGGACTGCATGTGGTGGCCCCGTGCTGGCTAGTTCGGTAGGCCATCAACAGGTACGGGAGATGTTCGTCCCAGTCATCCTGACGGGTGGTGGTGAACAATGCCAGTTGTTGGATCAATGTTCGATTGAACCTTTCCACCATCCCATCAGATTGTGGCCGCAAGGGCGTGGTTCTGGTTTTCCAAATTGACAGGAGTCTGCACACATCTTTTAATAATTGACTCTCAAAATTTCGTCCCTGATCGGTGTGCAGCTCCTGTGGAATCCTGTGCCGACATACAAATCCTTCTACGAAGGCCTGCGCCACAACCCCGGCTTCTTGGTTGGGGAGGGCGTAGGCCTCCGGCCACTTGGTGAAATAGTCCATTACAACGAGGATATACTTATTACCTTGGCGGGTGTGGGGCAGCGGTCCTAGAATATCCATAGCCACCCGCTCAAGGGGGGCCCCCACCTGATGTAATTGAAGGGGGGCCCTCATCCTCCGTGCTGGTCCCTTTTTGGCAGAACAGGCGTCGCATCTCCGACACCAGTCCTGTATGTCGCGCCCCATATTCACCCAATAGAACCTCCGGCGGACCCGAGATATTGTCTTTGTCCTGCCCAAATGGCCGCCGGAGCGGGTACCATGCACCTGTTGTAAGATGACGTTCTTGAATTTTTCTGGGACTATCACCAGCCAGGAAGTTCTATCAGAGGGAACCTCCACCCACTTGCGATATAAGATGTTGCCTTTCAACTCCAGGGTCTGCCACTGAGCCCAATACGCCTTTGTTTGCGCCCCGAGGGGGGTGACCTCTTCCCCCTTTGGTCTTTGCCCCAATTTGACCCAATTGAACACCGGCCCCAGGACAGGATCCTCCTGCTGGGCCGTGCTCCAAGCCAAATTTCCAAATTCCTCGTCCGCGGTTAGTGGCAAAATTGGCCCTCTCACCCGGGTTGCCCGGACGACGAGAATCGGGGCAGAATCGCCCAATTGTTCCCTCTCCTCGTGTCTCGCACAAAATTTGCAGTTTTCCCCCAGACAAGGACGCCGAGAGAGTGCGTCCGCATTACCATGGGCCTTCCCGGCCGTATGGGTCACATTGAAATTGTACTGCTGCAACTTTTCCAACCACCTTGCAATTTGGCCCTCCGGTTCCTTGAACCGAAGGAGCCATTGCAGGGAGGAATGGTCAGTTCGAACCGAAAATTTCCGCCCGTACAGGTACGGGTGGAAATGGTTCATGGCAGCCAGCATAGCCAATAACTCTTTGCGAGTGACACAATAATTTCGCTCGGGCCTGCTTAAGGCCCGACTATAATAACCAATCACTCTCTCCACGCCCTCCTGTGTCTGAGACAAAACTGCGCCCAATCCTTCCTGGCTCGCATCCGTGTCCAGGGTAAATGTCCCGTTACTAGTGGGGTAAGCTAGAAGGGGTGCGGATGTTAGACACCCCTTCAATTTTTGGAAGGCCTCGTGGCACTCCCGCGTCCAATTAAATCGCGTCCCCTTCTCCGTAAGCCGGTGGAGGGGACGGGCCATCTCCGCAAATTTCGCCACAAAGCGCCGGTAGTAGGAGCAGAGTCCCAAAAATCCCCGCACCTCCTTGATGGTACGTGGTGCGGGCCACTCCTCTACCGCCTTAATTTTGTCTGGGTCCGTTTTTACCCCCTCGCGGCCGATCACGTGACCTAGATAGGCCACCTCTCTTGCAAACAAAGTGCACTTACTCGGGTTCAGCTTTAACCCTGCCTGTCTGAGGCACCCGAACACCTGGTCCAAATTAGCTAATGCTTGGGGGAAGGTTTTGGCATGTACTAGGACGTCATCCAGGTATACCAGGCATGATTGCCATGGCATGCCGCCTAGTACATGTTCCATCAATCTCTCAAAGGTGGCGGGGGCGTTACACAAACCAAACGGCATCACAGTAAACTGATACAGCCCCTTACCTGTGGAAAATGCCGTTTTCTCCTTCCCCGTCCGATCCATCTCCACCTGCCAATACCCACTCTTGAGGTCTAAAGTTGAAAACCAATTTGAGCCCGCAACGGCATCGAGGGTGTCATCAATCCTTGGCAGGGGATATGAGTCCTTGAGTGTCACGTTGTTTAGCTGGCGATAGTCCACGCAGAACCGCGTGGTCCCATCTTTCTTTTTGACCAGCACAACAGGTGACATCCAAGGACTTCCCGAGGGCTCGATCACGCCTGCGTCGAGCATCTTTTCAACCTGCTCGTCAGCTTCCGCCCTCTTGCTCCAAGGGAGCCGTCGGGCGGCCTGACGAATAGGCCGGGCCTCACCGGTGTGGATCTGATGTTTCACCAGGCCCGTACGTCCAATATCCTCGGTGGACAAGGAGAAGAGGTTCAAATGGGACCCAACCAGTTTGTGTAAGGCCTCCCTCTGGGTACCTCCCAACTCTATGCTACTCCGATTTACCATCTCGCAAATGGGATCGGGCCAATTCCTAGAACTTATTGAAGGCTCCCCCTGGGGCCGGCTCGGCTGGATGTTCTCGCCCCTCACTGGCGCGACTTCTCTAACTGGGGTGCAGCCAGCTATCTTCGTGCCCCTTACTATAGTGCGTGGTTCTGTGCTAATATTAATTACTCGGACGGCCACTACCGGCCCGTCCGTTTTTACAAGGGTGCGGCCCACGATTAAACCAGGTATGGATCGCGCTGCCACCGGTTCGACCAGGCCGCAGGATTCCTGCCATGTCGGGCGGGCTGACCATCGGGCCGGCACTATGGCCTCGGCCCCCGGAGGGATGGTCACGGCCTCAGGAGCCTCCAGCTCCACCCTCTCGGCCGTGCTCACCCCCTCCAATGGTAGCTCTTCCACCCCCCATTGCAGGATCCCCCGGCTCAAGTCGATTTTACAACCGCCGGCAGTCAACAAATCCAACCCTATTAAGCACGGGTCGCACACCTCCGCCACCCAAACCTCTATCTCTTGCTTTACCGATCCCAACTTGAGGGTCACAAAACCACGCCCTATGATCGGAGCCGTTGCCCCGGTAGCCAGCTGCAAGCTATGATTTTCCAGACGCTGGATTTTACCCCAGCCGTCTGCACTCGAATTAAGGACCACGGGGCTGATGATTGTGGCGCTGGCTCCCGTGTCCACCACGGCGTCTACCCCCACGCCGGCAATTTTGCACCGAATTGTCAAACTACCCGTTCCAATTTGGCCACAATGAATGACCTGTCGCGTCAACGAGGGCTTCTCCCCATCCCCTACTGCCGAACACCGCCCTGCATGCCCGGCACGTTCTAGTTTCCCGGGCCCTGGCGGGGGGGTGTCTGAGGTCGGCTAGGCCGATCTATACGGGGCGGAGTTGAGGGCATCGGTTGGCGGGAAACGTCCCGGCGCGGAGCTCGACACTCCCACGCACGGTGACCCATCCGAGCACAATTATAGCACCTCACCTGGTAAGGTGCTTGCCTCCGGTATTCCAAATTCCCCCCCCCCCCCTGTATGTCCGAATTGGGGTACTCTGTCGGGGACTACCGGGGGCCACCACTGGGGCCGCCTGCCATGGTCCAGGTCCCGCTAGACGCTGATCCACCAGCCTCCGAACCATGCTCTCCAGGTCAGGGCCCCCGTCGGGGGCGGGCCCCCTTAGGGGGCCGCCCCCAATCTCGGGCCCCACCTGACGCACCGCCACTGCATGGCGCTCGCCTCCCCGGGCCAGGGGCCTCGCTGCTTCCCAACGGGCTGCAGCGTCGGCCACCTGACTCATGGTCTGCGGGCGCCACATGGCGAGCTGTTGTCGGAGCTCCAGATCCGGAAGGGCCTGAATAAAGTGATCCAGCGCCAGGCTTTCCTGGGAACAACTCGCTGCCATGTCCGCATGTGCAATCCCTACCGCGCGGCGAATATCGTGAGCAAGTTCCCCGATGGCCTCCTGGGGCTTGCGTTTACGCTGCGAAAGTTGAGCTTTAACAAGCTCGCTTTGCTGCTCGATACCGAAACGGTTAATTAAAGCCGCACGGAGAGCTGACAAGGTGAGAGCACCCGGTGGTAAAGCTGTCAGCACCTCCGCCGCCGCACCGCGCAGCGCCCCTACCAGGTGTACTCCACCTTCGTCCGGACTCCAACCATTGCCTCGGCATACGTACTCAAACTGCGCCAGGTACGCCCTCAAATCACTCTTGCCGTCATACGGCGCGAGTGGGACTTTGTGGGCGCCCGAAGGTCGGACCCCGCGCGTCACTCCCTGCGGGATCAACGCGGGACCAAACCGCTCGGGCTCCCACAGTACGCTATTCCCGGGGGGCTCCCGCGCATCCCCGTCCCTCCAAACACTACCCCCCGTGGTGTCAATGCCTGGGTCGCCCTTCCGCAACCCGCTACCCACTCCATACCCGCACACCCTTGCTCACCAGCACCCCCCTCACTCCCCATAGCCAGACCTCCTTGCACACCTCCTCTTTCCACACACTCCGGACCAGTCACGCACCTCACCATTGGTCCCTCACGAACACCCGGGTCTAAATCAACCCCCAAGCCGACTGAAGCTCCCCTCACATCATATACATTTCCTCGTATATTGCCACTCACCTCCGTACCTCGTCGTCGCACCTCTTCTGCCACCTGCAAACTCTTTATTTGGTTAGTGAGCACCTCATCATGATTTGAACACAGACCTTGCACATACTCCATCACTTCCTCCCTTATCTCCTTTTTAGTTTCCCTCCGTCTTTTCTTAATTTCACTCACCCCTTCTTCCACCTCCTCTAATTTTTCCTTTACCTCCTTCATCTCCCTGTGCGCCCCCTCTATCTCTTCCTCTAACGCCACTTTAACCATTTCTATGTGCGTCCTCACCTCTCGGTCCTTTGTCTCCATTACTTCTGTCACCTCTTCCAACTTCTTCGTCAACCCCTCATGTACCATCTGACATTCCTTCTGTGTCGCTATTAATTCGTTCTTAATGTCTTTTTGTGTCACTTTTAACCCCCCGATTATTGCAGTGTTCTTTTCCACTTGGTCCACTAGTTCCTTTTGTCCCACTGTCAGCTGTTCTACTCCCCTCGTCAGACCCTCTATTCCCCCTTGTAACCTCGCCGTATTATTCCTCACTTCTTTCTCCATACGCTTTTCACCTCGCTTTACCTCCTCGCGTACCCCCGAGACCTCCTCACTTACACCTCGTCGTATCTCCTCCTTCATCTCCTCCCTCTCTTTTGTAGATGCCACCCTCATCTGTCCCAATTCATCCCTCTGAGCATCCAGTTTGGTTTCTACCCCGATTTTCACCTCCTCTATCTGCTCTCCCATTTGTTTAATTTCTCGGGCGGATTGCTCCCCTATCTCCCGCAATTTGCCTTCCATCCTATTTTCTAACCCCATTAACCCATTTTTCACCCCCTCTATCTGATTCTCCTGGGCAGCCATTCTATTTTCCACCCCCGTTAACCCATTCTTTACCTCTTTTATCCCGTTGTCTAACCCCTCAAATTTGTCGTCTAACTTCCCAAATTTCTTGTCTAATCCCTTAAAATTATTGTCTAACCCCTCCCCGGTACCCCTCGCTTCATCCCTCATTACCCCCAATTGCTCACTCTGAGCCCTCGCTTCGCCCCTCATTACCCCCAATTGCTCATTCTGAGCCTCCATCCGGTTCCCCATTTGCTCACTCTGAGCATCCATCCGGTTCCCCATTTTGGCTTCCAATTGCTCACTATTCTTGTCCATAAGGGCCTTCATTTGTATCATCAAAAGGTTCAAATCCACCAGCGGCGCTGCTACGGTCGCGGGCGCCGCTAAATTTGGTGCCGCTACACCCACGTGCGCGAGGACGCCATTTGGTGCGCCTGATACCCCTTCAACCACATCCTCCATATACATTTCCCCGAGGTCCTGGGTCGATTCCACCCCGTCTATCTCTCCCACCGGCATCCCGTCGCCTTGACCAGCCATGGCGCGATTTCAAAATTCGGGTTTTTCTTTAAAAACAAAACAATTTCCAGCAGCTTGTAATCTTGAGCGCGTTAAGCGCGCTTCGGGTCCGATCCCACACTTCTGACACCAATTGTTAAGGTACGCGGTTAAGGATGGTATGTTTGCCGAGCGGAGGCTCCGCGACCGAACAGTTGTTCCCCGACTAAACCCGATTCACCCAAACGTTGGCCGTATCGCGCCACAGATATTCAATGGGGAAAAGACTAAGACGACGAATGCAAAGAGGAAAAAGAAGACGTACAGAAGAGTAACGGGGTTTATTATTTACACACACATAAGCAAAAAGAGCAGTCACGGGTATTTACAGCGGACATGAAAACGCAGGTAACACAGTGCAAATTACTAGCTTATACAGACTTAGTTTACTACCCAGGACAGCACGAACAGAACAAACTCACGTACGCAAATGGATGGAAGGGTAGGAATCGTTTGGAGGGATGAGCAGGTGGGATCACAGGGCACAGCGAGCAGGTCCACTCCGGGCGGGAAGCGAGGAGCCGGCAGCTCCTTGTATTCGGCTTCACAGCGCACGCCGGCAGGGTCACTCGGCTGGTTGAAACGGGGCTGGCTGAAGCGGCTCTTTGTCAAAGGCTTTTCGTATCTCTCACGCAACTCCGGTGCAACTCTGAACTCTCTCCCGGTGGACTGCCAACCCTCTTACGCACCTGGACTCATCTGCCGTATCTCTGGTGTAGCTTGTCCCAGCGATCGTCGCACCCTTCTCTTCAAACCTTCAGCGCGGGTCTGACACGCCCTCCTCGGTTTCGGTACCGCCCTCCCACCCCCCCCCCCCCCCCGTGCTCTGTTTCGTGACCTTGTATGGTAATCCCACGGGCTTGTCTCCTTATTTGGGCATGGCGCCGACGGCACGCCCCTCGTGGCGAGCCACGGGCTTGTTTCCTTATTTGGGCATGGGGCTGAACAGCCCCGCCCTTCGTGGCACGCCCTGGGCTTGCCTCTCCCGGGCGACCCCGCCCCTCCTGTTCAAACAGAGCATGGAGCACATATTCACTATAGCAGCGAAATGAGAGGGCGTGCACCCCACGCTTGTGAACTGCTTTACCCACAGATGGAGAGTTTGGCTGGGAAATGGAATGATTGAAGGGGAGCTATTCTTAATTGATTCGGTGCAATGGAGTGTCATTCTAATGGACGACAAGGCCTTACTCTAAAACACATAATAAGATATAAGCTACTGAACAAGGGTTTTATCGGGTCCTTCAATGTGGTGTTTCATGGAATTAACTACCGAGATGCCCTTTTTACCTTTACACAACTCCGGAGGCAGGAGGGGCCATATCCAACAATGTTCATCACCATTTCCAATATAATACAACACAATCAAAAAAATGCAATCCTCATATCCGCAACAATATATATATATATATATATATATATATATATATATATATATATATATACATACAGACTTGGCATTTAATATGGAATATTTTTTTTTCCTTGACTTGGGTTTACTTTCTTCACTCAGTATATCAATCTGGTGAGTTTCTTTTACACTTTGGTGATTTATTTGTTAAAAGAACCATGTCACTGATTGTCTGTCGCAGCAAGAAGTCAACAACAGGATTATATCACAGGTGGCGTGGCAAAATGTACGGACAGGTGCATTTGATGATTGGCTTCACAGTCGGGTATACAAGGGTTGTTGCGTTCTGTATTAGTGGAAAACAACCGCTGCACGTCTCCAAAAGTTATTGCCGCTTCCTCTGGAGATGGTCCGTCAACTCGACAATACTGTTTGTTATGGAGTGGTGGCTTTAAGAAAGTACGGCATGAAACAGCGTGCTATTGCTCGGCAGTATGGCATCACTCAAGGTCAGGTGTCAAAGATCCTGAAACGAAATGCTAAGAGGGGTGTCCCTACTCCAATACCAAGGCCAGGACGTCCCCGCAGAACCACAAGGAGGGATGATCGCCAGCTGCACCGGTTAGTCTGCAATGGCCGTACCAAGTCAGCGAATCGGCTTAGGGCTGAGTGGCAGCAACTGACAAATGTGCCTGTATCCAGAAGGCTAGTCAACCAACAACTGGTTCAAGCAGGCTATCGTGCCAGGCGTCCCCTGAGAAAGCCACGCCTGATCATACAACACCGCCAGCGCCGATTGCAGTGGGCCAGAGAGCACCGTCAATGGCAGCCAGGACACTGGAATCACGTGATCTTCAGTGAAGAGTCTAGATTTCTGGTCTATCGTCAAGATGGCCGCGTCCGAGTGCGCAGACAAGTGCATGAAGCCCACAACAAAGATTGTATAGTGCCAAGCGTCCAAGCTGGAGGTGGTGGGGTGACCGTTTGGGCTGCTTTTCATGCAGGGGGCAAAACTGACCTGGTTGTTCTGAATGGAAACCTGAACCAGTTCAAGTACAGAGCCATTCTGGAAGAAACATTGCTTCCATTTGCTCGTGCAGCCTTTCGAGGAAACTTTGTCTTCCAAGATGACAATGCACAGCCTCATCACGCTCGCATGATCCATCACTTTCTTGCTGACCGTGGTGTAGAGCATATGGAGTGGCCTGCCATGTCCCCGGATATGAATCCGATGGAGAACTTGTGGGCAGAATTTACGCGTCAAATCGACCACTTGGACCAGCAGCCGACCTCTGTGCGTGAATTGCAGCAGGCTATTGTCACTGCATGGCAAGCGATTCCTGTCCAAACCTTGGCAAATCTCGTGAACAGCATGCCTCAATGTGTACATGCTCTCCTGAATGCTCGTGGGGGTTACCCGAAGTAGTGAACTGTAATTTTACTGTCCGTAATCCCAGTCGTAATATAACTTTTGTTTTTGTTAAAATAATTATTGGCTAATGTGCAAAATAAAGAGATACTTCTGGAAAACGTACAGAAGTTTAACAAAGTACTGTCCATGAATTGAGTTCGATATCAGTTTACATCACTTTCAAGGATCAATTTATTTGTTTCGAAATGTCAAATGTGGTTTTTGTTTCTTTTAATGGTCACATTAACAAATCTAGAATAATTTCAACATAATTCCAATGAACTTTTGGTTCCAAGACATCTTGAAAATTAAGTTGATCCCCACATAAAAAATATTCCATATTAAATGCCAAGTCTGTATATATATATATATATATATATATATATATATATATATATATATATATATATATATATATATATATATATATATATATATATATATTTATATATATATATATATATATATATATATGTATATATATATATATATATGTATATATATATATATATATATATGTATATATATATATATATATGTATATATATATATATATATATATATATATATATATATATATATATATATATATATATATATATATATATATAATATATATATATATATATATATATATATATATATATATATTGTTGCGGTTTTGAGAACACACACAGGAAACATCATTAAAGGTGAAAGGTTGCACCCCATAGTTAGGCCACAAGCAACACGTAGGTCACCTTAGAACGTTAGTTATTTCATAGTATGTGTTTAGGATAAGGCCATTCCCAATAGTTGCATCTGCGTTGTGTAAAACAAATAAGAGTAGGCCCCGTTCATCCATTTTTGCAGCCTCCCTCCAACCGACGCCATTGAGCGCTATCCAGTCTGCACCCCATTGCCCCGCACAGTTTGTTACGCTTGCTTGCCAGCAGCGTTTGCTGCTCTTGCTCGCTCAAACCAGCCGAAAGGCCACGAGGTACGGCCCGAAAAGGGGGGCAGAGCGCAAGGGTGGGGGTGTGGCCACGTCAAGCAGCCGTCAAAGGCGGAGCCGGTAAGCCCTCGACAGCCAATCAGGGCTGAGGCGACATCGCCTGACAGGGTGTGGCTGGACATTCCATAGGGTTCGCTGGGCGTGGCAATATAACCCTTCGCGCGAGGCCCCCACCTGAGTTGAGTTATGGCAGAGGCGCTTGTTGAGTTCGGGAGTTGAGTTACGAGAGGGAGAGACGCACGGTGACAAGCCTTGAAAGGATTGATTGCGCTTTACAAAGGACTGGCGCGCGACACGCATTGCAGAGGACTGCAGCGTTGAGAAGGACTTTCATGGAAAGGTGCTTGGTAACATCATTGGGGAAGTGGCGCATGAGACATAGCGATACCGGGAGCGCGTATAAAGGCGCCGGTACACCTATTGCGTACGTAATATAATCGCCAGCCAGCCGACCTTTCCCCGATATGTAATTCTCCGCCTCGCACCTACGCCACGCGGAGAGCTGCCGGCCGTCTCCCATCATCTGCATGGTACGAGTCGGGGACCGGACCAGCTGTGGACGCCATCTTCGGACCCTCAACCCGACCATCTACATCCCCGTGTGAGTGAGTCTGAGTGCGAACGGGCCCGTGTCCAGGGAATAAGTATAAGACTGTATAAGGCTGCCCTGTGTATCTGCTTCTTCCTCTTCCCTGTACATTCTTCCTTTTTCTTCCTCTTCTTTGTACAAAGTGTGTACTTCTCTTCCTTCCCATACAGTTGTAAATAAATTACCTGTTCTTCCTGGTTTCCTCTTAATCCGATCGTCTTAGTGATTTCTCAATTGGGTAAGCATGGCACGATTGACAACCGCTCCAATCGGGTTAGTTCCCGTTAACGGCCCGAATCGCGGCTCGCTTCGCTCGGCGTGTCCACTAACGCCATGGTTCGGGTGGGGTTATTTCCTTGCTTCACGGCCGGTGTTAGTACTTAGGTAATAAGACTAATTCGGCTTTCAACCCTATTTAACACCGACCGGAAGGAATGTGATAGCCCCGGGATCGCGTCGGCTAGTAAAAGGACAAGGGGATTAATCCCCCCTTGATAAGGGGAAGGCCGACGTTGGAGATCCGCAACAATTGGTGTCAGGAGTGGGATTTGGACCCGAAGTGCGCCTAATGCACTCCAAATTACGAGCGGCCGAAATTTATTTAATTAACACCTAAATTAAATCGTGCCATGGATAGCCAAGGCGGTCGGATGCCGGTGGGGGTAGATGAGGAGGAATTAGAATCGACCCAGGACCCCCGGGAAGAATTGGGACCATTGGGAGAAATGAAAGAGGAAATTGAAGAGGGTGCAGCAGTAGGGGTTGCAGGCAAACAAAATGGCGGTGCCTCGCACACGGTGACGAGGTCCGCGCTCGCTGCGCAAATGGGGGGGTTGGATGTGCAGGCCCTCATGGCACAGATACAGGCAGCCATACAAATGGAGATGGAAATGAACAGTGAGCGATTGGAAAACAGAATGGGAGAGCAATTGGGAAACCAAATTGGGGGATTGAGTAAGGAGATGGGAGAAATGAGGGCCAATAGTAAGCAATTGGGAAATCAAATTGGGGGATTGAAAGACGGGTTAAGTAATTTGGAAAACAGAATGGGGGAGCAATTGGGAAGTCAAATTGGGGGGGCAATTGAAGTACGTGGGCGGCCACATGGGAGAAATGAATGAGGGGTTAACGGGGTTGGAAAACAGGATGGCCACCCAGGAAAATCAAATGAAAGGAATGACGGATGGGTTAACGGGGTTTGAAAACAGAATGGGTGGCCACATAAAAAAATATGGGGAGAACATAGACCGCAGGTCGAGTGGGAAAGGCACACGGGTATGGGACGGGGTAGCGCGAATTGAGGAACGTGGGTTAAGCGAGGGGGAGCAAAGCACAGCCGGGTGGACCGGGTTATAAATCGCGACTCGGGGTATAGAAGAGCCGACGGCTGCTGAATTGGAAAATCTTATTTTATGTGCACCAGCGGTCGTCGAGCTTAATAAAGAAAAAGACATAATTATAATGGAAATCGGGGTTGAGGAGACGGCAGACTTAGAAAAGCAATCACGGAAGGAAGAAATGGAATTTGCACAAAGTCTGCATTCGCATTGTGATGTCGTACTTGCTAACCCAAATGGAAGTTTGCAGTTGGTGCAGGAGAAAAGGATTCCGAAGGTAAGTAGGGCTGTATATGGCGTGGAGGTTTGGTGCGAAAGTGTTTGGCGCGAAGGGATTTTCACACGCTTGGGATCCCGACGTCACCCGGGTGCCTGTGGAATGTCCGTGGTGAGGTGTACGAGAGCGAATGGCGCGTGTGTAAGAAAAAAGTGTGCACCGGAGCAGGAGTGTGATACAGAGTGTGAAAGTGAGAGTGAGTGCGACACAGAGCGTGAAATGGATAAAGAGAGTGTGCGAGGATGCACACCGGAGCGTGTTGTGGAGAGTGTGCGGGAGTGCACACTGGAGCGGGTGATTGGGTGCACAATAGAGTGCACACCCGTGGTGGTTATGGAGTACGTAACGGGGGAGAGTGCACTAGAGGAGTGCGGGGAAGAAAGGTGTGTTACGGAGTGTGTAACAGCGTTGTGTGCACCTGAGTGTGCGAGAGAAGAGAGTGCATGGAGAGAGAGTGCGGTAATAGAGTGCAGGGAGTGTATGGGATGTACAAGTGAGAAACGGGTCGCGTGGTGTGAGAATGCGACTCAAGCATCGACGCAAACCGGGGCAGCGTTTAGCCCGACGTATAGCCGACGCAAGTCCTCAGTGCACGGGGTGCTTTGTGTGCTGCGGGAGCCGGCGGGGAGCGTTGCCGCGGCACTCTTGCAAGGAGCGCCGTGCACGATTCGGGCCGGGCCCTGCCCTGTATGGTCAGTGCCGCATCGTAAAGGCGAACAGCACGGTTTGAGGGGAGAAAGGCCGGTCGGACCTTCGCCCCCTGGTGGGCGCGGTGCTCCGACCGGGAGAGGTTGGGTCATCCGACCGGAGACCGAAGGGCTCCGCGCAGGGATGGCGCCTGGAACCTCGGTCCGAGTATGCCTCCTCCCCAGAATCGAAAATGCTGGACGGACCCAACCAACAGGAGACAGACCACCAGTATGAAAAGCCGAGCTGTGATGAAAATGTATTACGGCGCACCGAGAGGCTCGAGAGTAGTGGACTGGAATAGCAATAGTGTTGGCAATGGTAGCCGGTGTAGAGGGATGGTAAATCTACCATCCCTCAAGCTTTGGGGCAGAGGAGCAGTAGCTTTATGCGGTTTGGCAGTATGAACTAGACAGGGCGGGCTAGAATAATTGCTAGGGATCTAGAAAAATGACTTTAGGAGAATTGAGATTTAAGTAGAGACATTTGTACAAGTAGTGGGGACATAGAGAGATGAGGTGGATAATAATGACGAGGGATGTGCATAGTGTAAAGGGAAGACAGGGAAAGCACCAGTATTAGAGGGAGGTAGTTGGGTCGATGATGCTGTGTGTGTGAGCTTGAGGATGCGCTTTAGGCGCAAATGAGGAATTGTGAATGAGATTCTTGGTGGTGAGCGTGAGGAAATGAGGCAATGGTCGTAAATGATGTGTGTGTGTGTAAAAGTGTATGGATGGAGTATGTGGACAAGTGTAAGTGTGTTGAGTGAATGACTTGCATGGGGTGCAAGTGAATAAATGGTGTGGAGTGAGTAGTGTGGAATGAGTGGTGTGGAGTGCATGGTGCGAAAGAGTGGATGGGGGAAGATGGGCCCCTTCATGAGTACCCGGGGAGGGTAGCTTAAAGTTAGGTAGAGGGAGTAGGTAAATTGGTTGGATATTGACATCTGTGGTGCGTGTAGTAGCAAGTCATTGCTTTGTGTGGTGCATGAGTAAGTGGAATGGCTGGGCGTGTGGCTTAATTGGTGCATATGGTTATTGAGGCACTCCGCCACTGGTAGTCTGTCGGCCAGGTGAGGCCGCATGTAGGCTCTCGGAGCCAGGCAGAGTTCAGTAGAGTTCAGTGGGGCCCGAGGATCCTAAGAGAGGACCCGGGTAGCCCAATGCCAGGGAGAGCATTAGTGGGGTGATAGAGCCAGGAGGGCCTTCCCAAGTTAGGGTAGTCGCAGGAGCTAGGCAAGCTTGGGTGGCGACTCCAGTGGCAGAGGTGCGCAGGTAGGTAGACCTGCTTGTAGAGCCACACGACCCAGCCCCAAAATTGTACGAGGGCACAGATGGAAAAATTGGGGGAGTGAGACCCCAAATTGGTAAGGCACCACAGTATGGTCAATGGGAATTGGTTTTTAGAACCACATAGTGTAATGAGGGCCAATTGATTGGCAGGGCAAGACCCCGGGTAGAGTAAAGAGTTAATGTCATTTAGAAGGATAGTGAGGATGAAATCTCTTCGCACCATTGGCATCCACTCACCGAGGTGACAGGACTCCACACCAGGTTTTTGCAGATATTTGGAATGAAAGACGCATCATGACGTGGGTGAGACATTGTGTGTGATTCCATCCCTTCCTTCTTGGGAGGGATTGGGGACGAATTTGGAATTAGGGGGAGATATGGGAGACGAGACGGTAGAGACGAATTTGTAAATTGTGTAAATACGGGGAAGGGCAAGGGTAGTGTAGATTGACATGGGGGTTGATGAATGGCTAGGGACGAGCTTTCTCCGCTCGCTCGCCCGCGCCCCTCATATCGCATTACCTTGCATTGTGTGTACCCTTGCGCCCTTGCCCCGCTAACCTCTGCTTTGTCTTCCTCCCCACTCATGGATGGACCCATGGTCTTTTGTTGAGGGGTGTGTGCAGGTGCCCTGAGCCGTGCGGCCGCACTCTTGCACTGCACCCTGCTGCCTGCCGCCTGCACCAGTACACCATATGGACCACACCTTCTGTGGCCTGGCACCTTTGCTGGAGCAGACCACTGCTGCCAGCAGCATCTTACTTGCGGACCACTGTTCTTAAAGTGGCGCACGTGCCATGCAGTCAGACCACCTAAGCTTGTTCTGCTGGCAAAATAAAAAGCGGTCATGGTTTGTGCACTTTTTATTAATTAATCTTTGGTGTGCCCGGACAAGAAGACATCAAGTTTTACGATGGCACACCGAAGAACATGAAAGAAGAAGACGTCACAGCCCAGCAGCCAAGCACAAGGCGTCATCCAGGATTTTGAAATGTTTTTGTGCATTTTTTTGGTCATGGTGCTTTTTGTGCATGTTTTTTAGTGTGCATATAGGTGTATGGTGTATTGGTGCAGTGCATGCAATCGGTGTTTCCTCTTCTCAAAAGTTCTTTTTTCCCCACAAAAGACAGGTCCTCGGTTCTCGTATTGTAAATAATTAGTGTCTTGTAAATAACATGCTCCCCACCGGCTTTATGTGTAGTTTGCGAATAATTCTGTAATTCGGTTAATTGTGGGCATGAGTCAGTTAGATAGTACACAACGCAGCAGGTGGGACATATCTAGTGTTTAAAACTGTCGCACTCAGGGTAGTAGGTTAAAAGTAGAGGGAAACTATACCTAAGTGTCACACTAATTGTTAAAGAGTAGTCCTGACCCTTGCTCGAAGCCGGCCATCCTCAATGGTATGTGGTTCGGCTCGGGGAGAGCGTGGCGAAAGGAGGGGTGCAGTTTTACGGTTTTGAGAACCCACACAGGTAACAACATTAAAGGTTAAAGGTTGCACCCCATAGTTAGGCCACAATCAACACGTAGGTCACCTTAGAACGTTAGTTATTTCAGAGTGTGTGTTTAGGATAAGGCCATTCCCAATAGTTGCATCTGCGTTGTGTAAAACAAATAAGAGTAGGCCCCGTTAGTCCATTTTTGCAGCCTCCCTCCAAACGACACCATTGAGCGCTATCCAGTCTGCACCCCATTGCCCCTCGCAGTTTGTTACGCTTGCTTGCCAGCAGAGTTTGCTGCTCTTGCTCGCTCAAACCAGCCCAAAGGCCACGAGGTAAGGCCCGAAAAGGGGGCGGAGTGCAAGGGTGGGGGTGTGGCCACGTCAAGCAGCCATCAAAGGCGGAGCCGGTAAGCCCTCGACAGCCAATCAGGGCTGAGGCGACATCACCTGACAGGGTGTGGCTGGACATTCCAGAGGGTTCGCTGGGCGTGGCAATATAACCCTTCGCGCGAGGCCCCCACCTGAGTTGAGTTATGGGAGAGGCGCATGTTGAGTTCGGGAGTTGAGTGACGAGAGGGAGAGACGCTCGGTGACAAGCCTTGAAAGGATTGATTGCGCTTTACAAAGGACTGGCGCGCGGCATGCATTGCAGAGGACTGCAGCGTTGAGAAGGTCTTTCGTTGAAAGGCGCTTGGTAACATCATTGGGGAAGTGGCGCATGGGACATAGCGATACCGGGAGCGCGTATAAAGGCGCCGGTACACCTATTGCATATGCAATATAATCGCCAGCCAGCCGACCTTTCCCCGATATATAATTGTCCGCCTTACGCCTACGCCACGCGGAGAGCTGCCGGCCGTCTCCCCTCATCTGCACGGTACGAGTCGGGGACCGGGCGAGCTGTGGACGCCATCTTAGGACCCTCAACCCGACCATCTACATCCCCGTGTGAGTGAGTCTGAGAGTGAGTCTGAGTGCGAACGGGCCCGTGTCCAGGGAATAAGTATAAGACTGTATAAGGCTGCCCTGTGTATCTGCTTCTTCCTCTTCCCTGTACATTCTTCCTTTATCTTCCTCTTCTTTGTACAAAGCGTGTATTTCTCTTCCTTCCCGTACAATTGTAAATAAATTACCTGTTCTTCCTGGTTTCCTCTTAATCCGATCGTCTTAGTGATTTCTCAATTGGGTTAGCGTGGCACGATTGACAACCGCTCCAATTGGGTTAGTTTCCGTTAACGGCCCGAATCGCGGCTCGCTTCGCTCGGCGTGTCCACTAACGCCGTGGTTTGGGTGGGGTTATTTCCTTGCTTCATGGCCGGTGTTAGTACTTAGGTAATAAGACTAATTCGGCTTACAACCCTACTTAACACCGACCGGAAGGAATGTGATGGCCCCGGGATCGCGTCGGCTAGTAAAAAGACAAGGGGATTAATCCCCCCTTGATAAGGGGAAGGCCGACGTTGGAGATTCGCAACATATATATATATATATATATATATATATATATATATATATATATATATATATATATATATATATATATATATATATATATTGTTATGTCGGTAGGGTGGAGGAATATCTAGAGTCAGGTAGATCTGAATAGGTAACATGCTTCGTCTGTCGCGATAGGAATCTACCTGTAATAAGTTCTGTGTTTTAGTCCGGTTTGTCGGGTTAAGATGTCTGCTTGTGAACATACCAGGATGTTCGAATGTTAGATAGTGTAGGGATTAAGATAAACCCCTGTGTGTCACACCTGGTAATCAAACCTTTGTCCCTTATGGCAATGCATACCCATATAAACACTTAGATAGGTCCCAAGCGCACACACTAATTAATTCCCTCCCTTTACCACGAAGACATTGAAAAACGGACAGGAAGCCAGGCTGGGACGCCACCAATGATAGCTACCGCCAGACGCATGCGAACTTGCATAGCAACGCCACAAGGAGGCCTGTGATTGGTCGAAGCGGGAGGCGCTCGGCAAATGGGAAAGGGCCAGCGTGTGCGGCCAGCAGCCAATCAGGACAGGAGGACGAGGACGCAGCTGTGAGGGAGGTAACTCGCTTGGGAAGAAGGGACTGGAAACGTCGAGATGATTGATGTCACCGGGGAGGTTATAAAAGGGACGCGCTGGACATTTCAGCAGCTCTAGCTCTTGCACAGCTCAAGCCCTGGTGCTCTCTGGTTGTCTGGACGTGCTTGAAGCTCTTGCGTTTCTTCTTGGTCTTGAGAGGTCCTGGTGGTCATTGGCTCGCCATCTGCGTGGTGCTTGGAGCGGTGCTCGGTGCTTGTGCTTGGAGCAGTGCTCGGTGCTTGTGCAGGAGCGGGGCTCGGTGGTGTGAACGGGCGGGACCTCGTGTGCGAACAGAGAGGGCGTTGGCTCGGGCCTTCGCGGTGCTGTGGTGCTGGAGTGAGGGACCTCGTGGTGTGCAGTGGAGCTTGGAGCCGCGTGGGGACAAGACGATGGACAGATAAGACCGCACACCACTTACACACCATAACAAACGTTTTCTTTTCCTTAATCCATTTTCCTGTGTCTCGTTTCTGAAGTGAGGTGTGTGGGATTCCAATTTAGGCCCATTATTTGATTACCGTCGTGTTTCATTGTTTCGGGTTCCGTGAATAAATCACTATTTTTGTACATTAAATCTTGTCGTTCGTGAGTTCATTAATTCCCTGCAGGATCAAAGCTGCAGTCGGCGCGCTCCAGGTAAGCGCTTTCACCACAGCTTCCACGTCCCTTCTTCCTCTCGCGTTTTATAGCCGAATCCGTGTTTGGTTGTCGCCTCCATTAAAGCCGTTCTGGTCCCTCCGCGGTCCCTGGTGTTAACTGGAAGGGTCCGCGCGACAATATATATATATATATATATATATATATATATATATATATATATATATATATATATATATATATATATATATATATATATATATATATATTGTCGCGTGACTACCCTTGGTGAACACCGTAGGGTAACACGGATGACCGATTGCGAGACTTTACACTCCCGAGGCGAAAACTCAATGGCGGATTCAAGCTCAACACAAAGTTAAACGCGCGGGAGGCCAGACGCAACGAGCTCCACAGCCTTATCTATTAAAATGAAACACCCAGGAAACTGCGTTCAAATATGTACAGAAAATAATATAAGGATTTATTATTTAAAAGTAATAACAGTGAAAAAAACACGCGCCGGTAATACTAATAACTAAATCGGGACGTCCCCACACGACTGATATCAAACACAAAACGAGGGAGATTAATTACGAAAAGAACACGTCACGTCGTTCAAAATGTACGCGGATTCGGGCTTATCTGGTCTTTCGTCGTCTTTGTGGCTGCCGTCCAACACCGCTCCTTTCGGCCCGATCGCACACCTCGCTCCAAGTTCCACGGCCCTCTGCGTCCGCCTCCAAGCGCCACCAGGCCTCGTCGGTCCAACGGCCCACACACACCACGAGCTCCTTTGCTCCAACGGTCCACCGCAGGGCTGCACGAAGCAACCAAAACCAAGTGCCAACTGCCAACTGCAACGAGCTGTGGTCACGAATGTTCAACGAACCGTGTCCTGTGCCAACTCCGACGAACTGTGCAACGAACCGTGTCCTGTGCCAACTGCCACGAACTCTGGTACGGAACTGTAACAACGAACTCTGCGACTCAACTCTCTCAACTCTGGACTCCACTCGAACTCACTCCGTGTCAACTCTGGACTCCACTCGAACTCTGGACTCCACTCGAACTCCGACTCGAACTCTGGACTCCACTCGAACTCTGAAATGGCGTCCGACCGTCGCCTATATTGGTGGCCGATGACGTCACATTGGCGCGCTCCTCAGCCAATCATAGCCTCCCAACTCGCCCAGGTCACGCCCTCTGCGGCATGCGACTCCTGACATCTCCCGTCCGTGACCCCGCGGTCCTGGTGTAACACGTGCCAGCGAGGTTGGTAGGCCTTTGAGGTGCGCAGGCGAGGTTTGTAGGCCTTGGAGGTGTAAACGGTGGCGGTGTATTGTGGCGGTGTTCTTGGCCTGGTGGTGCCCATTTATTACGAAGTCAATGTCAGGGAAAGGGAATTATTTAATGTTGCACTAAGGACCTAACTAATGTTTATGTGGTTTGCAGTGCCATAAAGGACAAAGGTTTGATTACTAGGTGATACTCACAGGGGCGTTACCTTTAATCCCTCACTATTTAACACTCGAATCTCCAGGTAGATCCACACTCATACATCTTACCCCGACAACCGCCTGAACATCAATAACTTATTACATGTAGAGTCCCTGTCACGACAGCCGAATACCTACCTATTCAGATCTACCTAGCTCTAGATGTTGCATTACCAAATTCATAACACAGCCCCCCCCCTGGAACCGTAGCTCCTGCAAGGTTCACCGCAGGGCTACCATTCCAGCCTTAACACTTACTGTCACACACTTAATTAACCTATGAAATAAATCAGGAAGGGCTGTGGGAAGTGAGTCGGACTACCTACCTACACTTCCTTAACATGCTGAACCCCTTAACCATCATGCAAGTATGTACATCTTCTTCGTTGTTCCTGTGGAGGGAGGAAACAACAACACACAACACTAACTTAACCACAAAACTTAACCATCTTTCCAAAACTCAAAACTCTAACCTTTGTACATACCCCGGTCTACAGACCGCGTCCCCCGGTGGATGCCACAAGACTCAACCTTACCTGCGGGGCCATCCCCAATGCATCCCCCTAAATTTCCTCGGGCCCTGTCCAGATGTTACAGGTGAGTGACACGGCTCGGTGGATTTCGCCCACATTCATGCTACACAGACCCCTTAACCACTCATTCTCATTCCATAGGTCATCAAGGCATTGCAAAAATCAACAAAGCACTTATTCCCAATACACCCCCTGCAGGACCATGGCATTGATGTCATTCACGTGTGTGTGCATTCCTCAACTAGGCAGCGGGGAGGTACCGCACAAAAAGATGGTGGGGGCGCATCAGGCTGTGGTGCCCGCAGTCCCAAAAACAAGTCAACCGACTTACAAGTTCATTGCCCCCCCCCTTTACCTCTTGGCCCCATGACAGCCCAACAGCCCCTTTCCGCCGTTACCTCGCCGGTGAGGGTCTCCACACACACCAGGCTCCTTTGCCTCCTGCTTTCGCGCAGCAACACGGGTCACCGGGGGACTTCCTCACCCCGCGGCGCCCAACCAGACCCTCCACCGACGAGCTCCAATTTCCAGTTACCACCGGCTGCCAGGGGTAATTGCCGCAGAGGGGGGGCCCGCAGGCATCGCTCCTCAGAGCTTGCTCTGTACCTGCGGACACACACACCTTCCCCACCCACAAGACCCCAAAACACACTTCCTCCCCCGCTGCCATTCAATTCTCCACACAACTCAGCACAATTCAGTACAATTCCATAGATGGTGTAAAAGGTGTTACAAGGCTTGCCATGGCCTGCCAATGTGAAATCCCATTCACAGTTCGAATCATTAAATCCTTACACCTTTCCATTAGCACATTTCCAAAAAGCACAATTTATCGCCCCTCATTATCTCCAATAATCATCACTCACTCTCCAGGTTCCACTCTCACGACCACATCAAAACACCTAACCACAATACAAAAACATACGCCACCCACAAGACACTGTGGCTCCCATTCCATCCCCTCACCGGCCATGTCATCACTCGCTCTCACCTCCCAACTCCAAATTACATGTCCCCAATTTCCCAAAGCAAATCCTGAAGCCTGGGACAGTACTCCTTAAAACACTCACCTCAAGTGCAGGTAGTTGCAGGTTGGTCAGGTCCAAGAGTGTCATCCACCCTTCACAATCCCAAAATTTCACATTGGGCCTACCAAATACTTCCAAATTTCTCTTTTGTCCCCACTACACTGGCAGGTATGTGGATCCGCATCCAACGGTGATAATCACTACACAACTACCTGTGGCCACGACAGCTCTGCACCTCTACCGTGCAAGGGTCACCGGGACAAGGTGAGCAGTCAAAACGCCAACATGGCCCATGAGTGTCCATAAGGGTGCGACCCACCATCCATCCTTCGGCCCCCCCCTGCGAGGAACACAGCTGCAGCAGCCCCAGCTGGCCAATGTGGTGAGCACTTGCTGCCAAAACACACACTACCGCACACACAACCTCGGCCCTGGGGGGCACGGTCGCAGTGCGTGGCATCCCTACAGCCACGTCCCCTGCACCTCCCCATCATCCCCCAGTCCGACTACAGAACTGCAGCCCCCCAGTGCTCACCCACACTTGACCACACCAAGGTCCAGTCAACAGCCATGCTCCACCAGGAGACCCACCCAGAAGACATGGTCCACACACCTCGGACACGCACAGCACCACGTTGACCCTCAGGCTACACAAATACATCCCCATCATCCCGCGTCCCAAATATCAGCACAGTTGCCCCCGCAACCAGTTGAAAGCTGTGTCTTGCTACCCTATTAATTTCATCACAGCCTCCAACACTTTGGTCTACACACCTGGATCAATAATGGCGTCACTGTACAGTGTCCACCATGGCATTTCAAAATCCACCCTTAAATTTCCATCTAACCCACAGATTACCCATGCCAACCATTTGTCACATTTCACTCACCTCACCAAAGAAGGATGCTTTGCCATACACATGCCAGCCGAGCATGGCCCATATGCTCGGCGCGTTACACATCTCCCGATTCACATCCCCATGGCTCTCTTCCCAACCCGAGAGTCCATAAATCACAACGGAGCATCTGTGGAAGGTCACTCACACCATCACGTTCCACAGATGCCCCAATGGTTGTCCGGCAGGCTATCTCCATCCCTGTCCATTCGGTTTGACCCGCGTCCATAGACCAACCACCATGCCAGGTCACCACATGCTGGTTGTCCCAGAGTCCCTGGAGGAGAGTGCCAGGCCGCATGCCCGGGTGGTCACCACATCAGTCCCAAGTTGGCCGTCCGCAGTGCCACCACCAAAGCGCGACCCACAACACCTCCCCCTAGTGGTCCTCAATAAATGCCAACCCAGACTTGAGAAACCACCTCGGACCCCTCTGGAGGTCTTAACCCCCACCAGGGTCCGGTGACCCTGCCGGCCCGAGCCACCAGCTCGGACGGCGCCCCGACGGACAAGGGACGCCACACTCCACCAGACCCCCCGTGGGACCCAGGTCGTACCTCGACACCCAAGGCTGGACCCCACGTCCAAATCTCGCCATCACAGCCCCCCAGCTGGCCGGCATACCCAAATTTTGAAAGGGGCAACTTTTGCCCGAGGCCATCACCCATGACCTCTCCATGTCCAAATCCCGCAGCCCGGGGACCAATCCCCACCATGGCTGCTCCAAATCAATTTCCCATTGTAATTTTATTTTACATTTTATTTTACAAATTTTCATTCCCATTGCCAACCCGCAGCTGCAGGGAACAACCTCTACCACCGGTTGTTCTGCCCCTCCCTGCAGTTGATCCAAATTCCCTACAGGGACCAAATCTCCAGAAGCTCTATCTCCCGATCCTCCAAGATCCAAATCCAGCCCGGAGCCAACACACTCCCCCAACTGGTTGTCCAATTTTGGAGCCTCTGTTTCCAAATAGCAGTGTACAGTGAGCGTCCCCTCGGTCATTCCAACCACCTCCTCGGACCAACTCACCTCTTCCCCCAGACTCCTTTGGGCCTGGACAAGCTCTACCTCCATGGGACTGTCACAGGTCTCCAGCCGCTGGATCAACTCATCCTCATCATTAGAAATCATTCCTGGCCCCGCCAGGCTTTGATCAATATCCCCAATAAATACCTGGTCCGGCTCCATTGCACGGACCCCCAAAAACTCTACCCCCTCTTGCTCCGCACCACCGCCCTGGTGCTGCACAATTCCAAATTCATCCCCCGGTTGGGGTGTTGCGACATCCACACGGTCCCGATAAACAACCAGGCCAGAATGTGGGAAACATTCCCCATTACAACTCTCACATTCCAAATTTCCTTCCCCGCTCACCTGTGGACTCTCCACGTTTACCTGCAGGCATTCCCCATCCACCTGTGGACATTCCCCATCCACCTGTGGACCTGCGGTCTCCCCATTTACTTCAATTGCCATTCCCTGTGCAATTCCCAATTTTGCCATTCCCGGCTCCTGAGCCCCGTGCACATCTGCATGGGCCGTACTCTCTCCTGTTCCCAATCTAGCTTCCCCCCGTTCCGATTCAATTTTTGCCACCTTTGGCTTCTCCTGTGCCCCGGCGGCACCATTCGTTCGTCCTTCCCTCAATTTATTCGTACATTCATCAATTATATTTCCCATTCCTTCAATGTGTCCTTCCAATCGATCACTCATTTCCTTCATTCCTTCCCTCCATTCCTTCCCCTGGGACTCCATTTGTTCATTCAATTCTCCCATTAATTCCTTTAAAAATTTCATTAAAGCCTGGTCGTCTCTCGGGGCCGTCCCATTTGTTCCCGACTCCCCGGTAGGGGAGGGGCATAAGTTGGTGCTCGGGACGAGGGAAGCTCCAAGGCTCACCTCTACATCAAATTCCCCTATTTCCGGCTCACTCCCGACGCTGACGGAGGCCTCGCTGCGTACTTCCATCTCATCAATTTCCGACATCCGCTTTCCGGAAGATTGTTTCCCGCGCGCGTATTTATTTTAATAATTCCTGAAACAATTTAAATTTGACGAAGACGCGATATCGCGCTCCGTTTGCCCGATTGATTATTAAATTTCTCCGCCTCGACTATAAAAATTTTGCGTTCGAACGTCGGGCGCAATGTACGCCCGACCGTGTCGATGTCTCCCCGCGGACAAAAAAATTTGTCCGACCGTGTCGATGTCTCGCCGCGGACAAAAAAATTTGTCCGACGGGTTCAAATCCCACTCCTGACACCACTTGTCGCGTGACTACCCTTGGTGAACACCGTAGGGTAACACGGATGACCGATTGCGAGACTTTACACTCCCGAGGCGAAAACTCAATGGCGGATTCAAGCTCAACACAAAGTTAAACGCGCGGGAGGCCAGACGCAACGAGCTCCACAGCCTTATCTATTAAAATGAAACACCCAGGAAACTGCGTTCAAATATGTACAGAAAATAATATAAGGATTTATTATTTAAAAGTAATAACAGTGAAAAAAACACGCGCCGGTAATACTAATAACTAAATCGGGACGTCCCCACACGACTGATATCAAACACAAAACGAGGGAGATTAATTACGAAAAGAACACGTCACGTCGTTCAAAATGTACGCGGATTCGGGCTTATCTGGTCTTTCGTCGTCTTTGTGGCTGCCGTCCAACACCGCTCCTTTCGGCCCGATCGCACACCTCGCTCCAAGTTCCACGGCCCTCTGCGTCCGCCTCCAAGCGCCACCAGGCCTCGTCGGTCCAACGGCCCACACACACCACGAGCTCCTTTGCTCCAACGGTCCACCGCAGGGCTGCACGAAGCAACCAAAACCAAGTGCCAACTGCCAACTGCAACGAGCTGTGGTCACGAATGTTCAACGAACCGTGTCCTGTGCCAACTCCGACGAACTGTGCAACGAACCGTGTCCTGTGCCAACTGCCACGAACTCTGGTACGGAACTGTAACAACGAACTCTGCGACTCAACTCTCTCAACTCTGGACTCCACTCGAACTCACTCCGTGTCAACTCTGGACTCCACTCGAACTCTGGACTCCACTCGAACTCCGACTCGAACTCTGGACTCCACTCGAACTCTGAAATGGCGTCCGACCGTCGCCTATATTGGTGGCCGATGACGTCACATTGGCGCGCTCCTCAGCCAATCATAGCCTCCCAACTCGCCCAGGTCACGCCCTCTGCGGCATGCGACTCCTGACATCTCCCGTCCGTGACCCCGCGGTCCTGGTGTAACACGTGCCAGCGAGGTTGGTAGGCCTTTGAGGTGCGCAGGCGAGGTTTGTAGGCCTTGGAGGTGTAAACGGTGGCGGTGTATTGTGGCGGTGTTCTTGGCCTGGTGGTGCCCATTTATTACGAAGTCAATGTCAGGGAAAGGGAATTATTTAATGTTGCACTAAGGACCTAACTAATGTTTATGTGGTTTGCAGTGCCATGAAGGACAAAGGTTTGATTACTAGGTGATACTCACAGGGGCGTTACCTTTAATCCCTCACTATTTAACACTCGAATCTCCAGGTAGATCCACACTCATACATCTTACCCCGACAACCGCCTGAACATCAATAACTTATTACATGTAGAGTCCCTGTCACGACAGCCGAATACCTACCTATTCAGATCTACCTAGCTCTAGATGTTGCATTACCAAATTCATAACACAATATATATATATATATATATATATATATATATATATATATATATATACACACACAGTATATATTCCGCATTTGCAATGATTACTTTGTTTTCTATTCCATCACTCCCTGTACTTTAACACACCTGAAGGTTTTTCTTGATGCAAGCAGAAGGCCAGAGAGCATTTGCAGCAACGGAAAAACTCAGAAAAACTCTTGGCATCACACGATGGAACGGATGGAACAGAGAGGTTGGGATGTCTAGGGACGGATTGAATAATGGATAACACTAAGAAGGTGGTTCAAGGTTAACATGCACATTGTGTCCTTTGGTAATCGTGGTGTGGTAGTGGCAACTTCCAGCAACTATAGTGTTGAGAGATCTATCTACTCCACAATACATTTTGCGTATTTCCAAAACAGCAGTGATTGTGTCTCACTTCCTGTGAGTTATCGTTGTTTGAATCAAGTTTCAAACCAACTGAGAATTACAAGAGATTGCCTGTACGGTTGAGTGATGCTTGTCTCCATGCAAGAAGCGTGCTTGAGTGGGGTCAAATGATTAAATGGATGCGAATCGGAAATTGATGATGAACATATTCTCCTCCATGTAGTACCAAGTGTTACAACTTCCGCACACATTATCCCAAATAAGTTGATTTTGCACAATTGCCGCATCAGTGTGCACGGCAGTATCGCATAACTGTGGATCGGTATCGGGAGCCGTTTGGAAAACGTCATTCATTGGCAACTGGAATTCATTAAGTTAAACACCAATGAGGTTCCAAAAGAACTCGACAGTGGCATCAGGTTTCGAAATGATAAAGATGTGAAAGTAGATGTCCTGAAGTGGCTGAACACCTGTCCTTAAGGTAGGTATGCTTCTGGCATTAAAATGAGGGGGATGGGAGCATCCAGACATTGTCACACACCAGCACCACATCACACCTATCTGTCTACTCATCATAGCCATCTACTCAGTGTAACTCTATATAGATTCTTTTTTTGCCTCCATAATATTTATCGAATTCTTCCAAACCCATTCGTTCATCTAACTCCAACCCCATTTATTGGAGAACTGTTCTGCACAATAGCTTTACTTTCTCCACAAAAGAACTTAATTTCTGATCTTGCTTGATTATTTATTTAATCATCTTTCAATCATCTTTTGAAAACCACATTTCCAAGCTGCCCTCCAAAGCTAGTCGCCGACTGGGCATCCTCCGTCGTGCGAAGTCCTTCCTTGGCACACCTGAACTCCTCACCACATACAAGGCTTTCATCCGCAGCTCAATGGAATACTGCTCTTCCCTCTGGGCTGGTGCTCCTGCCGCACCCCTAGCTCGTCTTCACGCTGATGAAACCAAAGCTTTCAGAATCATTGGAATCTCCCATGATGAAGCTAACTCTGAGGGTCTTTTACTAACTCACCGCAGGCAGGTAGATGGTCTTTCTGTCTTCTACCGACGCCTATCTGGCCTAGCCGCCCCCCCCCCCCCCCCCCCAGCCCTGTATGTGCTCTGTCCCCCAAATATTCCTGCAGGTCGCACAAGATCTGCCAGTAACCCTCTTCGGGTGAAATTGCCAAAATCAAGTCTATCCTGATACATCCTGCTCACCTTCACTCTTTCATTCCTCTTTTTTCCCACCTCTGGAACAAACTCCCTCACTCTCTTCAATCCTACTCCTCCCTCCAGGTCTTTAAAACAGCTGTTCACCACCATCTCTTATTTTCCCCCATCCAAAACCTTGATCTCTTCTACCCCGTTAATTCACGCCAAATCCCCCCTTTTTTTTGGAAATACCGACTTTTTTCTTTTCTGGAAGTTCCAGCAGTGTCCATGTGTTTTATACCTCTCCCCCCCCCCCCCCCCATTCCCACGCCTCCTCCCCCCAGCCCTCTCCCTCCCACAGATCTTCCGTTGTCCCTGTTCTCTGCTGTTGTACTTGTGTGCTTCTCTCTCTCTCCCCATCTTGTCTCCCGCTTCCATTTTTATATGTTTTGTGTGTCCGTTTGTTTTTTTTCTTAGTGATTGATGTTAGCTCTTTCACGAGCCTCGCTCTTGTATCCAAAAAATAAATGAAAAAAAGCCATGCCTTCTGGTCCAAACATCTTTCACCATCTAAAATCGAAATTAACATATGCTGTCAATTCCATAAAATATCCACAATACCTCCATTATATCCCCCACGAAACCTTCTCTAATTTCAACACGCCCTATATTTTTTACGGTGTATCCTGTGGGGGTAATTACGTCTGGATCAGCGTTTGTCTGTCCGTATGTACAGTGCCGATCTATAGAAAGTCTACACCCCCTTTCAAAATTTTCACCTTTTGTTGTCTTATAACCTGGAATTAAATTGCATTAAATCAGACTTTTCCCACCTTTATTTACACATCGTATCCAACAACTTCCAAGTGAAATACAAGTTTTACAAATTTCAGAAAATTCATTAAAAATGCAAAATTAGAATATCTTTGTTGGATAAGTGTCCACTCCCACCCTCCTTTATAATAGCAATTGTAAATTAGCTCAGGTGTAACCAATCACCTTAAAAAATCACAAGTTAATTGGCCTGCACCTGTGTTAAACTGTCGTGATTCTGATTAATTCAGCATAAAATCAGGTGTTCCTGTAGATTTCCTCTGCTGGGTAGTGCATTTCGCAGCAAAGACTCAATCATGAGCACCAAGGAGTTTTCAAAAGTTGTGAAAAGTTGTGGAAAGCCACAGATGGGTATAAAAATTTTCAAAGGCCTTGAGTATCTCTTGGAGCACAGTCAAGACAATCATCAAGTGGAAGGCATATGGTACAACCAAGATCCTACCTGGATCAGGCCGTCCCTCTAAACTGGATGACCAAGAAAGGAGGAGACTGATCAGAGAGGCCACGAAGAGGCCTCTGGCAACTTTGAAAGAACTACAGGCCTTTATGGTAAAGACTGGTCACTGTGTGCATGTGACAACAATATCCCAACCACTTCACAAGTCTGGCCTGTACGGCAGGTGGCAAGAAGGAACACATTACTCAAAAAATCCCTCCTTGAGTTTCATTTGTGGTATGTAAAAAAACAGGCCGGAGGTTCTGAAGCCGTGTGGAAAAAAAGTTTTGTGGTCTGACGAAGCCAAGATGGAACTTTTTGACCTAAATGCAAAACGTTACATTTGGCACATATCCAACACAGAAAATCACCCAAAGAACACCATCCCTACTGTGAAGCATGGTGGTGGCAGCATCATGTTATGGGGATGTTTCTCATCAGCAGGGACTGGGGCACTTGTCAGAATAGAAGGGAAAATGGATGGAGCAAAATACAGAAATACCTGAGGAAAACCTGCTGCCCCCTTGAAGAAAGCTGAAATTGGGACGGAAGTTCACCTTTAAGCATCACAACGACCCAAAGCACACACTCAAAGCTACACTGGAGTGGCTAAGGAACAAAAAGATAAATGTCCTTGAGTGGCCTTATCAGAGTCCAGACCTAAATTCAATCGAAAATCTGTGGCAAGACTTGAAGATCGCTGTCGATCAACGCTCCCCACGCAACTTGACTGAGCTTGAACAGTTTTGTTCAGAAGAATGGGGAGATGTTGCCCAATCAAGGTGTGCAAAGGTGGTAGAAACCTATCCCAATAGACTCACAGCTGTAATTGCTGTAAGGGGTGCTTCCACAAAGTATTAACTAAGTGGGGTGGACACTTATCCAACCAAGAGATTATAATTTGTATTTTAAATTTTTTGTTTGAAATTTCTAGAATTTGTTTTTCACTTAAAAGATGTGGGTTATGTAAATGCAGGTGGAAAGTCTGATTTAATGCATTTTCATTCCAGGCTATAAGGCAACAAAAGGTGTTTTTCTTTTTTAATATCGAATTAATATCAGATTTTTCTTTTTAATAAATTTGCAAAACTTTCTAAAATCCAGTTTTCTCTTTGTAATTATGGGACATTGAGTGTAGATTGATGAGGGAAAAAAATGAATTTAAACGATTTCAGCATAAGACTGCAACATAACAAAATGTGAAAAAAGTGAAGGGGTCTGAATACTTTCTGAATGCACTGTATGTCCCTTCCACTGGCATTTTCTGGGCTTATTCCCTTTAAAATTCGTTTTCTCTGCAACCATTGGTCTGATTGACATGAAATTTTCATGATAGGAGCTCCTCCTCCTGTTTAATTTTACTGATAATTATGACGTCATAGGTCACATGGTGCAGGCGCCATGCTGGACAAACCAAAAAACTTTGCACTTATATATCTCCGAAACGGTTGCATGGAAAAATTGAACTGTGGCTCATTGGAAAGTACACCCCATGGGGAATAACATATGTTAATGATGATGTCATAGGTGCCTTCATTATGACGTCATACATCGCCAAGTAGAATGCTTGATCCGATCAGTATGAAATTTCTTGAGCATCATCTAAGGATAAATTGGTCGAGAAAAAAAAAATTGATGCAGTCATCTGTCACGTGTTTCGGCAGCCATATTTTTACGGCCTATGTAGTAGCAGTAGGGCAATGCCGTCTGGAACAGCGTTTGTCTGTGTTTCCGGTGTATGTATGCATGTCGCTCACAAACGTCCACCAATCAGAGCTGAGGATCTGGTCACATGACAGGGGGACAGAAGATCCTCCACTCAGCAGATCCAAACTCAACCGGCCAGGGAATCATTTGATAGCTCTTCTAATAACCCTATTTTAATGCCAACTCATTTATTTTAACCAATCAGTAAGAATCTTTCCTAATCGTATAAATAATGAGACCATTCTTTTTAATAACAATGAGAAAGTACATTTTGTACAAAATGTACAAAAGTACATTTTAACACATTTGCAAATTTATCAACACAGTACTGTATCGACATTTGTGCAATCAGGTCACAAAGTTTAAAACGAGATATTCATTGCAAAACTTTTGTTTGCATTGATTTTGAGGGGTTTTCCTATAGTTATAGACAAATAATTATGGGTAAGAATCCTAAAAGGAGGCTGCCTCTCGTGCCTGCCCTCTGTTTCTTTGTGTGATCCTTTGGAGCAAAACGTTCATTAAAGTTGACTTGTAGGATAAGAAAAGGGTTGGGTAGATGTTTGGTGTTATTGATGAATGATTGAGGGAAAATGCAGAAGACTTGCCTGCGATCGGGTAATGCGAGTGGAGCGGGTTCGGAGGCGGTGAGAGTGTGCGGTGTGTGCATAGCATGAGTCTTGCCTGAAAGATGTAGACTATGGAGTGACTCATGACATATCAGTTTGCCATGCAGCTTTATAGTTTTGATATGTATATGTGTGTTTGTTTGTGTATTTATATATGATGTCATGGTATGTTTTTGAACCATTAGTTGTGTTGAGTTATAGTCAAGCTCATAGCATTACTAACACCAATACAAAGGTGTAGCTCTGTAGTAAATTTTGTGATGCTTATATATGATTTCATTCCTGATTTAGAGGCTCAACTCTCCATGAAGCCTCGATATTTAGATCCAAACTATTTTGTAACGAAGCGAAGGTGCTCGCCCCAGAGACCTTGGGTTCCACCATATGCTTATTGCAAAAATTCACACGTGATGACGTTTCCCACTTAGGAGGTACTTTACACCTGGCACCAAATACAAACCAATACAAATACAAACAAACTCCCTCATCCTGGAACAAACTCTCTCACTCTCTTCAATCCCACTCCTCCCTCCAGGTCTTTAAAACGGCTGTTCACCACCATCTCTTATCTTCCCCCATCCAGGACCTTGACCTTTTCTACCCCTGTTAATTCACCCCAGATCCACTTTTTTGAAATACCGACTTCTTTCCTAGAAGTCCTAGCAGGGTCCATGTGTTTTTTTTTACCTCTTCCACCCTCCCCCACCCCTTCCCGTGCCTCCTCCCCCCAAGCCCTCTCCCTCCCACAGATCTCCCGATGTCCCTGTTCTCAAATGTTGTACTTGTGTGCTTCCCTCTCTCTCCCCATCTTGTCTCCCCTCTCCCTTTATCTTATGTTTTATGTGTCAGTTTGTCTTTTTGTGGTTAATGTTAGCTCTTACACGAGTCTCGATCTTGTATACAAAAAAAAAGAAGAAAAAAAAGAAAAGAACCGTTTTTGTTCATATCAGGTACTAAGATTGTTTTGTCGGTTTATGAATCAAGGAAAGTTATAATCAAATAAATAAATAAAAGCAAGTCAGATGCAAGAGTTCAGCAACGGGACGCTGCACATGATATCAGTGATTTTGTTCGATACCGTCAGCTAAGGAATATAGTTCAGCGTCATATCAGAAAAGCTAAGGTATCTTACTTTCAGAACAAAGTCGAACACCTTAAAAGATCAGAGCCTGGAAAATGGCATAAACAGATCGGATTATTGACCGGAATGAAGAAGCATTCCAATAATCTTGCTTTTGCTCACCAATCTCCTCACCAGGTGGCTAATGATGTTAACAAGCATTTCCCCCTCATCTGTACCTTGTTACCTCCACTGGACCTGGCAACTCTTACAGCTTATCTTCCGGCTGCTGTGCCTCCACCAACAATCCAGCAACACGAGGTTTACTTTCGTCTTGGACGTCTCACCGCATCCAATGCTCCTCATCCCAGTGATGTACCAACTCGTCTTTTCAAAGAGTTTGCACTGGAAATCTCAGGCCCTGCCACAAAGATATTTAACAAATGCTTACAGAATGGTAACTTCCCTGTTAAGTGGAAATGAGCGTCAGTTTGTGCAATTCCTAAGACCAGTCGTGTTACTGAATTTGATCAGCTACGCCCCATCTCAATAACCTCTGTTTTACCTGGGGTGTTTGAGAGTTTTCTTGCTGATTGGTTGATGGTCGATTTTAAACCTCATATTGATCCTGCACAGTTTGGAAACATGAAAGGAAGTTCCATCAACCACTATTTAGTCCATATTCTGGATGTTATACATCGAAATCTTGACCAACGAGGTCATTATGCGAATATTTGCACTTTTGACTTTATCAAGACCTTCGACCTTGTCAATCACTCCAAGGTCATCGAAAAGCTCATTCAGCTTGGGGTTGATGCTTCCATCCTACCTGCAGTGTGCGGTTTCCTTTCTGATCGTTCCCAGGTGGTTCGTTGTCAAGGGAAGACATCAAATTCGTTGTGTCTCTCATGCGGAGTTCCACAAGGAACAAAACTAGGACCAATTTTGTTCCTTGTTCTGGTGAATGACGCAGCTGTATCAACAGAACATCGTTGGGAATATGTGGATCATTTGAGCCTGGTTTAGGTTGAAGTGTTTGAACAGAACTCAGCAAAGTTCGATGCAATCCCATGTTCCTGCACTTTTTTTTTTTTTTTTTTTTTTTTTTTTTTGTATACAAGATCGAGGCTCGTGAAAGAGCGAACATTTATCACACAGAAAGACAAACAGACACATAAAACAAATAACATCGGGAGCGGTAGACAAGATGGGGAGAGAGGGGGAAGGACACAAACACAACATTTGAGAGCAGGGACCGAGAGACATGGAGACATCGAGAGATCTGTGGGAGGGAGAGGGCTTTGGGGGGGGAGGCATGTGAAGGGGGGGGAGGCATGTGAAGGGGGGGAGGCATGTGAAGGGGGGCAGGCATGTGAAGGGGGGGGGGTGGGAGAGGTATAAACATATGGACACTGCCAGGATTTCCAGGAAATAAGTTGGAATTTCAAACAAGGTGGATCTGGGGTGAATTAGTGGGGGTAGAAAAGATCAAGGTTATGGATGGGGGAAGATAAGAGATGGTGGTGAACAGCTGTTTTAAAGACCTGGAGGGAGGAGAGGGATTGAAGGGAGTGTGGGAGTTTGTTCCACAGGCGGGAGAAAAGAGGAATGAAAGAGTGAAGGTGAGCAGAGAGCCGAGATTTCGGCAGTTTAACCATCAGAGGGTTGCTGGCAGATCTTGTGCGACCTGTAGGAATATTTGGGGGACAGAGCACAGAGAGAGCTGGGGGAGCAAGGCCGGAGAGGAGTCGGTAGAAGACAGAAAGACCACCTACCTGCCTGCGGTGAGTGAGTGAAAGGCCCTCAGAGATAGCTTCATCGCGGGAGATTCCAATGATTTTGAAAGCTTTGGATTCAACAGCGTGAAGCCGAGCCAGGTGTGAGGCAGGAGCACCAGCCCATAGGGGAGAACAGTATTCCATTGAGCTGCGGATGAAAGCCTTGTATGTGGTGAGGAGCTCAGGTGTGCCGAGGAAGGACTTCGCACGACGGAGGATGCCCAGTCGGCGACTGGCTTTGGAGGCCAGCTTGGAAATGTGGTTTTCCCAAGAAAGATCATGGCAGATAGTGAGACCCAAAAGCTTGAGTGACAGAACTTCTTGGAGAGGATTGTTGAGAAAGTAGATGGGAGGGTTGTCCAGTCGATCTTTTCGGAGAGACATAGTAAGAGAGTGAGATTTGGCAGGATTGAAAGACATGTTCCACTTGTTTGACCAGTCTGTGATTTTGTCCAGGTCTTCAGAGAGTGAGGAGGCTGCAGACTGCCGATCTGAGGGAAGAGGAATGGAGCGGCAGAGAGTGGAGTCATCAGCAAAGAGATAGAGAGGATTTTCCAGAGAGTCAGAGAGATCATTGATAAAGACCAGAAAAAGCACAGGGCCCAGCACACTTCCTTGGGGAACTCCAGCCTGAACAGGAAGGGGAGATGAGAGAAATCCATTCAGGGCCACACGTTGACTACGACCAGAGAGGAAGTCCGCAAGCCATGCATGGAGATTTCCATGGATACCATAGGAGGAGAGTTTGGTGAGCAGAGCTGGGTGCCAGACCGTATCAAAGGCCCTTGATATGTCAAGGGAGACAGCTCTGATTTCCTGTTTGGCATTGAGGACCTCCATCCATTGTTGAGACAGCAGAAGCAGCATGTCCAGAGTAGAGTGACCTGGTCTGAAACCAAATTGATGATCAGAGATCAAGCCATTGGAGAAGAGGAAAGATTTCATATCCGAAGCAATGATGGATTCCATGACTTTGCTGATAATTGGGAGCAGGCTGATTGGTCTGTAGTTGCAAGGATCTGTTTTTGCACCTTTTTTGTGTAAAGCGGTAATGTTAGCTGATTTCCAGGATGCTGGCAGATGACCTTGAGCAAAAGATAGGGTGAAAAGAACAGCGAGAGGGTGAGATAGAGCGGCAGAGCAGGATTTTAGGACCCGTGGGCTGATGCCGTCTGGTCCAGTTGCAGAATCAGAGTCGAGGTTTGACAAAAACTCCTCCACCTTGTCAGGAGAGAAGGACACAGAGTCCAGGAGCAGTTGGGTTCGACTGGGAAAGGTGGGAACAGAGAGAGATGGGTTTGGGACTAAGGATTTCGAGGCGAACACAGAGTTGAGGCATTCGGCTTTGTCACGTGCGATGTCAACTGTGTGGCCATTTGAGGTAAGGGAGGGGATGGAGGGGGAACAAACACCAGAAACGGATTTGACCAGACGCCACCAGGATTTGGAGGAAGGAGACAGGTTTGAGAGTTCATTCTTGAGTGAGGAGAGATAGTGCTTCCTGGCACTCCTGAGGGTAGACACACACTTGTTCCGAGCTTGGTGGAAGGAACTGAGATTTCCTTCAGTTGGATTAGCCTTCCAAGAGGCAAAGGCAAGTTGTTTCAGGGCAACTGCCTCACCACAAGATTCAGTGTACCATGGACGGGAGGAAGGGTAAGACAATTGAAGGCGAGATGGGATAAATCTGTGCATGAGAGAGATCAGTTTGCTTTGGAAGAATTCCCAGGAAGAATTGATGTCAGAGGCAGTGGAGATGGGAGACCAATCCAGACGATTGATGGCTGCTTGAAGACCGTCCCAGTCGGCCTGAGTGAAATGCCAGACTCGTCGACGCTGAGGAGGCTCTCTGAGAATGGCCAGAGAGATGTCCACTTTGACAAGCACATGATCAGAAGAACCGATTGGAGCAGAAGAAGAGCAGCAGACATTAGCAGGGAAGTTTGTCATAACCAAGTCTAGAAGAGAAGATACTCCATTGGCTGAGATCCGGGTCGGGAAATTGACAGATTGTGTCAATCCCAGTGAGTCACAGAAGTCCTTTGCAGAGGTGCCATGACTAGTGAGAGAGGAACCCACACCCAACCAGGTGGCATGATGACAGTTGAAGTCACCACATATGAGGAAGAGAGAGTTGGGATGAGTGGATAGAAGTTGGTCCATGTTGTCAGACAGTGAAATGTAGATGGAGTCATCACTGTTTGGGGGACGGTACAGAACACATATGAACAAAAGGTGGGAGCGGAGAGGAAGCCGTAACCAGAGGTACTCCTGCGGGTGAGGAGGAATGAGAGCAGTGCAAGGAGAGTGAGGAAGAGAGTTTTTGACAAAGATAGCCACCCCACCACCAGGCCGAGGCTCAGGTCTATCATACCGGAGGAGGGAGTAACCAGGAAGAGATATTAAGGAATCAGAGACATCTTGAAGGAGGAAAGTCTCTGTTAAGCAGATCAAGTCTGGATTGTCAGAAGCAACCTGTATGGAGAGATCAGTCAGGTTTGAGCGAAGGCCCCGGATGTTTGAGGTCCATACCGTTAATGAAGAGAGAGGGGGAGCATCGGGTACAGGACAGGGGAGGGGAGGAGTAGGGTAAGATGAAGGATGAGAGGGGGAGGTAGGGAGAGCAGTTGATAGTGTTTCAGATGTTGCAGAAGAGTTCCAAGAAAGGGAAGGATGAGGAGGATGAAAGGTTTGCTGGTGAAGGGATGCGGCACAGTGAGGGGTTGTTTGAGGGGGGGCAGAGGAAAGTAGAAGGTTTGGGGGGGTGGAGGTATGAGATAGAAGGGAGACGAAGTGGGGAGGAGGCAGCTTGGAGGAGGAGGGGGGAGGAGAGAGAATTGGAGAGGAATGGTATGGGGGGAGAATTGAAAGGGAGGGATTGGGGGGGGATTTTGAAGGGGAGGAGTGAGGGGGGAGTTTAGGAGGGGAGGGGCAAGGGGGGAGTTTTGGAGGGGAGGGGCAAGGGGGGAGTTTTGGAGGGAAGGGGAAAGGGGGGAGATCAGGAGTGGAGGGGCAAGGGGGGAGATTAGGAGGGGAGGGGCAAAGGGGAAGTTTAGGAGGGGAAGGGCAAGGGGGGAGTTTAAGAGTGGAGGGGCAAGGGGGAAGTTTCGGAGTGTAGGTGCAAGGGGGGGGATTTGGATGGGAGGGGCAAGAGGGGAGTTTAGAAAGTGGATGATTAATGAAAGACGAACATTGATAACAAATTGGGTTTGTTGTGATCTTCAAGTTAGCAATCCGGTTCAGGATGATGGAGGAGGGATGGAATGAATGTGAATTTAGACCATGTAGTGAGGGAGACGTATAAGATATTGAATTTCTTTTTTTTGAAGTGGAATGAGTTGGAGAGGAACTTGAGAAAAGCCTTTTAAATAGGAAGAAAAACAGCGTGTTGTAATATACCACTGAATAAAAAACAGAAGGGGAAAGGTTGAACATATTTAAAAATATTTAAACAGAACTATGAACAATCTTATATGCACAAAAATACCAACGGGGGGAGAGCCAAGAGGGACCACCACGAGTCACGTGAACAGGGCAAACGGTGGATGGCAAGGAGATAATGGGGGTGGGGCGAACAGCACACCTGGACAGAAAATACAGGATGAGACAACAGTACACGTGGAGAAAATAAAATAAATGTTTTTGGTTTTTTTTTGTTTTTTGGGGGGGGGGTGGGGGGGGTGGGGATTTAGAACGTTAGACAGTATTATGTTCGGGGTAGAAGGGAAAAAACCAAGAACCAAGCAAAACACACTTAAGTTAACAAAACACCGACGGGGGTACAACTACAGGGCCACACACGAGGAGCAGAACACGATTAATTAATTACGAGTTACAGGAAAATCAAACCAAAACTAACTGTAATCAAACAATATCGCATGGACGATAAAATAACGAGTTGAAATTTGACAATCTATCTGGGGAAATGGGGGAGAAACACGTGGTCGAAGAAACGAACGAACGAATAAGAACGAATAAACGAATGAGCACAGAGAAGGTAGTCTCCTTTTTTTGTTTTTTTTGAGTTGAGATTTACACAAGGAAGTAGGCTTTGGGGTGGAAAGACTGCGAAAACAGAGAACGAAAGTTATTGGACCACAAACGACAGGCGCTGAGAGAAAACCAAAGCCTCAAGGTTGTACAGTGCACACTGTACAGGGCCTCGAGACGACACGAATTAACGCGATTTTCAATACAGGTATGAAAGATTTGCACCGAAAAATCTTTGACGGGACAACATACGTACATACACTATAAAAGAAATACAGTTATAACGAAAATACAAATTGGAACAATGACTTAACTTCGATTTCGATGGAGAGCGTGGAGACCTGCGAAAAAAACGAACCGTCGCCAGCAAGACCGGAAACGGAAACTTGGTGGTTGGTGTTGCCTTAACAATGTTAGGCCGAAGCCGGAGAAATGTAAGATTATGCAAATATCTCTTCTTCAGAATGTTCCACCCCAATTAAACATCGTCATTGATAACATCCCTCTGCAAAGAGTTCCATCGGTCACTCTCCTTGGTGTTATAATCCAATCTGATCTGAAGTGGAATAGTCAAATCCAACAGATGGTATCTCGTGCTGCTCGAGGACTCTTCCTTCTTTGTACCTTGAAGAAATTCCATGTTAGTGCCCCCGATCTTGTTGAAATATACACAAAGTGTACATTCTCCCTTTGCTGGAGTTTGGTGTGACCGTGTGGGGTTCTGGCATCACAAAGGATCAGAGTGATGAGATTGAACGACTCCAGAAGCGTGCGCTCCGATTTATTGCGTACCCATCTATTCAGTCCGATGCACAACAACTTCGTCATTTTGGTTTACAGTTGTTGAGCAAACGGAGGAATGAGCTTCTCTTTTGTTTTGGTCTTGGTCTTTTAAAATGTGATCGTCACCGTGACATTCTTCCTTCTACCCGACAATCTGTGTCTCGGTATAATATGCAACTCAAGAATGCTCAACATCTTGACCGACCTCGGTGTCAGACTCAGAGATACAAGAATTCAACAATTCCTTTTTTGATTGAAATGCTTAATTTTGTTATGTAGGGGAATACAATCAATTACATGCATAATATGTTTGTTGATCTTCTTAAGTTTTCAGCCAATTTAGGTTATTTTCTTCGTAGAATTTGTTCTATTTTTATTGTTGTTTGATCATGTATGTTTGTTTATTCCATATACATATTTTGATATTGTGATTAATGTAATTTTATATGATTATTATTATTTTTATATACATTTGTAAAGTTTTATGAAATACTTTTATTATTGTTGTTACGGTTTGTGACCTTTTTCTTCTTCCTTCCCCCACACCCCCCTGTGAGTTAGACCAAGTGGTTTGGTCCATGTGTATAAAGCCTATGATTGGCTTTGGGGCGGGGAAGTGGCCAGGAAGGTGATTCAGAGGAGTGAGTGGCCGTTTTGGAGGAGGGCTCATGGCCGTTTTGGAGGAGGGCTCATGGCCATTTTGGAGGAGGGCTCATGGCCATTTTGGAGGAGGGCTCATGGCCATTTTGGAGGAGGGCTCATGGCCATTTTGGAGGAGGGCTCATGGCCATTTTGGAGGAGGGCTCATGGCAGAGTGCTTTTTCAGGGGTTGTAGAGTATCCAGCTGCAATCTCTCTACCTGAAGGGTGAAGCTGATCGAACTCTGGCTGCCTACCACTGGGGCCTGCCTTGGGGCCTACTCGTGGACTTGCCTACTCCTACCCTCTCATGCTGGGCTTGCCTTGGGGCCTACTGTTGGGCCTGCCCTGAGGCCTACTGTTGGGCCTGCCTTGGGGCCAACTCGTGGACTTGCCTACTCCTACCCTCTCATGCTGAGCCTGCCTTGGGGCCTACTATTGGGCCTGCCGTGGGGCCTACTACTGGGCCTGCTCTGGGGCCTACTGTTGGGCCTGCCTTGGACCGGCCTACTCTTGGACCGGCCTACTCTTGGACCGGCCTACTCTTGGACCGGCCTACTCTTGGACCGGCCTACTCTTGGACCTGCCTACTCTCAGACCTGCCTACTCTTGGACTGGCCTATTCGGGTTTTTCCCTCTTTTCTCCCTTCTTGGTTTTATATGTAGGAAGAGATTTTCGTGTGATAATCCATAAATAAAGACAGTGTGATTGAAGGCTTGGCTTGGTGTGCTTCAGGCAGTAACATTGTAAACTTGACAAATTTCAGTCTTCGAACTGCCTTGTCCAGTGTTTAACTATTTCAATAAACCGAAATGAACAAAGTCCTTGAGTTATCTGTAAGTTTGTGTTTTAAACTGTTAATTATAATCATATGGTGGCATTAATCATAATTGCACTTAAAATTCATCTTCACCATGTTGGCATCTTTATCACAACTGAAACGTGGTGGACCTGAACGTGGTTTATATTTGGCAAGGTGGTTCCAGGTTGGTGAGTATTTCCTGCTTTACACATTGTGCAGGCATTTAACTTTGTGCCACCTTGCAGATGCGATAAATCAATGCAATCTGAGCACCTGCACTGCCTACACCGTGATGAAGAGACCCGGCCATGAATGTGCAAGGTCAGGCCTATGGGTCCAATCCCCATACCATCAATTACTCCATTAGTTAAACTCTATGCTGCAGCTCTGAAAGATGCACATCCTTAAATTTGACTTAAAATACTTTGATATAAAATACTTTCAGCAATAAACCCCAAATAATTCATAAACCGGCAATAAACCTGTGGATTCAGTTGTTCTGGTTACACCTTTGACTTCAGTTGTGTTCTTCTAGCTATGGATTCAGGTGCAGTGATTTTACCTATGTACTGAGGTGCTGTAGTTTCACCTCTGAATTTAGGTAAGTGTGGTACCACGTTTGGATTGTCGTAATTCATGCAGACACCTCTTTCGTTTGTTGTTTCCTTATTTTGTTATAATCAATATATTCTATTGTATTGTTATAGATTTCGCCAATCCGGGTCGTGTGGGTGCTTCTCGGTCCCACTTCCTGACCAATTGCCCTGAAGCCGACGAGCCTCAGATAATGATCAATGGCACGATGGGCCACATATGCCGTGTCTGTGTGAGATGATCAATTTAGGTAGGGTCCTCACGTCAAATGACCCACATTACCTTCCCGGCAAATTAATCCCCCCAGATAAGGCCTGCACTCGCAATGCCCCACTCCTGTAAATCAAACAAGCCAAGTGATACCGTCATTGGGATGTTGGCTAACACGAACCATAACAAAACTGTGGGGAGAACTCCCATCCATTATTTACACACTGCCTATCCAATGGAGGAAAACGACAATCGGGCAGGTTAAAAACAGTTTATAAAAGATTTGGCAAAAGCTGGTATTTACAAAGCAAAAAGTGTCACAAAATATATTTTACCACTAAAGAAGCCCCTTCGTCATCTTATCACGAATTTACACACACAGGCGCCTCAAGCATTCCAGGAGAAGGGGAAGAAGAAAGGTTGACAGACAGAGAAGCAAAGTAGGTGGGGTATGGTGACGACCCTGGCCTCACCAGTATTTAAGCCGGACGCCTCATGTGCTAACATGGCAATAACAATGTTGGTAGCACTGGTGGCTTAGCGGCACAGCAATAACAATGCTGGTAGCACTGATGGTGGTTTCCCAGCACAGCAATAACAATGCTGGCAGCACTGGTGGCTTACCGGCATGGCAATAACAATGCTGGTAGTGCTGGTGGCTTACCGGCATGGAAAAACCAATGCTGGTAGTGCTGGTGGCTTACCGGCATGGCAATAACAATGCTGGTAGCACTGGTGGCTTACGACATGGCAATAACAATGCTGGTAGCGCTGGTGGCTTACCGGCATGGCACTAACAATGCTGGCAGCACTAGTGGCTTACCGGCATGGCAATAACAATGCTGGCAGCACTAGTGGCTTACCGGGTTGGAAAAAACAATGCTGGTAGTGCTGGTGGCTTACCGACACGGCAATAACAATGCTGGTAGCGCTGGTGGCTTACCGGCATGGCAATAACAATGCTGACAGCACTAGTGGCTTACCGGCATGGCAATAACAATGCTGGCAGCACTAGTGGCTTACCGGGTTGGAAAAAAACAATGCTGGTAGTGCTGGTGGCTTACCGACATGGCAATAACAATGCTGGTAGCGCTGGGGCTTACAGGCATGGCAATAACAATGCTGGCAGCACTAGTGGCTTACTGACACGGCAATAACAATGCTGGTAGTGCTGGTGGCTTACCAACACGGCAATAACAATGCTGGTAGCACTGGTGGCTTACCGACACGGCAATAACAATGCTGGCAGCACTAGTGGCTTACCGGGTTGGAAAAAACAATGCTGGTAGTGCTGGTGGCTTACCGACATGGCAATAACAATGCTGGTAGCGCTGGTGGCTTACCGGCATGGCAATAACAATGCTGGTAGCGCTGGTGGCTTACCGGCATGGCAATAACAATGCTGGTAGTGCTGGTGGCTTACCGGCATGGCAATAACAATGCTGGTAGTGCTGGTGGCTTACCGGCATGGCAATAACAATGCTGGTAGCGCTGGTGGCTTACCGGCATGGCAATAACAATTCTGGTAGTGCTGTTGGCTTACCGGCATGGCAATAACAATGCTGGTAGCGCTGGTGGCTTACCGACACGGCAATAACAATGTTGGTAGCGCTGGTGGCTTACCGGCATGGAAAAATCAATGCTGGTAGTGCTGGTGGCTTACCGACATGGCAATAACAATGCTGGTAGTGCTGGTGGCTTACCGACATGGCAATAACAATGCTGGTAGTGCTGGTGGCTTACCGACACGGCAATAACAATGCTGGCAGCACTGGTGGCTTACCGGCTTGGAAAAAACAATGCTGGTAGTCCTGGTGGCTTACCGGCATGGCAATAACAATGCTGGTAGCACTGGTGGCTTACCGACATGACAATAACAATGTTGGTAGCGCTGGTGGCTTACCGGCATGGCAATAACAATGCTGGTAGCGCTGGTGGCTTACCGACACGACAACAACAATGTTGGCAGCACTGGTGGCTTACCGGCATGGCAATAACAATGCTGGTAGCACTGGTGGCTTACCGACACGACAATAACAATGTTGGTAGCGCTGGTGGCTTACCGGCATGGAAAAAACAATTCTGGTAGTGCTGGTGGCTTACCAGCATGGCAATAACAATGCTGGTAGCGCTGGTGGCTTACCAGCATGGAAAAAACAATGCTGGTAGTGCTGGTGGCTTACTCGCATGGCAATAACAATGCTGGTAGTGCTGTTGGCTTACCAGCATGGCAATAACAATGCTGGTAGCGCTGGTGGCTTACCGACACGGCAATAATAATGTTGGTAGCGCTGGTGGCTTACCGGCATGGAAAAAACAATGCTGGTAGTGCTGGTGGCTTACCGACATGGCAATAACAATGCTGGTAGTGCAGGTGGCTTACCGACACGGCAATAACAATGCTGGTAGTGCTGGTGGCTTACCGACACAGCAATAACAATGCTGGCAGCACTGGTGGCTTACCGGCTTGGAAAAAACAATTCTGGTCGTGCTGGTGGCTTACCGGCATGGCAATAACAATGCTGGTAGCGCTGGTGGCTTACCGACACGACAATAACAATGTTGGTAGCGCTGGTGGCTTACCGGCATGGCAATAACAATGCTGTTGCGCTGGTGGCTTACCGACACGACAATTACAATGTTGGCAGCACTGGTGGCTTACCGGCATGGCAATAACAATGCTGGTAGCGCTGGTGGCTTACCGACATGGAAAAAACAATGCTGGTAGTGCTGGTGGCTTACCAGCATGGAAAAAACAATGCTGGTAGTGCTGGTGGCTTACCGACACGGCAATAACAATGCTGGTAGCACTGGGGGCTTACAGGCCTGGAATTAACAATGCTGGTAGTGCTGGTGGCTGACCGTCATGGCAATAAAAATGCTGGCAGCGCTGGTGGCTTACCGGCATGGCAATAACAATGCTGGTAGCGCTGGTGGCTTACCGACACGACAATAACAATGCTGGTAGCACTGATGGTGGTTTCCCGGCACAGCAATAACAATGCTGGCAGCACTGATGGTGGCTTACCGGCATGGCAATAACAATGCTGGTAGCACTGGTGGCTTACGACACGGCAATAACAATGCTGGTAGCACTGATGGTGGTTTCCCGGCACAGCAATAACAATGCTGGCAGCACTGGTGGCTTACAGGCCTGGAATTAACAATGCTGGTAGTGCTGGTGGCTGACCGGCATGGAAAAAACAATGTTGGTAGCGCTGGTGGCTTACCGGCATGGCAATAACAATGTTGGTAGCGCTGGTGTCTTACCGGCATGGCAATAACAATGCTGGCAGCACTGGTATCTTACCGGCATGGTAATAACAATGTTGATGGCGCTGGTATCTTACCGGCATGGCAATAACAATGTTGGTAGCGCTGGTATCTTACCGGCATGGCAATAACAATGTTGGTAGCGCTGGTGTCTTACCGGCATGGCAATAACAATGTTGGTAGCGCTGGTATATTACCGGCATGGCAATAACAATGTTGGTAGCGCTGGTGGCTTACCGGCATGGCAATAACAATGCTGGTGGCGCTGGTGGATTGCCGACATGGCAATAACAATGCTGGCAGCACTAGTGGCTTAACGGCATGGCAATAACAATGCTGGTGGCGCTGGTATCTTACCGGCATGGCAATAACAATGTTGGTAGCGCTGGTATCTTACCGCCATGGCAATAACAATGTTGGTAGCGCTGGTGTCTTACCGGCATGGCAATAACAATGTTGGTAGCGCTGGTATCTTACCGGCATGGCAATAACAATGTCGGTAGCGCTGGTGTCTTACCGGCATGGCAATAACAATGTTGGTAGCGCTGGTATCTTACCGGCTTGGCAATAACAATGTTGGTAGCGCTGGTGGCTTACCGGCTTGGCAATAACAATGTTGGTAGCGCTGGTGGCTTACCGGCATGGCAATAACAATGTTGGTAGCGCTGGTATCTTACCGGCATGGCAATAACAATGTTGGTAGCGCTGGTGTCTTTACCGGCATGACAATAACAATGTTGGTAGCGCTGGTATCTTACCGGCATGGCAATAACAATGTTAGTAGCGCTGGTGTCTTACCGGCATGGCAATAACAATGCTGGCAGCACTGGTATCTTACCGGCATGGCAATAACAATGTTGGTAGCGCTGGTATCTTGCCGGCATGGCAATAACAATGTTGGTAGTGCTGGTATCTTGCCGGCATGGCAATAACAATGTTGGTAGCGCTGGTGTCTTGCCGACATGGCAATAACAATGCTGGTAGTGCTGGTGGCTTACCGGCATGGCATTAACAATGCTGGCAGCACTAGTGGCTTACCGGCATGGCAATAACAATGCTGGCAGCACTAGTGGCTTACCGGGTTGGAAAAAACAATGCTGGTAGTGCTGGTGGCTTACCGACACGGCAATAACAATTCTGGTAGCGCTGGTGGCTTACCGGCATGGCAATAACAATGCTGGCAGCACTAGTGGCTTACCGGGTTGGAAAAAAACAATGCTGGTAGTGCTGGTGGCTTACCGACATGGCAATAACAATGCTGGTAGCGCTGGAGCTTACGGCATGGCAATAACAATGCTGGCAGCACTAGTGGCTTACCGTCACGGCAATAACAATGCTGGTAGTGCTGGTGGCTTACCAACACGGCAATAACAATGCTGGTAGCACTGGTGGCTTACCGACACGGCAATAACAATGCTGGCAGCACTAGTGGCTTACCGGGTTGGAAAAAACAATGCTGGTAGTGCTGGTGGCTTACCGACACGGCAATAACAATGCTGGTAGCGCTGGTGGCTTACCGGCATGGCAATAACAATGCTGGTAGTGCTGGTGGCTTACCGACACGGCAATAACAATGCTGGTAGTGCTGGTGGCTTACCGACACGGCAATAACAATGCTGGCAGCACTGGTGGCTTACCGGCTTGGAAAAAACAATGCTGGTAGTGCTGGTGGCTTGCCGGCATGGCAATAACAATGCTGGTAGCACTGGTGGCTTACCGACACGACAATAACAATGTTGGTAGCACTGGTGGCTTACCGGCATGGCAATAACAATGCTGGTAGCGCTGGTGGCTTACCGACACGACAACAACAATGTTGGCAGCACTGGTGGCTTACTGGCATGGCAATAACAATGTTGGTAGCGCTGGTGGCTTACCGGCATGGCAATAACAATGCTGGTAGCGCTGGTGGCTTACCGACACTGCAATAACAATGTTGGCAGCGCTGGTGGCTTACCGACACTACAATAACAATGTTGGCAGCACTGGTGGCTTACCGGCATGGCAATAACAATGCTGGTAGCGCTGGTGGCTTACCGACACTACAATAACAATGTTGGCAGCACTGGTGGCTTACCGACACGACAATAACAATGTTGGTAGCACTGGTGGCTTACCGACACGGCAATAACAATGCTGGTAGTGCTGGTGGCTTACCGACACGGCAATAACAATGCTGGCAGCACTGGTGGCTTACCGGCTTGGAAAAACCAATGCTGGTAGTACTGGTGGCTTACCAGCATGGCAATAACAATGCTGGTAGCGCTGGTGGCTTACCGACACGACAATAACAATGTTGGTAGCGCTGGTGGCTTACCGGCATGGCAATAACAATGCTGGTAGCGCTGGTGGCTTACCGACATGGAAAAAACAATTCTGGTAGTGCTGGTGGCTTACCGACACGGCAATAACAATGCTGGTAGCGCTGGTGGCTTACCAGCATGGAAAAAACAATGCTGGTAGTGCTGGTGGCTTACCAGCATGGAAAAAACAATGCTGGTAGTGCTGGTGGCTTACCGACACGGCAATAACAATGCTGGTAGCACTGGTGGAATTACGACACGGCAATAACAATGCTGGTAGCACTGATGGTGGTTTCCCGGCACAGCAATAACAATGCTGGCAGCACTGTGGGCTTACAGGCCTGGAATTAACAATGCTGGTAGTGCTGGTGGCTGACCGGCATGGCAATAACAATGCTGGCAGCGCTGGTGGCTTACCGGCATGGCAATAACAATGCTGGTAGCGCTGGTGGCTTACCGACACGACAATAACAATGCTGGTAGCACTGATGGTGGTTTCCCGGCACAGCAATAACAATGCTGGCAGCACTGATGGTGGCTTACCGGCATGGCAATAACAATGCTGGTAGCACTGGTGGCTTACGACACGGCAATAACAATGCTGGTAGCACTGATGGTGGTTTCCCGGCACAGCAATAACAATGCTGGCAGCACTGGTGGCTTACAGGCCTGGAATTAACAATGCTGGTAGTGCTGGTGGCTGACCGGCATGGAAAAAACAATGTTGGTAGCGCTGGTGGCTTACCGGCATGGCAATAACAATGTTGGTAGCGCTGGTGTCTTACCGGCATGGCAATAACAATGCTGGCAGCACTGGTATCTTACCGGCATGGTAATAACAATGTTGATGGCGCTGGTATCTTACCGGCATGGCAATAACAATGTTGGTAGCGCTGGTATCTTACCGGCATGGCAATAACAATGTTGGTAGCGCTGGTGTCTTACCGGCATGGCAATAACAATGTTGGTAGCGCTGGAATATTACCGGCATGGCAATAACAATGTTGGTAGCGCTGGTGGCTTACCGGCATGGCAATAACAATGCTGGTGGCGCTGGTGGATTGCCGACATGGCAATAACAATGCTGGCAGCACTAGTGGCTTAACGGCATGGCAATAACAATGCTGGTGGCGCTGGTATCTTACCGGCATGGCAATAACAATGTTGGTAGCGCTGGTATCTTACCGCCATGGCAATAACAATGTTGGTAGCGCTGGTGTCTTACCGGCATGGCAATAACAATGTTGGTAGCGCTGGTATCTTACCGGCATGGCAATAACAATGTCGGTAGCGCTGGTGTCTTACCGGCATGGCAATAACAATGTTGGTAGCGCTGGTATCTTACCGGCTTGGCAATAACAATGTTGGTAGCGCTGGTGGCTTACCGGCTTGGCAATAACAATGTTGGTAGCGCTGGTGGCTTACCGGCATGGCAATAACAATGTTGGTAGCGCTGGTGGCTTACCGGCATGGCAATAACAATGTTGGTAGCGCTGGTATCTTACCGGCATGGCAATAACAATGTTGGTAGCGCTGGTGTCTTTACCGGCATGACAATAACAATGTTGGTAGCGCTGGTATCTTACCGGCATGGCAATAACAATGTTAGTAGCGCTGGTGTCTTATCGGCATGGCAATAACAATGCTGGCAGCACTGGTATCTTACCGGCATGGCAATAACAATGTTGGTAGCGCTGGTATCTTGCCGGCATGGCAATAACAATGTTGGTAGTGCTGGTATCTTGCCGGCATGGCAATAACAATGTTGGTAGCGCTGGTGTCTTGCCGACACGGCAATAACAATGCTGGTAGTGCTGGTGGCTTACCGGCATGGCACTAACAATGCTGGCAGCACTAGTGGCTTACCGGCATGGCAATAACAATGGTGGCAGCACTAGTGGCTTACCGGGTTGGAAAAAACAATGCTGGTAGTGCTGGTGGCTTACTGACACGGCAATAACAATGCTGGTAGCGCTGGTGGCTTACCGGCATGGCAATAACAATGGTGGCAGCACTAGTGGCTTACCGGGTTGGAAAAAACAATGCTGGTAGTGCTGGTGGCTTACTGACACGGCAATAACAATGCTGGTAGTGCTGGTGGCTTACCAACACGGCAATAACAATGCTGGTAGCACTGGTGGCTTACCGACACGGCAATAACAATGCTGGCAGCACTAGTGGCTTACCGGGTTGGAAAAAACAATGCTGGTAGTGCTGGTGGCTTACCGACACGGCAATAACAATGCTGGTAGCGCTGGTGGCTTACCGGCATGGCAATAACAATGCTGGTAGTGCTGGTGGCTTACCGACACGGCAATAACAATGCTGGTAGTGCTGGTGGCTTACCGACACGGCAATAACAATGCTGGCAGCACTGGTGGCTTACCGGCTTGGAAAAAACAATGCTGGTAGTGCTGGTGGCTTGCCGGCATGGCAATAACAATGCTGGTAGCACTGGTGGCTTACCGACACGACAATAACAATGTTGGTAGCACTGGTGGCTTACCGGCATGGCAATAACAATGCTGGTAGCGCTGGTGGCTTACCGACACGACAACAACAATGTTGGCAGCACTGGTGGCTTACTGGCATGGCAATAACAATGCTGGTAGCACTGGTGGCTTACCGACACGACAATAACAATGTTGGTAGCGCTGGTGGTTTACCGGCATGGAAAAAACAAATCTGGTAGTGCTGGTGGCTTACCAGCATGGCAATAACAATGCTGGTAGCGCTGGTGGCTTACCAGCATGGAAAAAACAATGCTGGTAGTGCTGGTGGCTTACCGGCATGGCAATAACAATGCTGGTAGTGCTGTTGGCTTACCAGCATGGCAATAACAATGCTGGTAGCGCTGGTGGCTTACCGACACGGCAATAATAATGTTGGTAGCGCTGGTGGCTTACCGGCATGGAAAAAACAATGCTGGTAGTGGTGGTGGCTTACCGACACGGCAATAACAATGCTGGTAGTGCTGGTGGCTTACCGACACGGCAATAACAATGCTGGTAGTGCTGGTGGCTTACCGACACGGCAATAACAATGCTGGCAGCACTGGTGGCTTACCGGCTTGGAAAAACCAATGCTGGTAGTACTGGTGGCTTACCAGCATGGCAATAACAATGCTGGTAGCGCTGGTGGCTTACCGACACGACAATAACAATGTTGGTAGCGCTGGTGGCTTACCGGCATGGCAATAACAATGCTGGTAGCGCTGGTGGCTTACCGACATGGAAAAAACAATTCTGGTAGTGCTGGTGGCTTACCGACACGGCAATAACAATGCTGGTAGCGCTGGTGGCTTACCAGCATGGAAAAAACAATGCTGGTAGTGCTGGTGGCTTACCAGCATGGAAAAAACAATGCTGGTAGTGCTGGTGGCTTACCGACACGGCAATAACAATGCTGGTAGCACTGGTGGAATTACGACACGGCAATAACAATGCTGGTAGCACTGATGGTGGTTTCCCGGCACAGCAATAACAATGCTGGCAGCACTGTGGGCTTACAGGCCTGGAATTAACAATGCTGGTAGTGCTGGTGGCTGACCGGCATGGCAATAACAATGCTGGCAGCGCTGGTGGCTTACCGGCATGGCAATAACAATGCTGGTAGCGCTGGTGGCTTACCGACACGACAATAACAATGCTGGTAGCACTGATGGTGGTTTCCCGGCACAGCAATAACAATGCTGGCAGCACTGGTGGCTTACAGGCCTGGAATTAACAATGCTGGTAGTGCTGGTGGCTGACCGGCATGGAAAAAACAATGTTGGTAGCGCTGGTGGCTTACCGGCATGGCAATAACAATGCTGGTAGCGTTGGTGGCTTACCGGCATGGCAATAACAATGTTGGCAGCAATGGTATCTTACCGGCATGGCAATAACAATGTTGGTAGCGCTGGTATCTTACCGGCATGGCAATAACAATGTTGGTAGCGCTGGTATCTTACCGGCATGGCAATAACAATGCTGGTAGCGCTGGTGGCTTACCGGCATGGCAATAACAATTCTGGTAGTGCTGTTGGCTTACCGGCATGGCAATAACAATGCTGGTAGCGCTGGTGGCTTACCGACACGGCAATAACAATGTTGGTAGCGCTGGTGGCTTACCGGCATGGAAAAATCAATGCTGGTAGTGCTGGTGGCTTACCGACACGGAAATAACAATGCTGGTAGTGCTGGTGGCTTACCGACATGGCAATAACAATGCTGGTAGTGCTGGTGGCTTACCGACACGGCAATAACAATGCTGGCAGCACTGGTGGCTTACCGTCTTGGAAAAAACAATGCTGGTAGTCCTGGTGGCTTACCGGCATGGCAATAACAATGCTGGTAGCACTGGTGGCTTACCGACATGACAATAACAATGTTGGTAGCGCTGGTGGCTTACCGGCATGGCAATAACAATGCTGGTAGCGCTGGTGGCTTACCGACACGACAACAACAATGTTGGCAGCACTGGTGGCTTACCGGCATGGCAATAACAATGCTGGTAGCACTGGTGGCTTACCGACACGACAATAACAATGTTGGTAGCGCTGGTGGCTTACCGGCATGGAAAAAACAAATCTGGTAGTGCTGGTGGCTTACCAGCATGGCAATAACAATGCTGGTAGCGCTGGTGGCTTACCAGCATGGAAAAAACAATGCTGGTAGTGCTGGTGGCTTACTCGCATGGCAATAACAATGCTGGTAGTGCTGTTGGCTTACCAGCATGGCAATAACAATGCTGGTAATGCTGGTGGCTTACCGACACGGCAATAATAATGTTGGTAGCGCTGGTGGCTTACCGGCATGGAAAAAACAATGCTGGTAGTGCTGGTGGCTTACCGACATGGCAATAACAATGCTGGTAGTGCAGGTGGCTTACCGACACGGCAATAACAATGCTGGTAGTGCTGGTGGCTTACCGACCCGGCAATAACAATGCTGGCAGCACTGGTGGCTTACCGGCTTGGAAAAAACAATTCTGGTAGTGCTGGTGGCTTACCGGCATGGCAATAACAATGCTGGTAGCGCTGGTGGCTTACCAACACGACAATAACAATGTTGGTAGCGCTGGTGGCTTACCGGCATGGCAATAACAATGCTGTTGCGCTGGTGGCTTACCGACACGACAATTACAATGTTGGCAGCACTGGTGGCTTACCGGCATGGCAATAACAATGCTGGTAGCGCTGGTGGCTTACCGACATGGAAAAAACAATGCTGGTAGTGCTGGTGGCTTACCAGCATGGAAAAAACAATGCTGGTAGTGCTGGTGGCTTACCGACATGACAATAACAATGTTGGTAGCGCTGGTGGCTTACCGGCATGGCAATAACAATGCTGGTAGCGCTGGTGGCTTACCGACACGACAACAACAATGTTGGCAGCACTGGTGGCTTACCGGCATGGCAATAACAATGCTGGTAGCACTGGTGGCTTACCGACACGACAATAACAATGTTGGTAGCGCTGGTGGCTTACCGGCATGGAAAAAACAATTCTGGTAGTGCTGGTGGCTTACCAGCATGGCAATAACAATGCTGGTAGCGCTGGTGGCTTACCAGCATGGAAAAAACAATGCTGGTAGTGCTGGTGGCTTACTCGCATGGCAATAACAATGCTGGTAGTGCTGTTGGCTTACCAGCATGGCAATAACAATGCTGGTAGCGCTGGTGGCTTACCGACACGGCAATAATAATGTTGGTAGCGCTGGTGGCTTACCGGCATGGAAAAAACAATGCTGGTAGTGCTGGTGGCTTACCGACATGGCAATAACAATGCTGGTATTGCAGGTGGCTTACCGACACGGCAATAACAATGCTGGTAGTGCTGGTGGCTTACCGACACGGCAATAACAATGCTGGCAGCACTGGTGGCTTACCGGCTTGGAAAAAACAATGCTGGTAGTGCTGGTGGCTTACCGGCATGGCAATAACAATGCTGGTAGCGCTGGTGGCTTACCGACACGACAATAACAATGTTGGTAGCGCTGGTGGCTTACCGGCATGGCAATAACAATGCTGTTGCGCTGGTGGCTTACCGACACGACAATTACAATGTTGGCAGCACTGGTGGCTTACCGGCATGGCAATAACAATGCTGGTAGCGCTGGTGGCTTACCGACATGGAAAAAACAATGCTGGTAGTGCTGGTGGCTTACCAGCATGGAAAAAACAATGCTGGTAGTGCTGGTGGCTTACCGACACGGCAATAACAATGCTGGTAGCACTGGTGGCTTACGACACGGCAATAACAATGCTGGTAGCACTGATGGTGGTTTCCCGGCACAGCAATAACAATGCTGGCAGCACTGGGGGCTTACAGGCCTGGAATTAACAATGCTGGTAGTGCTGGTGGCTGACCGTCATGGCAATAAAAATGCTGGCAGCGCTGGTGGCTTACCGGCATGGCAATAACAATGCTGGTAGCGCTGGTGGCTTACCGACACGACAATAACAATGCTGGTAGCACTGATGGTGGTTTCCCGGCACAGCAATAACAATGCTGGCAGCACTGATGGTGGCTTACCGGCATGGCAATAACAATGCTGGTAGCACTGGTGGCTTACGACACGGCAATAACAATGCTGGTAGCACTGATGGTGGTTTCCCGGCACAGCAATAACAATGCTGGCAGCACTGGTGGCTTACAGGCCTGGAATTAACAATGCTGGTAGTGCTGGTGGCTGACCGGCATGGAAAAAACAATGTTGGTAGCGCTGGTGGCTTACCGGCATGGCAATAACAATGTTGGTAGCGCTGGTGTCTTACCGGCATGGCAATAACAATGCTGGCAGCACTGGTATCTTACCGGCATGGTAATAACAATGTTGATGGCGCTGGTATCTTACCGGCATGGCAATAACAATGTTGGTAGCGCTGGTATCTTACCGGCATGGCAATAACAATGTTGGTAGCGCTGGTGTCTTACCGGCATGGCAATAACAATGTTGGTAGCGCTGGTATATTACCGGCATGGCAATAACAATGTTGGTAGCGCTGGTGGCTTACCGGCATGGCAATAACAATGCTGGTGGCGCTGGTGGATTGCCGACATGGCAATAACAATGCTGGCAGCACTAGTGGCTTAACGGCATGGCAATAACAATGCTGGTGGCGCTGGTATCTTACCGGCATGGCAATAACAATGTTGGTAGCGCTGGTATCTTACCGCCATGGCAATAACAATGTTGGTAGCGCTGGTGTCTTACCGGCATGGCAATAACAATGTTGGTAGCGCTGGTATCTTACCGGCATGGCAATAACAATGTCGGTAGCGCTGGTGTCTTACCGGCATGGCAATAACAATGTTGGTAGCGCTGGTATCTTACCGGCTTGGCAATAACAATGTTGGTAGCGCTGGTGGCTTACCGGCTTGGCAATAACAATGTTGGTAGCGCTGGTGGCTTACCGGCATGGCAATAACAATGTTGGTAGCGCTGGTATCTTACCGGCATGGCAATAACAATGTTGGTAGCGCTGGTGTCTTTACCGGCATGACAATAACAATGTTGGTAGCGCTGGTATCTTACCGGCATGGCAATAACAATGTTAGTAGCGCTGGTGTCTTACCGGCATGGCAATAACAATGCTGGCAGCACTGGTATCTTACCGGCATGGCAATAACAATGTTGGTAGTGCTGGTATCTTGCCGGCATGGCAATAACAATGTTGGTAGTGCTGGTATCTTGCCGGCATGGCAATAACAATGTTGGTAGCGCTGGTGTCTTGCCGACATGGCAATAACAATGCTGGTAGTGCTGGTGGCTTACCGGCATGGCACTAACAATGCTGGCAGCACTAGTGGCTTACCGGCATGGCAATAACAATGCTGGCAGCACTAGTGGCTTACCGGGTTGGAAAAAACAATGCTGGTAGTGCTGGTGGCTTACCGACACGGCAATAACAATGCTGGTAGCGCTGGTGGCTTACCGGCATGGCAATAACAATGCTGGCAGCACTAGTGGCTTACCGGGTTGGAAAAAAACAATGCTGGTAGTGCTGGTGGCTTACCGACATGGCAATAACAATGCTGGTAGCGCTGTGGCTTACGGCATGGCAATAACAATGCTGGCAGCACTAGTGGCTTACCGTCACGGCAATAACAATGCTGGTAGTGCTGGTGGCTTACCAACACGGCAATAACAATGCTGGTAGCACTGGTGGCTTACCGACACGGCAATAACAATGCTGGCAGCACTAGTGGCTTACCGGGTTGGAAAAAACAATGCTGGTAGTGCTGGTGGCTTACCGACACGGCAATAACAATGCTGGTAGCGCTGGTGGCTTACCGGCATGGCAATAACAATGCTGGTAGTGCTGGTGGCTTACCGACACGGCAATAACAATGCTGGTAGTGCTGGTGGCTTACCGACACGGCAATAACAATGCTGGCAGCACTGGTGGCTTACCGGCTTGGAAAAAACAATGCTGGTAGTGCTGGTGGCTTGCCGGCATGGCAATAACAATGCTGGTAGCACTGGTGGCTTACCGACACGACAATAACAATGTTGGTAGCACTGGTGGCTTACCGGCATGGCAATAACAATGCTGGTAGCGCTGGTGGCTTACCGACACGACAACAACAATGTTGGCAGCACTGGTGGCTTACTGGCATGGCAATAACAATGCTGGTAGCACTGGTGGCTTACCGACACGACAATAACAATGTTGGTAGCGCTGGTGGCTTACCGGCATGGAAAAAACAATTCTGGTAGTGCTGGTGGCTTACCAGCATGGCAATAACAATGCTGGTAGCGCTGGTGGCTTACCAGCATGGAAAAAACAATGCTGGTAGTGCTGGTGGCTTACCGGCATGGCAATAACAATGCTGGTAGTGCTGTTGGCTTACCGGCATGGCAATAACAATGCTGGTAGCGCTGGTGGCTTACCGACACGGCAATAATAATGTTGGTAGCGCTGGTGGCTTACCGGCATGGAAAAAACAATGCTGGTAGTGCTGGTGGCTTACCGACATGGAAAAAACAATTCTGGTAGTGCTGGTGGCTTACCGACACGGCAATAACAATGCTGGTAGCGCTGGTGGCTTACCAGCATGGAAAAAACAATGCTGGTAGTGCTGGTGGCTTACCAGCATGGAAAAAACAATGCTGGTAGTGCTGGTGGCTTACCGACACGGCAATAACAATGCTGGTAGCACTGGTGGAATTACGACACGGCAATAACAATGCTGGTAGCACTGATGGTGGTTTCCCGGCACAGCAATAACAATGCTGGCAGCACTGTGGGCTTACAGGCCTGGAATTAACAATGCTGGTAGTGCTGGTGGCTGACCGGCATGGCAATAACAATGCTGGCAGCGCTGGTGGCTTACCGGCATGGCAATAACAATGCTGGTAGCGCTGGTGGCTTACCGACACGACAATAACAATGCTGGTAGCACTGATGGTGGTTTCCCGGCACAGCAATAACAATGCTGGCAGCACTGATGGTGGCTTACCGGCATGGCAATAACAATGCTGGTAGCACTGGTGGCTTACGACACGGCAATAACAATGCTGGTAGCACTGATGGTGGTTTCCCGGCACAGCAATAACAATGCTGGCAGCACTGGTGGCTTACAGGCCTGGAATTAACAATGCTGGTAGTGCTGGTGGCTGACCGGCATGGAAAAAACAATGTTGGTAGCGCTGGTGGCTTACCGGCATGGCAATAACAATGCTGGTAGCGTTGGTGGCTTACCGGCATGGCAATAACAATGTTGGCAGCAATGGTATCTTACCGGCATGGCAATAACAATGTTGGTAGCGCTGGTATCTTACCGGCATGGCAATAACAATGTTGGTAGCGCTGGTATCTTACCGGCATGGCAATAACAATGCTGGTAGCGCTGGTGGCTTACCGGCATGGCAATAACAATTCTGGTAGTGCTGTTGGCTTACCGGCATGGCAATAACAATGCTGGTAGCGCTGGTGGCTTACCGACACGGCAATAACAATGTTGGTAGCGCTGGTGGCTTACCGGCATGGAAAAATCAATGCTGGTAGTGCTGGTGGCTTACCGACACGGCAATAACAATGCTGGTAGTGCTGGTGGCTTACCGACATGGCAATAACAATGCTGGTAGTGCTGGTGGCTTACCGACACGGCAATAACAATGCTGGCAGCACTGGTGGCTTACCGGCTTGGAAAAAACAATGCTGGTAGTCCTGGTGGCTTACCGGCATGGCAATAACAATGCTGGTAGCACTGGTGGCTTACCGACATGACAATAACAATGTTGGTAGCGCTGGTGGCTTACCGGCATGGCAATAACAATGCTGGTAGCGCTGGTGGCTTACCGACACGACAACAACAATGTTGGCAGCACTGGTGGCTTACCGGCATGGCAATAACAATGCTGTTAGCACTGGTGGCTTACCGACACGACAATAACAATGTTGGTAGCGCTGGTGGCTTACCGGCATGGAAAAAACAATTCTGGTAGTGCTGGTGGCTTACCAGCATGGCAATAACAATGCTGGTAGCGCTGGTGGCTTACCAGCATGGAAAAAACAATGCTGGTAGTGCTGGTGGCTTACTCGCATGGCAATAACAATGCTGGTAGTGCTGTTGGCTTACCAGCATGGCAATAACAATGCTGGTAATGCTGGTGGCTTACCGACACGGCAATAATAATGTTGGTAGCGCTGGTGGCTTACCGGCATGGAAAAAACAATGCTGGTAGTGCTGGTGGCTTACCGACATGGCAATAACAATGCTGGTAGTGCAGGTGGCTTACCGACACGGCAATAACAATGCTGGTAGTGCTGGTGGCTTACCGACACGGCAATAACAATGCTGGCAGCACTGGTGGCTTACCGGCTTGGAAAAAACAATTCTGGTAGTGCTGGTGGCTTACCGGCATGGCAATAACAATGCTGGTAGCGCTGGTGGCTTACCAACACGACAATAACAATGTTGGTAGCGCTGGTGGCTTACCGGCATGGCAATAACAATGCTGTTGCGCTGGTGGCTTACCGACACGACAATTACAATGTTGGCAGCACTGGTGGCTTACCGGCATGGCAATAACAATGCTGGTAGCGCTGGTGGCTTACCGACATGGAAAAAACAATGCTGGTAGTGCTGGTGGCTTACCAGCATGGAAAAAACAATGCTGGTAGTGCTGGTGGCTTACCGACATGACAATAACAATGTTGGTAGCGCTGGTGGCTTACCGGCATGGCAATAACAATGCTGGTAGCGCTGGTGGCTTACCGACACGACAACAACAATGTTGGCAGCACTGGTGGCTTACCGGCATGGCAATAACAATGCTGGTAGCACTGGTGGCTTACCGACACGACAATAACAATGTTGGTAGCGCTGGTGGCTTACCGGCATGGAAAAAACAATTCTGGTAGTGCTGGTGGCTTACCAGCATGGCAATAACAATGCTGGTAGCGCTTGTGGCTTACCAGCATGGAAAAAACAATGCTGGTAGTGCTGGTGGCTTACTCGCATGGCAATAACAATGCTGGTAGTGCTGTTGGCTTACCAGCATGGCAATAACAATGCTGGTAGCGCTGGTGGATTACCGACACGGCAATAATAATGTTGGTAGCGCTGGTGGCTTACCGGCATGGAAAAAACAATGCTGGTAGTGCTGGTGGCTTACCGACATGGCAATAACAATGCTGGTATTGCAGGTGGCTTACCGACACGGCAATAACAATGCTGGTAGTGCTGGTGGCTTACCGACACGGCAATAACAATGCTGGCAGCACTGGTGGCTTACCGGCTTGGAAAAAACAATGCTGGTAGTGCTGGTGGCTTACCGGCATGGCAATAACAATGCTGGTAGCGCTGGTGGCTTACCGACACGACAATAACAATGTTGGTAGCGCTGGTGGCTTACCGGCATGGCAATAACAATGCTGTTGCGCTGGTGGCTTACCGACACGACAATTACAATGTTGGCAGCACTGGTGGCTTACCGGCATGGCAATAACAATGCTGGTAGCGCTGGTGGCTTACCGACATGGAAAAAACAATGCTGGTAGTGCTGGTGGCTTACCAGCATGGAAAAAACAATGCTGGTAGTGCTGGTGGCTTACCGACACGGCAATAACAATGCTGGTAGCACTGGTGGCTTACGACACGGCAATAACAATGCTGGTAGCACTGATGGTGGTTTCCCGGCACAGCAATAACAATGCTGGCAGCACTGGGGGCTTACAGGCCTGGAATTAACAATGCTGGTAGTGCTGGTGGCTGACCGTCATGGCAATAAAAATGCTGGCAGCGCTGGTGGCTTACCGGCATGGCAATAACAATGCTGGTAGCGCTGGTGGCTTACCGACACGACAATAACAATGCTGGTAGCACTGATGGTGGTTTCCCGGCACAGCAATAACAATGCTGGCAGCACTGATGGTGGCTTACCGGCATGGCAATAACAATGCTGGTAGCACTGGTGGCTTACGACACGGCAATAACAATGCTGGTAGCACTGATGGTGGTTTCCCGGCACAGCAATAACAATGCTGGCAGCACTGGTGGCTTACAGGCCTGGAATTAACAATGCTGGTAGTGCTGGTGGCTGACCGGCATGGAAAAAACAATGTTGGTAGCGCTGGTGGCTTACCGGCATGGCAATAACAATGTTGGTAGCGCTGGTGTCTTACCGGCATGGCAATAACAATGCTGGCAGCACTGGTATCTTACCGGCATGGTAATAACAATGTTGATGGCGCTGGTATCTTACCGGCATGGCAATAACAATGTTGGTAGCGCTGGTATCTTACCGGCATGGCAATAACAATGTTGGTAGCGCTGGTGTCTTACCGGCATGGCAATAACAATGTTGGTAGCGCTGGTATATTACCGGCATGGCAATAACAATGTTGGTAGCGCTGGTGGCTTACCGGCATGGCAATAACAATGCTGGTGGCGCTGGTGGATTGCCGACATGGCAATAACAATGCTGGCAGCACTAGTGGCTTAACGGCATGGCAATAACAATGCTGGTGGCGCTGGTATCTTACTGGCATGGCAATAACAATGTTGGTAGCGCTGGTATCTTACCGCCATGGCAATAACAATGTTGGTAGCGCTGGTGTCTTACCGGCATGGCAATAACAATGTTGGTAGCGCTGGTATCTTACCGGCATGGCAATAACAATGTCGGTAGCGCTGGTGTCTTACCGGCATGGCAATAACAATGTTGGTAGCGCTGGTATCTTACCGGCTTGGCAATAACAATGTTGGTAGCGCTGGTGGCTTACCGGCTTGGCAATAACAATGTTGGTAGCGCTGGTGGCTTACCGGCATGGCAATAACAATGTTGGTAGCGCTGGTATCTTACCGGCATGGCAATAACAATGTTAGTAGCGCTGGTGTCTTACCGGCATGGCAATAACAATGCTGGCAGCACTGGTATCTTACCGGCATGGCAATAACAATGTTGGTAGTGCTGGTATCTTGCCGGCATGGCAATAACAATGTTGGTAGTGCTTGTATCTTGCCGGCATGGCAATAACAATGTTGGTAGCGCTGGTGTCTTGCCGACATGGCAATAACAATGCTGGTAGTGCTGGTGGCTTACCGGCATGGCACTAACAATGCTGGCAGCACTAGTGGCTTACCGGCATGGCAATAACAATGCTGGCAGCACTAGTGGCTTACCGGGTTGGAAAAAACAATGCTGGTAGTGCTGGTGGCTTACCGACACGGCAATAACAATGCTGGTAGCGCTGGTGGCTTACCGGCATGGCAATAACAATGCTGGCAGCACTAGTGGCTTACCGGGTTGGAAAAAAACAATGCTGGTAGTGCTGGTGGCTTACCGACATGGCAATAACAATGCTGGTAGCGCTGTGGCTTACGGCATGGCAATAACAATGCTGGCAGCACTAGTGGCTTACCGTCACGGCAATAACAATGCTGGTAGTGCTGGTGGCTTACCAACATGGCAATAACAATGCTGGTAGCACTGGTGGCTTACCGACACGGCAATAACAATGCTGGCAGCACTAGTGGCTTACCGGGTTGGAAAAAACAATGCTGGTAGTGCTGGTGGCTTACCGACACGGCAATAACAATGCTGGTAGCGCTGGTGGCTTACCGGCATGGCAATAACAATGCTGGTAGTGCTGGTGGCTTACCGACACGGCAATAACAATGCTGGTAGTGCTGGTGGCTTACCGACACGGCAATAACAATGCTGGCAGCACTGGTGGCTTACCGGCTTGGAAAAAACAATGCTGGTAGTGCTGGTGGCTTGCCGGCATGGCAATAACAATGCTGGTAGCACTGGTGGCTTACCGACACGACAATAACAATGTTGGTAGCACTGGTGGCTTACCGGCATGGCAATAACAATGCTGGTAGCGCTGGTGGCTTACCGACACGACAACAACAATGTTGGCAGCACTGGTGGCTTACTGGCATGGCAATAACAATGCTGGTAGCACTGGTGGCTTACCGACACGACAATAACAATGTTGGTAGCGCTGGTGGCTTACCGGCATGGAAAAAACAATTCTGGTAGTGCTGGTGGCTTACCAGCATGGCAATAACAATGCTGGTAGCGCTGGTGGCTTACCAGCATGGAAAAAACAATGCTGGTAGTGCTGGTGGCTTACCGGCATGGCAATAACAATGCTGGTAGTGCTGTTGGCTTACCGGCATGGCAATAACAATGCTGGTAGCGCTGGTGGCTTACCGACACGGCAATAATAATGTTGGTAGCGCTGGTGGCTTACCGGCATGGAAAAAACAATGCTGGTAGTGCTGGTGGCTTACCGACACGGCAATAACAATGCTGGTAGTGCTGGTGGCTTACCGACACGGCAATAACAATGCTGGTAGTGCTGGTGGCTTACCGACACGGCAATAACAATGCTGGCAGCACTGGTGGCTTACCGGCTTGGAAAAACCAATGCTGGTAGTACTGGTGGCTTACCAGCATGGCAATAACAATGCTGGTAGCGCTGGTGGCTTACCGACACGACAATAACAATGTTGGTAGCGCTGGTGGCTTACCGGCATGGCAATAACAATGCTGGTAGCGCTGGTGGCTTACCGACACTACAATAACAATGTTGGCAGCACTGGTGGCTTACCGGCATGGCAATAACAATGCTGGTAGCGCTGGTGGCTTACCGACATGGAAAAAACAATTCTGGTAGTGCTGGTGGCTTACCGACACGGCAATAACAATGCTGGTAGCGCTGGTGGCTTACCAGCATGGAAAAAACAATGCTGGTAGTGCTGGTGGCTTACCAGCATGGAAAAAACAATGCTGGTAGTGCTGGTGGCTTACCGACACGGCAATAACAATGCTGGTAGCACTGGTGGAATTACGACACGGCAATAACAATGCTGGTAGCACTGATGGTGGTTTCCCGGCACAGCAATAACAATGCTGGCAGCACTGTGGGCTTACAGGCCTGGAATTAACAATGCTGGTAGTGCTGGTGGCTGACCGGCATGGCAATAACAATGCTGGCAGCGCTGGTGGCTTACCGGCATGGCAATAACAATGCTGGTAGCGCTGGTGGCTTACCGACACGACAATAACAATGCTGGTAGCACTGATGGTGGTTTCCCGGCACAGCAATAACAATGCTGGCAGCACTGATGGTGGCTTACCGGCATGGCAATAACAATGCTGGTAGCACTGGTGGCTTACGACACGGCAATAACAATGCTGGTAGCACTGATGGTGGTTTCCCGGCACAGCAATAACAATGCTGGCAGCACTGGTGGCTTACAGGCCTGGAATTAACAATGCTGGTAGTGCTGGTGGCTGACCGGCATGGAAAAAACAATGTTGGTAGCGCTGGTGGCTTACCGGCATGGCAATAACAATGTTGGTAGCGCTGGTGTCTTACCGGCATGGCAATAACAATGCTGGCAGCACTGGTATCTTACCGGCATGGTAATAACAATGTTGATGGCGCTGGTATCTTACCGGCATGGCAATAACAATGTTGGTAGCGCTGGTATCTTACCGGCATGGCAATAACAATGTTGGTAGCGCTGGTGTCTTACCGGCATGGCAATAACAATGTTGGTAGCGCTGGAATATTACCGGCATGGCAATAACAATGTTGGTAGCGCTGGTGGCTTACCGGCATGGCAATAACAATGCTGGTGGCGCTGGTGGATTGCCGACATGGCAATAACAATGCTGGCAGCACTAGTGGCTTAACGGCATGGCAATAACAATGCTGGTGGCGCTGGTATCTTACCGGCATGGCAATAACAATGTTGGTAGCGCTGGTATCTTACCGCCATGGCAATAACAATGTTGGTAGCGCTGGTGTCTTACCGGCATGGCAATAACAATGTTGGTAGCGCTGGTATCTTACCGGCATGGCAATAACAATGTCGGTAGCGCTGGTGTCTTACCGGCATGGCAATAACAATGTTGGTAGCGCTGGTATCTTACCGGCTTGGCAATAACAATGTTGGTAGCGCTGGTGGCTTACCGGCTTGGCAATAACAATGTTGGTAGCGCTGGTGGCTTACCGGCATGGCAATAACAATGTTGGTAGCGCTGGTGGCTTACCGGCATGGCAATAACAATGTTGGTAGCGCTGGTATCTTACCGGCATGGCAATAACAATGTTGGTAGCGCTGGTGTCTTTACCGGCATGACAATAACAATGTTGGTAGCGCTGGTATCTTGCCGGCATGGCAATAACAATGTTGGTAGTGCTGGTATCTTGCCGGCATGGCAATAACAATGTTGGTAGCGCTGGTGTCTTGCCGACACGGCAATAACAATGCTGGTAGTGCTGGTGGCTTACCGGCATGGCACTAACAATGCTGGCAGGACTAGTGGCTTACCGGCATGGCAATAACAATGGTGGCAGCACTAGTGGCTTACCGGGTTGGAAAAAACAATGCTGGTAGTGCTGGTGGCTTACTGACACGGCAATAACAATGCTGGTAGCGCTGGTGGCTTACCGGCATGGCAATAACAATGCTGGCAGCACTAGTGGCTTACCGGGTTGGAAAAAAACAATGCTGGTAGTGCTGGTGGCTTACCGACATGGCAATAACAATGCTGGTAGCGCTGGGGCTTACGGCATGGCAATAACAATGCTGGCAGCACTAGTGGCTTACCGTCACGGCAATAACAATGCTGGTAGTGCTGGTGGCTTACCAACACGGCAATAACAATGCTGGCAGCACTGGTGGCTTACCGGCTTGGAAAAACCAATGCTGGTAGTACTGGTGGCTTACCGGGTTGGAAAAAAACAATGCTGGTAGTGCTGGTGGCTTACCGACATGGCAATAACAATGCTGGTAGCGCTGGGGCTTACGGCATGGCAATAACAATGCTGGCAGCACTAGTGGCTTACCGTCACGGCAATAACAATGCTGGTAGTGCTGGTGGCTTACCGACACGGCAATAACAATGCTGGCAGCACTGGTGGCTTACCGGCTTGGAAAAACCAATGCTGGTAGTACTGGTGGCTTACCAGCATGGCAATAACAATGCTGGTAGCGCTGGTGGCTTACCGACACGACAATAACAATGTTGGTAGCGCTGGTGGCTTACCGGCATGGCAATAACAATGCTGGTAGCGCTGGTGGCTTACCGACACTACAATAACAATGTTGGCAGCACTGGTGGCTTACCGGCATGGCAATAACAATGCTGGTAGCGCTGGTGGCTTACCGACATGGAAAAAACAATTCTGGTAGTGCTGGTGGCTTACCGACACGGCAATAACAATGCTGGTAGCGCTGGTGGCTTACCAGCATGGAAAAAACAATGCTGGTAGTGCTGGTGGCTTACCAGCATGGAAAAAACAATGCTGGTAGTGCTGGTGGCTTACCGACACGGCAATAACAATGCTGGTAGCACTGGTGGAATTACGACACGGCAATAACAATGCTGGTAGCACTGATGGTGGTTTCCCGGCACAGCAATAACAATGCTGGCAGCACTGTGGGCTTACAGGCCTGGAATTAACAATGCTGGTAGTGCTGGTGGCTGACCGGCATGGCAATAACAATGCTGGCAGCGCTGGTGGCTTACCGGCATGGCAATAACAATGCTGGTAGCGCTGGTGGCTTACCGACACGACAATAACAATGCTGGTAGCACTGATGGTGGTTTCCCGGCACAGCAATAACAATGCTGGCAGCACTGATGGTGGCTTACCGGCATGGCAATAACAATGCTGGTAGCACTGGTGGCTTACGACACGGCAATAACAATGCTGGTAGCACTGATGGTGGTTTCCCGGCACAGCAATAACAATGCTGGCAGCACTGGTGGCTTACAGGCCTGGAATTAACAATGCTGGTAGTGCTGGTGGCTGACCGGCATGGAAAAAACAATGTTGGTAGCGCTGGTGGCTTACCGGCATGGCAATAACAATGTTGGTAGCGCTGGTGTCTTACCGGCATGGCAATAACAATGCTGGCAGCACTGGTATCTTACCGGCATGGTAATAACAATGTTGATGGCGCTGGTATCTTACCGGCATGGCAATAACAATGTTGGTAGCGCTGGTATCTTACCGGCATGGCAATAACAATGTTGGTAGCGCTGGTGTCTTACCGGCATGGCAATAACAATGTTGGTAGCGCTGGAATATTACCGGCATGGCAATAACAATGTTGGTAGCGCTGGTGGCTTACCGGCATGGCAATAACAATGCTGGTGGCGCTGGTGGATTGCCGACATGGCAATAACAATGCTGGCAGCACTAGTGGCTTAACGGCATGGCAATAACAATGCTGGTGGCGCTGGTATCTTACCGGCATGGCAATAACAATGTTGGTAGCGCTGGTATCTTACCGCCATGGCAATAACAATGTTGGTAGCGCTGGTGTCTTACCGGCATGGCAATAACAATGTTGGTAGCGCTGGTATCTTACCGGCATGGCAATAACAATGTCGGTAGCGCTGGTGTCTTACCGGCATGGCAATAACAATGTTGGTAGCGCTGGTATCTTACCGGCTTGGCAATAACAATGTTGGTAGCGCTGGTGGCTTACCGGCTTGGCAATAACAATGTTGGTAGCGCTGGTGGCTTACCGGCATGGCAATAACAATGTTGGTAGCGCTGGTGGCTTACCGGCATGGCAATAACAATGTTGGTAGCGCTGGTATCTTACCGGCATGGCAATAACAATGTTGGTAGCGCTGGTGTCTTTACCGGCATGACAATAACAATGTTGGTAGCGCTGGTATCTTACCGGCATGGCAATAACAATGTTAGTAGCGCTGGTGTCTTATCGGCATGGCAATAACAATGCTGGCAGCACTGGTATCTTACCGGCATGGCAATAACAATGTTGGTAGCGCTGGTATCTTGCCGGCATGGCAATAACAATGTTGGTAGTGCTGGTATCTTGCCGGCATGGCAATAACAATGTTGGTAGCGCTGGTGTCTTGCCGACACGGCAATAACAATGCTGGTAGTGCTGGTGGCTTACCGGCATGGCACTAACAATGCTGGCAGCACTAGTGGCTTACCGGCATGGCAATAACAATGGTGGCAGCACTAGTGGCTTACCGGGTTGGAAAAAACAATGCTGGTAGTGCTGGTGGCTTACTGACACGGCAATAACAATGCTGGTAGCGCTGGTGGCTTACCGTCATGGCAATAACAATGCTGGCAGCACTAGTGGCTTACCGGGTTGGAAAAAAACAATGCTGGTAGTGCTGGTGGCTTACCGACATGGCAATAACAATGCTGGTAGCGCTGGGGCTTACGGCATGGCAATAACAATGCTGGCAGCACTAGTGGCTTACCGTCACGGCAATAACAATGCTGGTAGTGCTGGTGGCTTACCAACACGGCAATAACAATGCTGGTAGCACTGGTGGCTTACCGACACGACAATAACAATGTTGGTAGCGCTGGTGGCTTACCGGCATGGAAAAAACAATTCTGGTAGTGCTGGTGGCTTACCAGCATGGCAATAACAATGCTGGTAGCGCTGGTGGCTTACCAGCATGGAAAAAACAATGCTGGTAGTGCTGGTGGCTTACCGGCATGGCAATAACAATGCTGGTAGTGCTGTTGGCTTACCGGCATGGCAATAACAATGCTGGTAGCGCTGGTGGCTTACCGACACGGCAATAATAATGTTGGTAGCGCTGGTGGCTTACCGGCATGGAAAAAACAATGCTGGTAGTGCTGGTGGCTTACCGACACGGCAATAACAATGCTGGTAGTGCTGGTGGCTTACCGACACGGCAATAACAATGCTGGTAGTGCTGGTGGCTTACCGACACGGCAATAACAATGCTGGCAGCACTGGTGGCTTACCGGCTTGGAAAAACCAATGCTGGTAGTACTGGTGGCTTACCAGCATGGCAATAACAATGCTGGTAGCGCTGGTGGCTTACCGACACGACAATAACAATGTTGGTAGCGCTGGTGGCTTACCGGCATGGCAATAACAATGCTGGTAGCGCTGGTGGCTTACCGACACTACAATAACAATGTTGGCAGCACTGGTGGCTTACCGGCATGGCAATAACAATGCTGGTAGCGCTGGTGGCTTACCGACATGGAAAAAACAATTCTGGTAGTGCTGGTGGCTTACCGACACGGCAATAACAATGCTGGTAGCGCTGGTGGCTTACCAGCATGGAAAAAACAATGCTGGTAGTGCTGGTGGCTTACCAGCATGGAAAAAACAATGCTGGTAGTGCTGGTGGCTTACCGACACGGCAATAACAATGCTGGTAGCACTGGTGGAATTACGACACGGCAATAACAATGCTGGTAGCACTGTGGGCTTACAGGCCTGGAATTAACAATGCTGGTAGTGCTGGTGGCTGACCGGCATGGCAATAACAATGCTGGCAGCGCTGGTGGCTTACCGGCATGGCAATAACAATGCTGGTAGCGCTGGTGGCTTACCGACACGACAATAACAATGCTGGTAGCACTGATGGTGGTTTCCCGGCACAGCAATAACAATGCTGGCAGCACTGATGGTGGCTTACCGGCATGGCAATAACAATGCTGGTAGCACTGGTGGCTTACGACACGGCAATAACAATGCTGGTAGCACTGATGGTGGTTTCCCGGCACAGCAATAACAATGCTGGCAGCACTGGTGGCTTACAGGCCTGGAATTAACAATGCTGGTAGTGCTTTTGGCTGACCGGCATGGAAAAAACAATGTTGGTAGCGCTGGTGGCTTACCGGCATGGCAATAACAATGTTGGTAGCGCTGGTGTCTTACCGGCATGGCAATAACAATGCTGGCAGCACTGGTATCTTACCGGCATGGTAATAACAATGTTGATGGCGCTGGTATCTTACCGGCATGGCAATAACAATGTTGGTAGCGCTGGTATCTTACCGGCATGGCAATAACAATGTTGGTAGCGCTGGTGTCTTACCGGCATGGCAATAACAATGTTGGTAGCGCTGGAATATTACCGGCATGGCAATAACAATGTTGGTAGCGCTGGTGGCTTACCGGCATGGCAATAACAATGCTGGTGGCGCTGGTGGATTGCCGACATGGCAATAACAATGCTGGCAGCACTAGTGGCTTAACGGCATGGCAATAACAATGCTGGTGGCGCTGGTATCTTACCGGCATGGCAATAACAATGTTGGTAGCGCTGGTATCTTACCGCCATGGCAATAACAATGTTGGTAGCGCTGGTGTCTTACCGGCATGGCAATAACAATGTTGGTAGCGCTGGTATCTTACCGGCATGGCAATAACAATGTCGGTAGCGCTGGTGTCTTACCGGCATGGCAATAACAATGTTGGTAGCGCTGGTATCTTACCGGCTTGGCAATAACAATGTTGGTAGCGCTGGTGGCTTACCGGCTTGGCAATAACAATGTTGGTAGCGCTGGTGGCTTACCGGCATGGCAATAACAATGTTGGTAGCGCTGGTGGCTTACCGGCATGGCAATAACAATGTTGGTAGCGCTGGTATCTTACCGGCATGGCAATAACAATGTTGGTAGCGCTGGTGTCTTTACCGGCATGACAATAACAATGTTGGTAGCGCTGGTATCTTACCGGCATGGCAATAACAATGTTAGTAGCGCTGGTGTCTTATCGGCATGGCAATAACAATGCTGGCAGCACTGGTATCTTACCGGCATGGCAATAACAATGTTGGTAGCGCTGGTATCTTGCCGGCATGGCAATAACAATGTTGGTAGTGCTGGTATCTTGCCGGCATGGCAATAACAATGTTGGTAGCGCTGGTGTCTTGCCGACACGGCAATAACAATGCTGGTAGTGCTGGTGGCTTACCGGCATGGCACTAACAATGCTGGCAGCACTAGTGGCTTACCGGCATGGCAATAACAATGGTGGCAGCACTAGTGGCTTACCGGGTTGGAAAAAACAATGCTGGTAGTGCTGGTGGCTTACTGACACGGCAATAACAATGCTGGTAGCGCTGGTGGCTTACCGTCATGGCAATAACAATGCTGGCAGCACTAGTGGCTTACCGGGTTGGAAAAAAACAATGCTGGTAGTGCTGGTGGCTTACCGACATGGCAATAACAATGCTGGTAGCGCTGGGGCTTACGGCATGGCAATAACAATGCTGGCAGCACTAGTGGCTTACCGTCACGGCAATAACAATGCTGGTAGTGCTGGTGGCTTACCAACACGGCAATAACAATGCTGGTAGCACTGGTGGCTTACCGACACGGCAATAACAATGCTGGCAGCACTAGTGGCTTACCGGGTTGGAAAAAACAATGCTGGTAGTGCTGGTGGCTTACCGACACGGCAATAACAATGCTGGTAGCGCTGGTGGCTTACCGGCATGGCAATAACAATGCTGGTAGTGCTGGTGGCTTACCGACACGGCAATAACAATGCTGGTAGTGCTGGTGGCTTACCGACACGGCAATAACAATGCTGGCAGCACTGGTGGCTTACCGGCTTGGAAAAAACAATGCTGGTAGTGCTGGTGGCTTGCCGGCATGGCAATAACAATGCTGGTAGCACTGGTGGCTTACCGACACGACAATAACAATGTTGGTAGCACTGGTGGCTTACCGGCATGGCAATAACAATGCTGGTAGCGCTGGTGGCTTACCGACACGACAACAACAATGTTGGCAGCACTGGTGGCTTACTGGCATGGCAATAACAATGCTGGTAGCACTGGTGGCTTACCGACACGACAATAACAATGTTGGTAGCGCTGGTGGTTTACCGGCATGGAAAAAACAATTCTGGTAGTGCTGGTGGCTTACCAGCATGGCAATAACAATGCTGGTAGCGCTGGTGGCTTACCAGCATGGAAAAAACAATGCTGGTAGTGCTGGTGGCTTACCGGCATGGCAATAACAATGCTGGTAGTGCTGTTGGCTTACCAGCATGGCAATAACAATGCTGGTAGCGCTGGTGGCTTACCGACACGGCAATAATAATGTTGGTAGCGCTGGTGGCTTACCGGCATGGAAAAAACAATGCTGGTAGTGCTGGTGGCTTACCGACACGGCAATAACAATGCTGGTAGTGCTGGTGGCTTACCGACACGGCAATAACAATGCTGGTAGTGCTGGTGGCTTACCGACACGGCAATAACAATGCTGGCAGCACTGGTGGCTTACCGGCTTGGAAAAACCAATGCTGGTAGTACTGGTGGCTTACCAGCATGGCAATAACAATGCTGGTAGCGCTGGTGGCTTACCGACACGACAATAACAATGTTGGTAGCGCTGGTGGCTTACCGGCATGGCAATAACAATGCTGGTAGCGCTGGTGGCTTACCGACACTACAATAACAATGTTGGCAGCACTGGTGGCTTACCGGCATGGCAATAACAATGCTGGTAGCGCTGGTGGCTTACCGACATGGAAAAAACAATTCTGGTAGTGCTGGTGGCTTACCGACACGGCAATAACAATGCTGGTAGCGCTGGTGGCTTACCAGCATGGAAAAAACAATGCTGGTAGTGCTGGTGGCTTACCAGCATGGAAAAAACAATGCTGGTAGTGCTGGTGGCTTACCGACACGGCAATAACAATGCTGGTAGCACTGGTGGAATTAAGACACGGCAATAACAATGCTGGTAGCACTGATGGTGGTTTCCCGGCACAGCAATAACAATGCTGGCAGCACTGTGGGCTTACAGGCCTGGAATTAACAATGCTGGTAGTGCTGGTGGCTGACCGGCATGGCAATAACAATGCTGGCAGCGCTGGTGGCTTACCGGCATGGCAATAACAATGCTGGTAGCGCTGGTGGCTTACCGACACGACAATAACAATGCTGGTAGCACTGATGGTGGTTTCCCGGCACAGCAATAACAATGCTGGCAGCACTGATGGTGGCTTACCGGCATGGCAATAACAATGCTGGTAGCACTGGTGGCTTACGACACGGCAATAACAATGCTGGTAGCACTGATGGTGGTTTCCCGGCACAGCAATAACAATGCTGGCAGCACTGGTGGCTTACAGGCCTGGAATTAACAATGCTGGTAGTGCTGGTGGCTGACCGGCATGGAAAAAACAATGTTGGTAGCGCTGGTGGCTTACCGGCATGGCAATAACAATGCTGGTAGCGTTGGTGGCTTACCGGCATGGCAATAACAATGTTGGCAGCAATGGTATCTTACCGGCATGGCAATAACAATGTTGGTAGCGCTGGTATCTTACCGGCATGGCAATAACAATGTTGGTAGCGCTGGTATCTTACCGGCATGGCAATAACAATGCTGGTAGCGCTGGTGGCTTACCGGCATGGCAATAACAATTCTGGTAGTGCTGTTGGCTTACCGGCATGGCAATAACAATGCTGGTAGCGCTGGTGGCTTACCGACACGGCAATAACAATGTTGGTAGCGCTGGTGGCTTACCGGCATGGAAAAATCAATGCTGGTAGTGCTGGTGGCTTACCGACACGGCAATAACAATGCTGGTAGTGCTGGTGGCTTACCGACATGGCAATAACAATGCTGGTAGTGCTGGTGGCTTACCGACACGGCAATAACAATGCTGGCAGCACTGGTGGCTTACCGGCTTGGAAAAAACAATGCTGGTAGTCCTGGTGGCTTACCGGCATGGCAATAACAATGCTGGTAGCACTGGTGGCTTACCGACATGACAATAACAATGTTGGTAGCGCTGGTGGCTTACCGGCATGGCAATAACAATGCTGGTAGCGCTGGTGGCTTACCGACACGACAACAACAATGTTGGCAGCACTGGTGGCTTACCGGCATGGCAATAGCAATGCTGGTAGCACTGGTGGCTTACCGACACGACAATAACAATGTTGGTAGCGCTGGTGGCTTACCGGCATGGAAAAAACAATTCTGGTAGTGCTGGTGGCTTACCAGCATGGCAATAACAATGCTGGTAGCGCTGGTGGCTTACCAGCATGGAAAAAACAATGCTGGTAGTGCTGGTGGCTTACTCGCATGGCAATAACAATGCTGGTAGTGCTGTTGGCTTACCAGCATGGCAATAACAATGCTGGTAGCGCTGGTGGCTTACCGACACGGCAATAATAATGTTGGTAGCGCTGGTGGCTTACCGGCATGGAAAAAAACAATGCTGGTAGTGCTGGTGGCTTACCGACATGGCAATAACAATGCTGGTAGTGCAGGTGGCTTACCGACACGGCAATAACAATGCTGGTAGTGCTGGTGGCTTACCGACACGGCAATAACAATGCTGGCAGCACTGGTGGCTTACCGGCTTGGAAAAAACAATGCTGGTAGTGCTGGTGGCTTACCGGCATGGCAATAACAATGCTGGTAGCGCTGGTGGCTTACCGACACGACAATAACAATGTTGGTAGCGCTGGTGGCTTACCGGCATGGCAATAACAATGCTGTTGCGCTGGTGGCTTACCGACACGACAATTACAATGTTGGCAGCACTGGTGGCTTACCGGCATCGCAATAACAATGCTGGTAGCGCTGGTGGCTTACCGACATGGAAAAAACAATGCTGGTAGTGCTGGTGGCTTACCAGCATGGAAAAAACAATGCTGGTAGTGCTGGTGGCTTACCGACATGACAATAACAATGCTGGTAGCGCTGGTGGCTTACCGACATGACAACAACAATGTTGGCAGCACTGGTGGCTTACCGGCATGGCAATAACAATGCTGGTAGCACTGGTGGCTTACCGACACGACAATAACAATGTTGGTAGCGCTGGTGGCTTACCGGCATGGAAAAAACAATTCTGGTAGTGCTGGTGGCTTACCAGCATGGCAATAACAATGCTGGTAGCGCTGGTGGCTTACCAGCATGGAAAAAACAATGCTGGTAGTGCGGGTGGCTTACTCGCATGGCAATAACAATGCTGGTAGTGCTGTTGGCTTACCAGCATGGCAATAACAATGCTGGTAGCGCTGGTGGCTTACCGACACGGCAATAATAATGTTGGTAGCGCTGGTGGCTTACCGGCATGGAAAAAACAATGCTGGTAGTGCTGGTGGCTTACCGACATGGCAATAACAATGCTGGTAGTGCAGGTGGCTTACCGACACGGCAATAACAATGCTGGTAGTGCTGGTGGCTTACCGACACGGCAATAACAATGCTGGCAGCACTGGTGGCTTACCGGCTTGGAAAAAACAATGCTGGTAGTGCTGGTGGCTTACCGGCATGGCAATAACAATGCTGGTAGCGCTGGTGGCTTACCGACACGACAATAACAATGTTGGTAGCGCTGGTGGCTTACCGGCATGGCAATAACAATGCTGTTGCGCTGGTGGCTTACCGACACGACAATTACAATGTTGGCAGCACTGGTGGCTTACCGGCATGGCAATAACAATGCTGGTAGCGCTGGTGGCTTACCGACATGGAAAAAACAATGCTGGTAGTGCTGGTGGCTTACCAGCATGGAAAAAACAATGCTGGTAGTGCTGGTGGCTTACCGACACGGCAATAACAATGCTGGTAGCACTGGTGGCTTACGACACGGCAATAACAATGCTGGTAGCACTGATGGTGGTTTCCCGGCACAGCAATAACAATGCTGGCAGCACTGGGGGCTTACAGGCCTGGAATTAACAATGCTGGTAGTGCTGGTGGCTGACCGTCATGGCAATAAAAATGCTGGCAGCGCTGGTGGCTTACCGGCATGGCAATAACAATGCTGGTAGCGCTGGTGGCTTACCGACACGACAATAACAATGCTGGTAGCACTGATGGTGGTTTCCCGGCACAGCAATAACAATGCTGGCAGCACTGATGGTGGCTTACCGGCATGGCAATAACAATGCTGGTAGCACTGGTGGCTTACGACACGGCAATAACAATGCTGGTAGCACTGATGGTGGTTTCCCGGCACAGCAATAACAATGCTGGCAGCACTGGTGGCTTACAGGCCTGGAATTAACAATGCTGGTAGTGCTGGTGGCTGACCGGCATGGAAAAAACAATGTTGGTAGCGCTGGTGGCTTACCGGCATGGCAATAACAATGTTGGTAGCGCTGGTGTCTTACCGGCATGGCAATAACAATGCTGGCAGCACTGGTATCTTACCGGCATGGTAATAACAATGTTGATGGCGCTGGTATCTTACCGGCATGGCAATAACAATGTTGGTAGCGCTGGTATCTTACCGGCATGGCAATAACAATGTTGGTAGCGCTGGTGTCTTACCGGCATGGCAATAACAATGTTGGTAGCGCTGGTATATTACCGGCATGGCAATAACAATGTTGGTAGCGCTGGTGGCTTACCGGCATGGCAATAACAATGCTGGTGGCGCTGGTGGATTGCCGACATGGCAATAACAATGCTGGCAGCACTAGTGGCTTAACGGCATGGCAATAACAATGCTGGTGGCGCTGGTATCTTACCGGCATGGCAATAACAATGTTGGTAGCGCTGGTATCTTACCGCCATGGCAATAACAATGTTGGTAGCGCTGGTGTCTTACCGGCATGGCAATAACAATGTTGGTAGCGCTGGTATCTTACCGGCATGGCAATAACAATGTCGGTAGCGCTGGTGTCTTACCGGCATGGCAATAACAATGTTGGTAGCGCTGGTATCTTACCGGCTTGGCAATAACAATGTTGGTAGCGCTGGTGGCTTACCGGCTTGGCAATAACAATGTTGGTAGCGCTGGTGGCTTACCGGCATGGCAATAACAATGTTGGTAGCGCTGGTATCTTACCGGCATGGCAATAACAATGTTGGTAGCGCTGGTGTCTTTACCGGCATGACAATAACAATGTTGGTAGCGCTGGTATCTTACCGGCATGGCAATAACAATGTTAGTAGCGCTGGTGTCTTACCGGCATGGCAATAACAATGCTGGCAGCACTGGTATCTTACCGGCATGGCAATAACAATGTTGGTAGCGCTGGTATCTTGCCGGCATGGCAATAACAATGTTGGTAGTGCTGGTATCTTGCCGGCATGGCAATAACAATGTTGGTAGCGCTGGTGTCTTGCCGACATGGCAATAACAATGCTGGTAGTGCTGGTGGCTTACCGGCATGGCACTAACAATGCTGGCAGCACTAGTGGCTTACCGGCATGGCAATAACAATGCTGGCAGCACTAGTGGCTTACCGGGTTGGAAAAAACAATGCTGGTAGTGCTGGTGGCTTACCGACACGGCAATAACAATGCTGGTAGCGCTGGTGGCTTACCGGCATGGCAATAACAATGCTGGCAGCACTAGTGGCTTACCGGGTTGGAAAAAAACAATGCTGGTAGTGCTGGTGGCTTACCGACATGGCAATAACAATGCTGGTAGCGCTGGGGCTTACGGCATGGCAATAACAATGCTGGCAGCACTAGTGGCTTACCGTCACGGCAATAACAATGCTGGTAGTGCTGGTGGCTTACCAACACGGCAATAACAATGCTGGTAGCACTGGTGGCTTACCGACACGGCAATAACAATGCTGGCAGCACTAGTGGCTTACCGGGTTGGAAAAAACAATGCTGGTAGTGCTGGTGGCTTACCGACACGGCAATAACAATGCTGGTAGCGCTGGTGGCTTACCGGCATGGCAATAACAATGCTGGTAGTGCTGGTGGCTTACCGACACGGCAATAACAATGCTGGTAGTGCTGGTGGCTTACCGACACGGCAATAACAATGCTGGCAGCATTGGTGGCTTACCGGCTTGGAAAAAACAATGCTGGTAGTGCTGGTGGCTTGCCGGCATGGCAATAACAATGCTGGTAGCACTGGTGGCTTACCGACACGACAATAACAATGTTGGTAGCACTGGTGGCTTACCGGCATGGCAATAACAATGCTGGTAGCGCTGGTGGCTTACCGACACGACAACAACAATGTTGGCAGCACTGGTGGCTTACTGGCATGGCAATAACAATGCTGGTAGCACTGGTGGCTTACCGACACGACAATAACAATGTTGGTAGCGCTGGTGGCTTACCGGCATGGAAAAAACAATTCTGGTAGTGCTGGTGGCTTACCAGCATGGCAATAACAATGCTGGTAGCGCTGGTGGCTTACCAGCATGGAAAAAACAATGCTGGTAGTGCTGGTGGCTTACCGGCATGGCAATAACAATGCTGGTAGTGCTGTTGGCTTACCAGCATGGCAATAACAATGCTGGTAGCGCTGGTGGCTTACCGACACGGCAATAATAATGTTGGTAGCGCTGGTGGCTTACCGGCATGGAAAAAACAATGCTGGTAGTGCTGGTGGCTTACCGACATGGCAATAACAATGCTGGTAGTGCTCGTGGCTTACCGACACGGCAATAACAATGCTGGTAGTGCTGGTGGCTTACCGACACGGCAATAACAATGCTGGCAGCACTGGTGGCTTACCGGCTTGGAAAAACCAATGCTGGTAGTACTGGTGGCTTACCAGCATGGCAATAACAATGCTGGTAGCGCTGGTGGCTTACCGACACGACAATAACAATGTTGGTAGCGCTGGTGGCTTACCGGCATGGCAATAACAATGCTGGTAGCGCTGGTGGCTTACCGACACTACAATAACAATGTTGGCAGCACTGGTGGCTTACCGGCATGGCAATAACAATGCTGGTAGCGCTGGTGGCTTACCGACATGGAAAAAACAATTCTGGTAGTGCTGGTGGCTTACCGACACGGCAATAACAATGCTGGTAGCGCTGGTGGCTTACCAGCATGGAAAAAACAATGCTGGTAGTGCTGGTGGCTTACCAGCATGGAAAAAACAATTCTGGTAGTGCTGGTGGCTTACCGACACGGCAATAACAATGCTGGTAGCACTGGTGGAATTACGACACGGCAATAACAATGCTGGTAGCACTGATGGTGGTTTCCCGGCACAGCAATAACAATGCTGGCAGCACTGTGGGCTTACAGGCCTGGAATTAACAATGCTGGTAGTGCTGGTGGCTGACCGGCATGGCAATAACAATGCTGGCAGCGCTGGTGGCTTACCGGCATGGCAATAACAATGCTGGTAGCGCTGGTGGCTTACCGACACGACAATAACAATGCTGGTAGCACTGATGGTGGTTTCCCGGCACAGCAATAACAATGCTGGCAGCACTGATGGTGGCTTACCGGCATGGCAATAACAATGCTGGTAGCACTGGTGGCTTACGACACGGCAATAACAATGCTGGTAGCACTGATGGTGGTTTCCCGGCACAGCAATAACAATGCTGGCAGCACTGGTGGCTTACAGGCCTGGAATTAACAATGCTGGTAGTGCTGGTGGCTGACCGGCATGGAAAAAACAATGTTGGTAGCGCTGGTGGCTTACCGGCATGGCAATAACAATGTTGGTAGCGCTGGTGTCTTACCGGCATGGCAATAACAATGCTGGCAGCACTGGTATCTTACCGGCATGGTAATAACAATGTTGATGGCGCTGGTATCTTACCGGCATGGCAATAACAATGTTGGTAGCGCTGGTATCTTACCGGCATGGCAATAACAATGTTGGTAGCGCTGGTGGCTTACCGGCATGGCAATAACAATGCTGTTGCGCTGGTGGCTTACCGACACGACAATTACAATGTTGGCAGCACTGGTGGCTTACCGGCATGGCAATAACAATGCTGGTAGCGCTGGTGGCTTACCGACATGGAAAAAACAATGCTGGTAGTGCTGGTGGCTTACCAGCATGGAAAAAACAATGCTGGTAGTGCTGGTGGCTTACCGACACGGCAATAACAATGCTGGTAGCACTGGTGGCTTACGACACGGCAATAACAATGCTGGTAGCACTGATGGTGGTTTCCCGGCACAGCAATAACAATGCTGGCAGCACTGGGGGCTTACAGGCCTGGAATTAACAATGCTGGTAGTGCTGGTGGCTGACCGTCATGGCAATAAAAATGCTGGCAGCGCTGGTGGCTTACCGGCATGGCAATAACAATGCTGGTAGCGCTGGTGGCTTACCGACACGACAATAACAATGCTGGTAGCACTGATGGTGGTTTCCCGGCACAGCAATAACAATGCTGGCAGCACTGATGGTGGCTTACCGGCATGGCAATAACAATGCTGGTAGCACTGGTGGCTTACGACACGGCAATAACAATGCTGGTAGCACTGATGGTGGTTTCCCGGCACAGCAATAACAATGCTGGCAGCACTGGTGGCTTACAGGCCTGGAATTAACAATGCTGGTAGTGCTGGTGGCTGACCGGCATGGAAAAAACAATGTTGGTAGCGCTGGTGGCTTACCGGCATGGCAATAACAATGTTGGTAGCGCTGGTGTCTTACCGGCATGGCAATAACAATGCTGGCAGCACTGGTATCTTACCGGCATGGTAATAACAATGTTGATGGCGCTGGTATCTTACCGGCATGGCAATAACAATGTTGGTAGCGCTGGTGTCTTACCGGCATGGCAATAACAATGTTGGTAGCGCTGGTATATTACCGGCATGGCAATAACAATGTTGGTAGCGCTGGTGGCTTACCGGCATGGCAATAACAATGCTGGTGGCGCTGGTGGATTGCCGACATGGCAATAACAATGCTGGCAGCACTAGTGGCTTAACGGCATGGCAATAACAATGCTGGTGGCGCTGGTATCTTACCGGCATGGCAATAACAATGTTGGTAGCGCTGGTATCTTACCGCCATGGCAATAACAATGTTGTTAGCGCTGGTGTCTTACCGGCATGGCAATAACAATGTTGGTAGCGCTGGTATCTTACCGGCATGGCAATAACAATGTCGGTAGCGCTGGTGTCTTACCGGCATGGCAATAACAATGTTGGTAGCGCTGGTATCTTACCGGCTTGGCAATAACAATGTTGGTAGCGCTGGTGGCTTACCGGCTTGGCAATAACAATGTTGGTAGCGCTGGTGGCTTACCGGCATGGCAATAACAATGTTGGTAGCACTGGTATCTTACCGGCATGGCAATAACAATGTTGGTAGCGCTGGTGTCTTTACCGGCATGACAATAACAATGTTGGTAGCGCTGGTATCTTACCGGCATGGCAATAACAATGTTAGTAGCGCTGGTGTCTTACCGGCATGGCAATAACAATGCTGGCAGCACTGGTATCTTACCGGCATGGCAATAACAATGTTGGTAGCGCTGGTATCTTGCCGGCATGGCAATAACAATGTTGGTAGTGCTGGTATCTTGCCGGCATGGCAATAACAATGTTGGTAGCGCTGGTGTCTTGCCGACATGGCAATAACAATGCTGGTAGTGCTGGTGGCTTACCGGGTTGGAAAAAAACAATGCTGGTAGTGCTGGTGGCTTACCAACACGGCAATAACAATGCTGGTAGCACTGGTGGCTTACCGGCATGGCAATAACAATGCTGGCAGCACTAGTGGCTTACCGGGTTGGAAAAAAACAATGCTGGTAGTGCTGGTGGCTTACCAACACGGCAATAACAATGCTGGTAGCACTGGTGGCTTACCGGCATGGCAATAACAATGCTGGCAGCACTAGTGGCTTACCGGGTTGGAAAAAACAATGCTGGTAGCGCTGGGGCTTACGGCATGGCAATAACAATGCTGGCAGCACTAGTGGCTTACCGTCACGGCAATAACAATGCTGGTAGTGCTGGTGGCTTACCAACACGGCAATAACAATGCTGGTAGCACTGGTGGCTTACCGACACGGCAATAACAATGCTGGCAGCACTAGTGGCTTACCGGGTTGGAAAAAACAATGCTGGTAGTGCTGGTGGCTTACCGACACGGCAATAACAATGCTGGTAGCGCTGGTGGCTTACCGGCATGGCAATAACAATGCTGGTAGTGCTGGTGGCTTACCGACACGGCAATAACAATGCTGGTAGTGCTGGTGGCTTACCGACACGGCAATAACAATGCTGGCAGCACTGGTGGCTTACCGGCTTGGAAAAAACAATGCTGGTAGTGCTGGTGGCTTGCCGGCATGGCAATAACAATGCTGGTAGCACTGGTGGCTTACCGACACGACAATAACAATGTTGGTAGCACTGGTGGCTTACTGGCATGGCAATAACAATGCTGGTAGCGCTGGTGGCTTACCGACACGACAACAACAATGTTGGCAGCACTGGTGGCTTACTGGCATGGCAATAACAATGCTGGTAGCACTGGTGGCTTACCGACACGACAATAACAATGTTGGTAGCGCTGGTGGCTTACCGGCATGGAAAAAACAATTCTGGTAGTGCTGGTGGCTTACCAGCATGGCAATAACAATGCTGGTAGCGCTGGTGGCTTACCAGCATGGAAAAAACAATGCTGGTAGTGCTGGTGGCTTACCGGCATGGCAATAACAATGCTGGTAGTGCTGTTGGCTTACCAGCATGGCAATAACAATGCTGGTAGCGCTGGTGGCTTACCGACACGGCAATAATAATGTTGGTAGCGCTGGTGGCTTACCGGCATGGAAAAAACAATGCTGGTAGTGCTGGTGGCTTACCGACACGGCAATAACAATGCTGGTAGTGCTGGTGGCTTACCGACACGGCAATGACAATGCTGGTAGTGCTGGTGGCTTACCGACACGGCAATAACAATGCTGGCAGCACTGGTGGCTTACCGGCTTGGAAAAACCAATGCTGGTAGTACTGGTGGCTTACCAGCATGGCAATAACAATGCTGGTAGCGCTGGTGGCTTACCGACACGACAATAACAATGTTGGTAGCGCTGGTGGCTTACCGGCATGGCAATAACAATGCTGGTAGCGCTGGTGGCTTACCGACACTACAATAACAATGTTGGCAGCACTGGTGGCTTACCGGCATGGCAATAACAATGCTGGTAGCGCTGGTGGCTTACCGACATGGAAAAAACAATTCTGGTAGTGCTGGTGGCTTACCGACACGGCAATAACAATGCTGGTAGCGCTGGTGGCTTACCAGCATGGAAAAAACAATGCTGGTAGTGCTGGTGGCTTACCAGCATGGAAAAAACAATGCTGGTAGTGCTGGTGGCTTACCGACACGGCAATAACAATGCTGGTAGCACTGGTGGAATTACGACACGGCAATAACAATGCTGGTAGCACTGATGGTGGTTTCCCGGCACAGCAATAACAATGCTGGCAGCACTGTGGGCTTACAGGCCTGGAATTAACAATGCTGGTAGTGCTGGTGGCTGACCGGCATGGCAATAACAATGCTGGCAGCGCTGGTGGCTTACCGGCATGGCAATAACAATGCTGGTAGCGCTGGTGGCTTACCGACACGACAATAACAATGCTGGTAGCACTGATGGTGGTTTCCCGGCACAGCAATAACAATGCTGGCAGCACTGATGGTGGCTTACCGGCATGGCAATAACAATGCTGGTAGCACTGGTGGCTTACGACACGGCAATAACAATGCTGGTAGCACTGATGGTGGTTTCCCGGCACAGCAATAACAATGCTGGCAGCACTGGTGGCTTACAGGCCTGGAATTAACAATGCTGGTAGTGCTGGTGGCTGACCGGCATGGAAAAAACAATGTTGGTAGCGCTGGTGGCTTACCGGTGTGGAAGTGTAATTCAGTGTAACGTATTGATTGGCCCTGGTAACTCATTGATTAAATCTGGTAACGAAGCAGAATGTGCATGAACATGATAATCCTTTGGAAACACCTGGTCAAGGCCCCAGGCTAGAGCACCCTCCTACTGTGTAAATGGAAAATCACAGCAGGAGGGGAGCGAGTTGATGCCAGGGCTTGGTGCAATACATGACCTCGGGGCATCAGCGGAAGAAGGATTAACGTTTCAGCGGACAGAGGATTAAGTCCAGTTTGTGGATATAAACGAGAGAAAACGTTGAGAAAAGGAGACTTGTCCTCAGAAGCCCTGCCCGACGGAACGATGGAATGAACGAGTACGGCGCTGCGGAAGAACATCAGCCGAACGAAAAGGACCATGGAAAAGAGTTAATCTTAGCCATTGAATAATGCGGTATTATTTGGTAAATGGAATGAAGTGAATAATAAACCAGACCTTTTGTAAACCTGAGTTCGGTCATTGGAGTCCTGTGAGTCATACACGAAATTCTACCACAATATGGAGGCACCGCTGAAATCAATTGTACAAGCAAGTAAAAGGTGAGTGTGTCTTGTTTAGTCCAATATGATTTACGAACTTGGAAGTTATGTGTACATACATGGGGGAGCAGGTGGTCTGGGGCTTCTTTGCGCACCGATGCCGCGATATAGGTGGCGTGAGCCATCACGAATGGGATTTCGATAAACGACTGTAGCAATTTATTCGTTTTTTTTCTAAATGATTTCTGTAAATACGTATTTTTGCGCTGGTTATTAAAGGGCCTTACTGTGACCTGGAAGCAAACGGAGCAAGTGTGCACCTTGCGACCGCTTGCTTCCAGGACGTGTAAGGCCGGTACACTCGTTTACCCACCCGCACACGTATAAAGTACTACTTTTTTTTTTTTTGCACTTGTTCGAAGCACTTGACTTGCTCGGCGCTCGGCGAGCGACAGGGAACCGGGAAACGGAATTATATTTATATATATATATATTTCCAATATGGTACACCGGCCACAACGATTTTAGCGATTATCCGAGTTTTTTTTAAACGATTTCTGTAAATACGTATTTTTCTTGCGCTGTGTAATTCTTCTGACACGCGCCACGAAGAAACGCACCACTGATGTGCATGAAGCGACTTGTTTGCCGGTTCGGTAAGGTCCGTCCGTACACGTGTACAATCGTGTACACCCGTTTTAAATAAATAATTTTTTTCAGTTTTCCCGCCATTCCTATAAATTCATGACAGACAACCCCCCCTCATGCCGGTCCAGAATTATGATGAAAGATGGCGATGGAGAAAAAAAAAATTGCATAAAATATAAAAAATTGATCTGCTTGATGTTAGTTTAAGGGCTGTTCCAAATTTATCCTGATTATGAGAGATAATTACAGGAAATGTGTCCTGTTCTTGTTTGGAGATTATAAGACAAAAACAGCAGAGTGGGAATCGGCAGACAATGGAACAGCTAGCGACGAGTGTTTTGTGAGTAGCAACCACTCTCTGGTCGAGGCTCATAAAAAAAAAAAAAATTGATACTTATTGATTTGGCACGCTTACAATAGATATTAATGGCGAGGGTTCTGTGGTCGTTCGCTTTGGCTCTGCGGATGGACCGAACCATTGCATGTAAATAGAAGGGGGGTTCTGTGGTCGTTCGCTTTGGCTTTGCGAATGGACCAAACCATTGCATGTAAATAGAAGGGGGGGTTCTGTGGTCGTTACTGCCACGTGGTTTCAAAGTTTTGTTGTTGTTGTTTGCACGCATGTTTTTTGCAAGCACGTACGGGCGAGCACGTACGTGCGGGCACGCGCTAGTATATATAAATTGAGGTAATATTAAGTTATGGAATTAATTGCTTTCAACAATGCAAAGGGTGACAAAATATGGGATTTTTAATGGGATTTTTTAATGGGATATTGGTTTAGGAATGTTTAGAGGTCATTGCAATGTGATAATGACTTGTGACCATTTGCTGTTGGAACTTGTTGTTGGAACTTGTTGGAACTTGTTGTTGGAACTTGCTGTTGGAACTTGCTGTTGGAACTTGTTGGAACTTGTTGTTGGAACTTGCTGTTGGAACTTGCTGTTGGAACTTGTTGGAACTTGTTGTTGGAACTTGTTGTTGGAACTTGTTGTTGGAACTTGCTGTTGGAACTTGTTGTTGGAACTTGTTGGAACTTGTTGTTGGAACTTGTTGTTGGAACTTGCTGTTGGAACTTGCTGTTGGAACTTGTTGTTGGAACTTGCTGTTGGAACTTGCTGTTGGAACTTGTTGGAACTTGTTGTTGGAACTTGCTGTTGGAACTTGTTGGAACTTGTTGGAACTTGTTGTTGGAACTTGTTGGAACTTGTTGTTGGAACTTGCTGTTGGAACTTGTTGGAACTTGTTGTTGGAACTTGTTGTTGGAACTTGTTGTTGGAACTTGCTGTTGGAACTTGTTGTTGGAACTTGTTGGAACTTGTTGTTGGAACTTGTTGTTGGAACTTGCTGTTGGAACTTGCTGTTGGAAATTGTTGTTGGAACTTGCTGTTGGAACTTGCTGTTGGAACTTGTTGGAACTTGTTGTTGGAACTTGCTGTTGGAACTTGTTGGAACTTGTTGGAACTTGTTGTTGGAACTTGTTGGAACTTGTTGTTGGAACTTGCTGTTGGAACTTGTTGGAACTTGTTGTTGGAACTTGTTGTTGGAACTTGCTGTTGGCACTTGTTGGAACTTGTTGGAACTTGTTGTTGGAACTTGTTGTTGGAACTTGCTGTTGGCACTTGTTGGAACTTGTTGGAACTTGTTGTTGGAACTTGCTGTTGGAACTTGCTGTTGGAACTTGTTGGAACTTGTTGTTGGAACTTGTTGTTGGAACTTGTTGTTGGAACTTGCTGTTGGAACTTGTTGTTGGAACTTGTTGGAACTTGTTGTTGGAACTTGCTGTTGGAACTTGCTGTTGGAACTTGTTGTTGGAACTTGCTGTTGGAACTTGCTGTTGGAACTTGTTGGAACTTGTTGTTGGAACTTGCTGTTGGAACTTGTTGGAACTTGTTGGAACTTGTTGTTGGAACTTGTTGGAACTTGTTGTTGGAACTTGCTGTTGGAACTTGTTGGAACTTGTTGTTGGAACTTGTTGTTGGAACTTGCTGTTGGCACTTGTTGGAACTTGTTGTTGGAACTTGTTGTTGGAACTTGCTGTTGGCACTTGTTGGAACTTGTTGGAACTTGTTGTTGGAACTTGCTGTTGGAACTTGCTGTTGGAACTTGTTGGAACTTGTTGTTGGAACTTGCTGTTGGAACTTGTTGGAACTTGTTGTTGGAACTTGTTGTTGGAACTTGCTGTTGGCACTTGTTGGAACTTGTTGGAACTTGTTGTTGGAACTTGTTGTTGGAACTTGTTGTTGGAACTTGCTGTTGGAACTTGTTGTTGGAACTTGTTGGAACTTGTTGTTGGAACTTGTTGTTGGAACTTGTTGTTGGAACTTGTTGTTGGAATGTTTTGGGAACATTCAAATGTTGGGTTTTGCTAACGTTTCCACAACGTCGCCACAACGTTTCACTTTCGTTGTTGCAACGTTTTGCTCCAACGTTTTGGGAACATTCAAATGTTGGGTTTTGCTAACGTTTCCACAACGTCGCCACAACGTTTCACTTTCGTTGTTGCAACGTTTTGCTCCAACGTTTTGGGAACATTCAAATGTTGGGTTTTGCTAACGTTTCCACAACGTCGCTACAACGTTTCACTTTCGTTGTTGCAACGTTTTGCTCCAACGTTTTGGGAACATTCAAATGTTGTGTTTTGCTGACGTTTCCACAACGTCGCTACAACGTTTCACTTTCGTTGTTGCAACGTTTTGCTCCAACGTTTTGGGGACATTCGAATGTCAAGTGAATCGAATGAGAAATCAGGAATTATTTCATTATTAACGATTAATGAAGTACTTATTTAATTAATTACATTTCTTATTACATTACAGTAATTACATTACAGTAATTACCTGAGGTAATTACAGTAATTACAGTTCCGGTAATTACAGTAATTACAGTAATCATTACAGTAATTGCAGTAATCTTATTACAGTAATTACATTACATTAACTCAGGCACCTTTTGAGTAAGGAAGCTGATATTTGGACATGACACTGACCAAGTGATGTGGCTGTCAAGGAAAATATTGATTTATTGATTAATCATTTAATAAATTAACTCGTTGATTTATAAATGACTTATTTAATTAAAATTCCTCAGAGATACATCTTCGGATGAAATACTTGCAGATTGGTTATGCTATGAGCCAATTGATTAAGGAAAATATTTTGCGATGGCCATATTGGCAATTTCGTGGCCGTATTCGTGGCAACTCAGTTAGTGCCACTGCACCTTTAAAATGCATCCCTGCGTTCATTTTTTCGATCGATTGAGTTGAAATTTTGAACAATCGGATCTGGACTGTCGTTGTTAACGACTCTAGCACGCACTCGTCCAATCAGGATGGAGCGGTATGGTCCCCGGATCATCACTGCCCGCAGTTTTTTTAATTAATTTTACCTTTTCTCTTGGTCATATAATGTTGAAGACATGCATGTCATGATAGAGGAAATGTTTGTTCTGTTGAACGGAATAAATGTTGTTTATTTGTGTGGGTGTGTATTTCTTGTGTATTTTGGATATATTTTCACGACTAATTCCAGTTAACATCCTGCAAAATTTGCTCGTTTGCTGGCCGAGTCGAAATTGCGTTGAGTTTCTATGGCATGCGCCATTAAAAGCGCTGTGTAATGGTTGAGCTCCTTTTATTTCGGTTTGGTCATGCGGATGAGCAAACAAAGTGACAAATGCTGCGGCTGGAGCAGTAGAAGCGATGTTTTTTTAATGGAAACGATGTAATGAGTAATTAAAAGTGGGAGGGGGCAACACCACGCATACCTCTTTTAAGGTGTGTATAAACCCTGGAATATTTCAGCAATCAATACAATGCTGAAACTATGTAAGTTAAGTTAATGAGTAATTTACTGAGTAATTTAATGAGTAATTTAATGAGTAATTTAATGAGTAATTTAACGAATAATTTAATGAGTAATTTAATGAGTAATTTAATGAGTAATTTAATAAGTAATTTAATAAGTAATTTAATGAGGAATTTAATGAGGAATTAAAAGTGGGAGGGGGCAACACCACGCATACCTCTTTTAAGGTGTGTATAAACCCTGGAACAAACGTGGGAGGGGGCAACACCACGCATACCTCTTTTAAGGTATGTATAAACCCTGGAATATTTCAGCAAGCAATACGATGCTGAAATGATGTAATTTACTGTGTAAGAGGGTCGACCTTGGGTTTGTTTGGGTTTGTTGTTTATTTTGTGGATGTGTATTTTTTGTGTATTTTGGATATATTTTCACGACTAATTCCAGTTAACATCCTGCAAAATTTGCTCGTTTTCTGGCTGAGTCGAAATTGCGTTGAGTTTCTATGGCATGCGCCATTAAAAGCGCTGTGTAATGGTTGAGCTCCCTTTATTTCGTTTTGGTCATGCGGATGAGCAAACAAAATGACGAATGCTGCGGCTGGAGCAGTGGAAGCGATTTTTGAATTGTTCAATGATTATTCGATATTGTTATGACTTATTGTCAATAGGTATACTGAGTGGCCATGAGGTAGCCTGTTGCTATGTACAGTTTTATTCTATTGTTGATTATACCACATAATTGTGGTGATAAAGGAAATGTTCGTTTTAAATAGATGATTATGATATGACCATGACTATAAAATCATGATGATTATTATGAATGATATCATAGGGTTCAAATGCAGAATGATTGCATGAACTTGGGAAAGAACTTTCAAGCCCTATGGGATAAATTGGGTGTTACAAGCAATGGAGCTTCAAAATTTAGCATGATTGAAGGAATTTTACAGTCTTATTTCAGTAGTTTTACGAAATTTAAATTGCCAAGAGATTTTGGGTACTATTAAAGGAAAAAATGATGAGATATTTTTTCCAATGAACTTTAATATCTGCCATCCATTTTGGCTGTCTCACGAATGAAGGATGAGTTGCCTTTAGTGGTTGCAAAGAAAATTTGTGGAGACCAGGCAAAATGGGGAAATATGTCAGATATGACCCTAGGACAGGACGGTGATTCATCAATTGACATGAGGTACGAACCAGAGGTGACGACCGATGAGTCGATCTCAGTCAATGGATGGACCTGTCCTGACATCATTGGGGAAAGGGCTTATGCAAGGAGTCATTCAAAATGATTAATTTGATTTATTGATGAATATTGATGAATTAATTGAAATTGAATAATTGATTGAATTGTTAATTGATTGAATCTAATTGATTGAATTTAATTGCATAAATTGAACTGAATAAATTGAATTGAATATATTGATTGTTTGATTGATGAAAATGCGGTCTCAAGAAAGAAGCTTTGATATCTTTGCGAGATATTATCAATGTGGAGACAACCTGGGAAAATTGAGCAAGGTGGTGAGTTTATATACAGATATGTATGTGCGGTTACCATTGTGTGATTTCCCCGTCAAACAGAGCGGACACCTGAGGATTCACCCACTTCATACTGACCCTCCGGCTCATCTGCAAATACTGATCTGTGAGATTGGATTGTGCAAAAGCCACAGCTGAGGGAGATTCTCTGGAAATCACCGTGCGAACAGGTGGAGAGATCCTTCCTGGAGGTACGAGTGAAGCTTTAGAGGAACCTGGAACAAGCTACAACACATCCAACGCTACTTTGATAAAAGGCAGAATGGGAAATGGAGCCTGCAAGAATACACAAGGACAACCAGAAATTCCACAAAAAGGTACTTGTACACATCATATGTACGACCGTTATGGTGCCGAAGCTATAAGGCAGGTCGAGAATTGGTATTTGTGGACAAAGGGACATGATGAGGAGTTTCCAAGAGATGGTACATTTGAGCGAAGTCGATTGGAAAGATTGGAACAAAGATTGAAAGCCAGGAAGAGACAGAATCTAACGGTAGACTGGCTTGCATTCCATCTTTGGGATGGTGAATCCAGACAACGGGAACAGCAAGAACGGATAACGGATCTAGAACTTAAAATAAAAAGGATGCAGGATACAGTGGAGGAGACAAATGCACAACTGCCCTCGAAATTAGGAATGAAAGTGACAGTTGTCCCATCAGATTTCCAGTTGTCTCCCCAAAAAGGACGGTACAGAGAATTTTTTCGTGTTTCAGGAGATAACGAGAGATTGCAGTGGCAACTCAGGGATGTAGAGATGCAGCCCAGCAATACAAGTGCACAGGTGCACAGATCAGACAACGACAGAAACCGGTGTTTCAAGTGTGGACGGATGGGACATTGGAAAAGAGGATGTCCGTATACCAAAAGGAAGACAAGTTAATAGGGTAAACCAAGATCAAGGGTACCAGTGCTGACCGATACCTCAGACAATGATTAGGCCTTCATTGCGACAAATCCCAAATGACGATTGGCCTCAACAAATTAGATTACTGGACAAACATGAATAACTGTCGATGATTCTTGGGTCTGAAAAGTTTTCGGAGCAAGAATTATTCATTTTTCTTTTGCTTGTAAGCAAATTAGTAATTAATTGATCAAATGCCAAAATTGGATCTTCTATTTTGGGCACAGCAATTTTAAATTTACAAAGTTTGGAACAATTGCGTTGCAATTGTTGGCAAACCAAGTAACAAGAGTCACATGATGATCAGGTGGGAATTTCGGACTATTGTTCCGCACAATTGATAGGTCAATGGTCGACTGACATGCAAATGGGTGTGTAGTCAAAATTTGGATAGATTATTGTGAAGGCAGAAAGGGTAATTTCAATTTGACATCATAAAGGTTTTCTAAGAATGGACTTTTGGTTCATTTGTCTATAAGCATTTTGAATTTGATTGACAAATTTTATGAAATTGAAATAAAATTGACACCCATCTGATCTGTAAATAATGGTTCCAACGCAAACAAATATGCATAATGCATGTGTGTGTGTGTTTTTGTGTATCAATCTTACAAGATTGTTGACACCGACAGTGTGCCTGTCTGGAAATGGATAGTTATATGTGGATGGGATTGGGATATGTGGATGGGATTGAATATCCAGAGAATCCGTAAAATAAAATAGAAATATAATTTGATTATGAACATTATCTCTTTTGTCAAGGGAAATGGAATATAAAAAATTTGATGTGCTGGGTTATGAGCAGCCATTAATTAATAGTAAAATTGTGAGTAATTTTGGGATTCCATTTTTGATAGAATGTATATGAGAATAACATCTATTTATGGATATGAGCTTCATAAAAGGAAATGAGGAAGTACAAAATCATCCAAATTTGGGAGAGGTCTTACACTGACTTCCCAGAATACTCTGCTCATGGATTTTATATATATAAACTTGAATTTTATCAGCATATAAATTGTGCTGTATGTATGGATGTGTTTTAGGCATAGATGATATGGGAAAAGAGTAAAGAAAATTTTGCTGGTTTGAACTATTGTGGGTTTTCAGTTCTGGAGTTTAAACAAAGTCACTGGTTAACAGATGAGAAAGGATAGTAAATAAATTATTCTCTGCTGGGCAAATTAAGTACGATATTACTAAGACTTATGAGAGCTATTGTTCCGCCTTACAGCAGTGGAAAATTATTGGAAAAAATTAGATCCAACATAATGAATCTATAAAAGAATGTGATAGGGATAATATCCTCAATTTGTACTAATTATTTGATTGTGGGTAAAGGAATTAAGTCATCGTAGTGGATTGTTAACAGCAGCCTGAAAATGTCCTGAGAGTGTGCATCCATGTAATCAGAAATCCCAGATTTGTTTTTACAAACAACATTTTGGTAGAGGTCTTGTGTGGAACACTTCCTTGGTAGATAAAAACGGTACTGCATGCTGGCAGCCACTTTTGCGGCCAGTTAGGCCAAACAAATTGAGAGGAAATTGTAGTTAAATACGTAAGTTACACATGGCTATTTGTAAAAAAGGAAATTTGTTGAGATGGGAAACATTTTTTCGAAGGTTTATTAAGGTGTTATAATATGACATGTGACAAGGCAAACTATTGGATGGGAAAATTAGATCTGGCTATAGAATAAATTTATTGACCCCTTGAAGTTAATCCTTCGAATCATTGTTTCACTGGCATTTTTGTTCAAATTGGAAATAGTTTGGTAGAGCTTTGGTTAAAACCTTTGGTTGCGGTATCTTGGAACGAATTGATAAACCATAGGAGATTGATAAGAATAGAAACAAATATGGACCCAAAATAGAAAGTTGGATTCATGCCCCTCATTGCAAACAAGCACATGGGGCTAAGGTGGACGATCCCACAGAAAATGAGGCTGCACCTAGCAGCCCAGCAGAACATTCAGTGGTAGATAAATGATAGTAGTGATTTACAGTCATTTGAATTACATTTTAACACCCCTTGCATTGATAAACACTACATTTTCAACATGTGATATTCCTACTTGGGATAGTGACATTTATTTGCCTACATGACATACAATTACCTGCTGATATTAATACAACATGAGTGAAAAATGTATCACAACTACACTCATGATCAGGGGATTGAGTTCAACCCCGGGAGATAGGGGGATCATTTGTAAGACAAATAATCTGATTATGTTACATATTAAGGGATTTTCTTTATTTACCTTTTAGGAAGCTTGTTAGTTTGGTATATAATGTCTACAAAGAGTAGCAGACTTGTTTGTTGGTTTAGTAGTTATATTGGCAATTGTTTTAGTGGTGGCTTGCTTGAAAGCCTTAGTGACGGTGTGTTTGAATAAGGTAACCAACAACACGATGATAACGCATGAAGTGACAAATGAGGAAAGAAATGTGGATCCAGAAAAGGAAGACTTTTATGGCGACATAAACAGTAGAATTAAGATAATGGCATAACGACAATGTTATGAGTTGTGTCAATTACAATATCAGTGAACTCATATCACCACAAGTGCCACACTGTTAAGGGAAAAAGAGGGAAAAGAAAAAGTGGAGAGGAATTATGGTAATAATACATTATGCTTAATTTGTTGGTTTGGGAAAATTGTTGTTGGGAATTAGGTATTCCCGTTTGTGATTGTAATCATATACAATTGATTTTCTTAGAGTAGTGCTAAAATACCTGCATGAGTTAATTTTTGAACTATATTAACCTGAAAGCAATTGTGGATGCTATTCTTAGTTTAGTAATAAAATACATACCTGATTGAATATTATTTGTGTGACGCATATAAATGAATATAACTTTTGTGTTAAGGAAAAACAGCAAATTGTTGAATGTGAAACTATCGGAAGATATACATGATTATGCTGATTTCATGGTAAGATGTACCCTATCTGATTCAGTGTGTGCGGAAAGCAGATTCAGATGTGACTGAGCATAAGGATAAGACGAGATCACATTTTGAAGGGAGTGCTAACGGAATTGGGAAGAAGTTCGAGAAAGAAAATTTGTGGCTAAAAATGAAGTTAATCATGGCATACACCCTCTTTCTCAAAGAATGATGAAGACATTCTCCCGTGTAACTTGGAGATGAATGCTTACCTTCACCAAGGAAATTTATGTGACCATTTGCCTGGATCACACTGCAACATATGAAAGAAAGGCGATCACTTACTCTTGTTCGAAGGCTTCGAACATTCATCACATCAGAAGTTGCAGGACAACGACATTTTACCTGCAACCTCTGTGAAATGCGGGGACATATGTTATTACTTCACCAACGCCCGGGGAACCAGCATGGAGCTGCAAAAAAAACGGCTGTGCCCTTGTCACAACAGCTGTGCACGATTCTGCTGGTTGCTCCTGGTAAGGACCATGAATGACCTGAACACCATGGTCCCAACATCATTGTGGATGCATCCGGCATCCCTGTTCCACATCTTGCTGGCCAATCAACGTCACACCAATACTGGCTGCCCACTCATAATGAGGGAGGAGGCAAGTCGACTACAACTGGGCGAAGGCCTTGTTCAAGGAATCATTATGGTTCACAGCAAAAAGTGGCAAGAATGCTACATGGAGAGAAGGGTCAGTCTATGACTCCGCAGTGTTACCACAACAGCGAAATCCTACACGAAGTAGTGCAGGAGCTATGAAGACATTAGGAGAAAATGTTTCATACCTGGATTCAAACACAAGTGATCAGCCCTTCCTTTCAAACAAAGTCAACATGTGTGTGGAGGCAAACGTTTTTCCAGATGGTGCAGATGCTTTACAAAACTTGAAAATGAAGTGAAATTGTTGTATCTTGGTGATGGTGAAGTGTTGTTTTGAAAATATATTTGTGATGCAAATGCAATAGATTGAACAATATGGAAGAAGTCAATGACCAACGAAATGTTTTGTGATCCTTGCAGGATGACGGTGTATGCCTAAGGGAATTTGATTACCAAAGTGATTGATTATTTACTTATACTTGTAATGATGTTTACTAGTAGTGATTGATTGTTTACTTATATTGATGTTTAGATTAATGGTTAATATAAACAAAAACAAAAAGATGAGGGAATTGTGGAAGTGTAACTCAGTGTAACGTATTGATTGGCCCTGGTAACTCATTGATTAAATCTGGTAACGAAGCAGAATGTGCATGAACATGATAATCCTTTGGAAACACCTGGTCAAGGCCCCAGGCTAGAGCACCCTCCTACTGTGTAAATGGAAAATCACAGCAGGAGGGGAGCGAGTTGATGCCAGGGCTTGGTGCAATACATGACCTCGGGGCATCAGCGGAAGAAGGATTAACGTTTCAGCGGACAGAGGATTAAGTCCAGTTTGTGGATATAAACGAGAGAAAACGTTGAGAAAAGGAGACTTGTCCTCAGAAGCCCTGCCCGACGGAACGATGGAATGAACGAGTACGGCGCTGCGGAAGAACATCAGCCGAACGAAAAGGACCATGGAAAAGAGTTAATCTTAGCCATTGAATAATGCGGTATTATTTGGTAAATGGAATGAAGTGAATAATAAACCAGACCTTTTGTAAACCTGAGTTCGGTCATTGGAGTCCTGTGAGTCATACACGAAATTCTACCACACCGGCATGGCAATAACAATGTTGGTAGCGCTGGTGTCTTACCGGCATGGCAATAACAATGCTGGCAGCACTGGTATCTTACCGGCATGGTAATAACAATGTTGATGGCGCTGGTATCTTACCGGCATGGCAATAACAATGTTGGTAGCGCTGGTATCTTACCGGCATGGCAATAACAATGTTGGTAGCGCTGGTGTCTTACCGGCATGGCAATAACAATGTTGGTAGCGCTGGAATATTACCGGCATGGCAATAACAATGTTGGTAGCGCTGGTGGCTTACCGGCATGGCAATAACAATGCTGGTGGCGCTGGTGGATTGCCGACATGGCAATAACAATGCTGGCAGCACTAGTGGCTTAACGGCATGGCCATAACAATGCTGGTGGCGCTGGTATCTTACCGGCATGGCAATAACAATGTTGGTAGCGCTGGTATCTTACCGCCATGGCAATAACAATGTTGGTAGCGCTGGTGTCTTACCGGCATGGCAATAACAATGTTGGTAGCGCTGGTATCTTACCGGCATGGCAATAACAATGTCGGTAGCGCTGGTGTCTTACCGGCATGGCAATAACAATGTTGGTAGCGCTGGTATCTTACCGGCTTGGCAATAACAATGTTGGTAGCGCTGGTGGCTTACCGGCTTGGCAATAACAATGTTGGTAGCGCTGGTGGCTTACCGGCATGGCAATAACAATGTTGGTAGCGCTGGTGGCTTACCGGCATGGCAATAACAATGTTGGTAGCGCTGGTATCTTACCGGCATGGCAATAACAATGTTGGTAGCGCTGGTGTCTTTACCGGCATGACAATAACAATGTTGGTAGCGCTGGTATCTTACCGGCATGGCAATAACAATGTTAGTAGCGCTGGTGTCTTATCGGCATGGCAATAACAATGCTGGCAGCACTGGTATCTTACCGGCATGGCAATAACAATGTTGGTAGCGCTGGTATCTTGCCGGCATGGCAATAACAATGTTGGTAGTGCTGGTATCTTGCCGGCATGGCAATAACAATGTTGGTAGCGCTGGTGTCTTGCCGACACGGCAATAACAATGCTGGTAGTGCTGGTGGCTTACCGGCATGGCACTAACAATGCTGGCAGCACTAGTGGCTTACCGGCATGGCAATAACAATGGTGGCAGCACTAGTGGCTTACCGGGTTGGAAAAAACAATGCTGGTAGTGCTGGTGGCTTACTGACACGGCAATAACAATGCTGGTAGCGCTGGTGGCTTACCGGCATGGCAATAACAATGCTGGCAGCACTAGTGGCTTACCGGGTTGGAAAAAAACAATGCTGGTAGTGCTGGTGGCTTACCGACATGGCAATAACAATGCTGGTAGCGCTGGGGCTTACGGCATGGCAATAACAATGCTGGCAGCACTAGTGGCTTACCGTCACGGCAATAACAATGCTGGTAGTGCTGGTGGCTTACCAACACGGCAATAACAATGCTGGTAGCACTGGTGGCTTACCGACACGGCAATAACAATGCTGGCAGCACTAGTGGCTTACCGGGTTGGAAAAAACAATGCTGGTAGTGCTGGTGGCTTACCGACACGGCAATAACAATGCTGGTAGCGCTGGTGGCTTACCGGCATGGCAATAACAATGCTGGTAGTGCTGGTGGCTTACCGACACGGCAATAACAATGCTGGTAGTGCTGGTGGCTTACCGACACGGCAATAACAATGCTGGCAGCACTGGTGGCTTACCGGCTTGGAAAAAACAATGCTGGTAGTGCTGGTGGCTTGCCGGCATGGCAATAACAATGCTGGTAGCACTGGTGGCTTACCGACACGACAATAACAATGTTGGTAGCACTGGTGGCTTACCGGCATGGCAATAACAATGCTGGTAGCGCTGGTGGCTTACCGACACGACAACAACAATGTTGGCAGCACTGGTGGCTTACTGGCATGGCAATAACAATGCTGGTAGCACTGGTGGCTTACCGACACGACAATAACAATGTTGGTAGCGCTGGTGGTTTACCGGCATGGAAAAAACAATTCTGGTAGTGCTGGTGGCTTACCAGCATGGCAATAACAATGCTGGTAGCGCTGGTGGCTTACCAGCATGGAAAAAACAATGCTGGTAGTGCTGGTGGCTTACCGGCATGGCAATAACAATGCTGGTAGTGCTGTTGGCTTACCAGCATGGCAATAACAATGCTGGTAGCGCTGGTGGCTTACCGACACGGCAATAATAATGTTGGTAGCGCTGGTGGCTTACCGGCATGGAAAAAACAATGCTGGTAGTGGTGGTGGCTTACCGACACGGCAATAACAATTCTGGTAGTGCTGGTGGCTTACCGACACGGCAATAACAATGCTGGTAGTGCTGGTGGCTTACCGACACGGCAATAACAATGCTGGCAGCACTGGTGGCTTACCGGCTTGGAAAAACCAATGCTGGTAGTACTGGTGGCTTACCAGCATGGCAATAACAATGCTGGTAGCGCTGGTGGCTTACCGACACGACAATAACAATGTTGGTAGCGCTGGTGGCTTACCGGCATGGCAATAACAATGCTGGTAGCGCTGGTGGCTTACCGACACTACAATAACAATGTTGGCAGCACTGGTGGCTTACCGGCATGGCAATAACAATGCTGGTAGCGCTGGTGGCTTACCGACATGGAAAAAACAATTCTGGTAGTGCTGGTGGTTTACCGACACGGCAATAACAATGCTGGTAGCGCTGGTGGCTTACCAGCATGGAAAAAACAATGCTGGTAGTGCTGGTGGCTTACCAGCATGGAAAAAACAATGCTGGTAGTGCTGGTGGCTTACCGACACGGCAATAACAATGCTGGTAGCACTGGTGGAATTACGACACGGCAATAACAATGCTGGTAGCACTGATGGTGGTTTCCCGGCACAGCAATAACAATGCTGGCAGCACTGTGGGCTTACAGGCCTGGAATTAACAATGCTGGTAGTGCTGGTGGCTGACCGGCATGGCAATAACAATGCTGGCAGCGCTGGTGGCTTACCGGCATGGCAATAACAATGCTGGTAGCGCTGGTGGCTTACCGACACGACAATAACAATGCTGGTAGCACTGATGGTGGTTTCCCGGCACAGCAATAACAATGCTGGCAGCACTGATGGTGGCTTACCGGCATGGCAATAACAATGCTGGTAGCACTGGTGGCTTACGACACGGCAATAACAATGCTGGTAGCACTGATGGTGGTTTCCCGGCACAGCAATAACAATGCTGGCAGCACTGGTGGCTTACAGGCCTGGAATTAACAATGCTGGTAGTGCTGGTGGCTGACCGGCATGGAAAAAACAATGTTGGTAGCGCTGGTGGCTTACCGGCATGGCAATAACAATGCTGGTAGCGTTGGTGGCTTACCGGCATGGCAATAACAATGTTGGCAGCAATGGTATCTTACCGGCATGGCAATAACAATGTTGGTAGCGCTGGTATCTTACCGGCATGGCAATAACAATGTTGGTAGCGCTGGTATCTTACCGGCATGGCAATAACAATGCTGGTAGCGCTGGTGGCTTACCGGCATGGCAATAACAATTCTGGTAGTGCTGTTGGCTTACCGGCATGGCAATAACAATGCTGGTAGCGCTGGTGGCTTACCGACACGGCAATAACAATGTTGGTAGCGCTGGTGGCTTACCGGCATGGAAAAATCAATGCTGGTAGTGCTGGTGGCTTACCGACACGGCAATAACAATGCTGGTAGTGCTGGTGGCTTACCGACATGGCAATAACAATGCTGGTAGTGCTGGTGGCTTACCGACACGGCAATAACAATGCTGGCAGCACTGGTGGCTTACCGGCTTGGAAAAAACAATGCTGGTAGTCCTGGTGGCTTACCGGCATGGCAATAACAATGCTGGTAGCACTGGTGGCTTACCGACATGACAATAACAATGTTGGTAGCGCTGGTGGCTTACCGGCATGGCAATAACAATGCTGGTAGCGCTGGTGGCTTACCGACACGACAACAACAATGTTGGCAGCACTGGAGGCTTACCGGCATGGCAATAACAATGCTGGTAGCACTGGTGGCTTACCGACACGACAATAACAATGTTGGTAGCGCTGGTGGCTTACCGGCATGGAAAAAACAATTCTGGTAGTGCTGGTGGCTTACCAGCATGGCAATAACAATGCTGGTAGCGCTGGTGGCTTACCAGCATGGAAAAAACAATGCTGGTAGTGCTGGTGGCTTACTCGCATGGCAATAACAATGCTGGTAGTGCTGTTGGCTTACCAGCATGGCAATAACAATGCTGGTAGCGCTGGTGGCTTACCGACACGGCAATAATAATGTTGGTAGCGCTGGTGGCTTACCGGCATGGAAAAAACAATGCTGGTAGTGCTGGTGGCTTACCGACATGGCAATAACAATGCTGGTAGTGCAGGTGGCTTACCGACACGGCAATAACAATGCTGGTAGTGCTGGTGGCTTACCGACACGGCAATAACAATGCTGGCAGCACTGGTGGCTTACCGGCTTGGAAAAAACAATGCTGGTAGTGCTGGTGGCTTACCGGCATGGCAATAACAATGCTGGTAGCGCTGGTGGCTTACCGACACGACAATAACAATGTTGGTAGCGCCGGTGGCTTACCGGCATGGCAATAACAATGCTGTTGCGCTGGTGGCTTACCGACACGACAATTACAATGTTGGCAGCACTGGTGGCTTACCGGCATGGCAATAACAATGCTGGTAGCGCTGGTGGCTTACCGACATGGAAAAAACAATGCTGGTAGTGCTGGTGGCTTACCAGCATGGAAAAAACAATGCTGGTAGTGCTGGTGGCTTACCGACACGGCAATAACAATGCTGGTAGCACTGGTGGCTTACGACACGGCAATAACAATGCTGGTAGCACTGATGGTGGTTTCCCGGCACAGCAATAACAATGCTGGCAGCACTGCGGGCTTACAGGCCTGGAATTAACAATGCTGGTAGTGCTGGTGGCTGACCGTCATGGCAATAAAAATGCTGGCAGCGCTGGTGGCTTACCGGCATGGCAATAACAATGCTGGTAGCGCTGGTGGCTTACCGACACGACAATAACAATGCTGGTAGCACTGATGGTGGTTTCCCGGCACAGCAATAACAATGCTGGCAGCACTGATGGTGGCTTACCGGCATGGCAATAACAATGCTGGTAGCACTGGTGGCTTACGACACGGCAATAACAATGCTGGTAGCACTGATGGTGGTTTCCCGGCACAGCAATAACAATGCTGGCAGCACTGGTGGCTTCCAGGCCTGGAATTAACAATGCTGGTAGTGCTGGTGGCTGACCGGCATGGAAAAAACAATGTTGGTAGCGCTGGTGGCTTACCGGCATGGCAATAACAATGTTGGTAGCGCTGGTGTCTTACCGGCATGGCAATAACAATGCTGGCAGCACTGGTATCTTACCGGCATGGTAATAACAATGTTGATGGCGCTGGTATCTTCCCGGCATGGCAATAACAATGTTGGTAGCGCTGGTATCTTACCGGCATGGCAATAACAATGTTGGTAGCGCTGGTGTCTTACCGGCATGGCAATAACAATGTTGGTAGCGCTGGTATATTACCGGCATGGCAATAACAATGTTGGTAGCGCTGGTGGCTTACCGGCATGGCAATAACAATGCTGGTGGCGCTGGTGGATTGCCGACATGGCAATAACAATGCTGGCAGCACTAGTGGCTTAACGGCATGGCAATAACAATGCTGGTGGCGCTGGTATCTTACCGGCATGGCAATAACAATGTTGGTAGCGCTGGTATCTTACCGCCATGGCAATAACAATGTTGGTAGCGCTGGTGTCTTACCGGCATGGCAATAACAATGTTGGTAGCGCTGGTATCTTACCGGCATGGCAATAACAATGTCGGTAGCGCTGGTGTCTTACCGGCATGGCAATAACAATGTTGGTAGCGCTGGTATCTTACCGGCTTGGCAATAACAATGTTGGTAGCGCTGGTGGCTTACCGGCTTGGCAATAACAATGTTGGTAGCGCTGGTGGCTTACCGGCATGGCAATAACAATGTTGGTAGCGCTGGTATCTTACCGGCATGGCAATAACAATGTTGGTAGCGCTGGTGTCTTTACCGGCATGACAATAACAATGTTGGTAGCGCTGGTATCTTACCGGCATGGCAATAACAATGTTAGTAGCGCTGGTGTCTTACCGGCATGGCAATAACAATGCTGGCAGCACTGGTATCTTACCGGCATGGCAATAACAATGTTGGTAGCGCTGGTATCTTGCCGGCATGGCAATAACAATGTTGGTAGTGCTGGTATCTTGCCGGCATGGCAATAACAATGTTGGTAGCGCTGGTGTCTTGCCGACATGGCAATAACAATGCTGGTAGTGCTGGTGGCTTACCGGCATGGCACTAACAATGCTGGCAGCACTAGTGGCTTACCGGCATGGCAATAACAATGCTGGCAGCACTAGTGGCTTACCGGGTTGGAAAAAACAATGCTGGTAGTGCTGGTGGCTTACCGACACGGCAATAACAATGCTGGTAGCGCTGGTGGCTTACCGGCATGGCAATAACAATGCTGGCAGCACTGGTGGCTTACCGGGTTGGAAAAAAACAATGCTGGTAGTGCTGGTGGCTTACCGACATGGCAATAACAATGCTGGTAGCGCTGGGGCTTACGGCATGGCAATAACAATGCTGGCAGCACTAGTGGCTTACCGTCACGGCAATAACAATGCTGGTAGTGCTGGTGGCTTACCAACACGGCAATAACAATGCTGGTAGCACTGGTGGCTTACCGACACGGCAATAACAATGCTGGCAGCACTAGTGGCTTACCGGGTTGGAAAAAACAATGCTGGTAGTGCTGGTGGCTTACCGACACGGCAATAACAATGCTGGTAGCGCTGGTGGCTTACCGGCATGGCAATAACAATGCTGGTAGTGCTGGTGGCTTACCGACACGGCAATAACAATGCTGGTAGTGCTGGTGGCTTACCGACACGGCAATAACAATGCTGGCAGCACTGGTGGCTTACCGGCTTGGAAAAAACAATGCTGGTAGTGCTGGTGGCTTGCCGGCATGGCAATAACAATGCTGGTAGCACTGGTGGCTTACCGACACGACAATAACAATGTTGGTAGCACTGGTGGCTTACCGGCATGGCAATAACAATGCTGGTAGCGCTGGTGGCTTACCGACACGACAACAACAATGTTGGCAGCACTGGTGGCTTACTGGCATGGCAATAACAATGCTGGTAGCACTGGTGGCTTACCGACACGACAATAACAATGTTGGTAGCGCTGGTGGCTTACCGGCATGGAAAAAACAATTCTGGTAGTGCTGGTGGCTTACCAGCATGGCAATAACAATGCTGGTAGCGCTGGTGGCTTACCAGCATGGTAAAAACAATGCTGGTAGTGCTGGTGGCTTACCGGCATGGCAATAACAATGCTGGTAGTGCTGTTGGCTTACCAGCATGGCAATAACAATGCTGGTAGCGCTGGTGGCTTACCGACACGGCAATAATAATGTTGGTAGCGCTGGTGGCTTACCGGCATGGAAAAAACAATGCTGGTAGTGCTGGTGGCTTACCGACACGGCAATAACAATGCTGGTAGTGCTGGTGGCTTACCGACACGGCAATAACAATGCTGGTAGTGCTGGTGGCTTACCGACACGGCAATAACAATGCTGGCAGCACTGGTGGCTTACCGGCTTGGAAAAACCAATGCTGGTAGTACTGGTGGCTTACCAGCATGGCAATAACAATGCTGGTAGCGCTGGTGGCTTACCGACACGACAATAACAATGTTGGTAGCGCTGGTGGCTTACCGGCATGGCAATAACAATGCTGGTAGCGCTGGTGGCTTACCGACACTACAATAACAATGTTGGCAGCACTGGTGGCTTACCGGCATGGCAATAACAATGCTGGTAGCGCTGGTGGCTTACCGACATGGAAATAACAATGCTGGTAGCGCTGGTGGCTTACCGGCATGGCAATAACAATGCTGGTAGCGCTGGTGGCTTACCGACACTACAATAACAATGTTGGTAGCGCTGGTGGCTTACCGGCATGGCAATAACAATGCTGGTAGCGCTGGTGGCTTACCGGCATGGCAATAACAATGCTGGTAGCGCTGGTGGCTTACCGACACTACAATAACAATGTTGGCAGCACTGGTGGCTTACCGGCATGGCAATAACAATGCTGTTGCGCTGGTGGCTTACCGACATGGAAAAAACAATTCTGGTAGTGCTGGTGGCTTACCGACACGGCAATAACAATGCTGGTAGCGCTGGTGGCTTACCAGCATGGAAAAAACAATGCTGGTAGTGCTGGTGGCTTACCAGCATGGAAAAAACAATGCTGGTAGTGCTGGTGGCTTACCGACACGGCAATAACAATGCTGGTAGCACTGGTGGAATTACGACACGGCAATAACAATGCTGGTAGCACTGATGGTGGTTTCCCGGCACAGCAATAACAATGCTGGCAGCACTGTGGGCTTACAGGCCTGGAATTAACAATGCTGGTAGTGCTGGTGGCTGACCGGCATGGCAATAACAATGCTGGCAGCGCTGGTGGCTTACCGGCATGGCAATAACAATGCTGGTAGCGCTGGTGGCTTACCGACACGACAATAACAATGCTGGTAGCACTGATGGTGGTTTCCCGGCACAGCAATAACAATGCTGGCAGCACTGATGGTGGCTTACCGGCATGGCAATAACAATGCTGGTAGCACTGGTGGCTTACGACACGGCAATAACAATGCTGGTAGCACTGATGGTGGTTTCCCGGCACAGCAATAACAATGCTGGCAGCACTGGTGGCTTACAGGCCTGGAATTAACAATGCTGGTAGTGCTGGTGGCTGACCGGCATGGAAAAAACAATGTTGGTAGCACTGGTGGCTTACCGGCATGGCAATAACAATGTTGGTAGCGCTGGTGTCTTACCGGCATGGCAATAACAATGCTGGCAGCACTGGTATCTTACCGGCATGGTAATAACAATGTTGATGGCGCTGGTATCTTACCGGCATGGCAATAACAATGTTGGTAGCGCTGGTATCTTACCGGCATGGCAATAACAATGTTGGTAGCGCTGGTGTCTTACCGGCATGGCAATAACAATGTTGGTAGCGCTGGAATATTACCGGCATGGCAATAACAATGTTGGTAGCGCTGGTGGCTTACCGGCATGGCAATAACAATGCTGGTGGCGCTGGTGGATTGCCGACATGGCAATAACAATGCTGGCAGCACTAGTGGCTTAACGGCATGGCAATAACAATGCTGGTGGCGCTGGTATCTTGCCGGCATGGCAATAACAATGTTGGTAGCGCTGGTATCTTACCGCCATGGCAATAACAATGTTGGTAGCGCTGGTGTCTTACCGGCATGGCAATAACAATGTTGGTAGCGCTGGTATCTTACCGGCATGGCAATAACAATGTCGGTAGCGCTGGTGTCTTACCGGCGTGGCAATAACAATGTTGGTAGCGCTGGTATCTTACCGGCTTGGCAATAACAATGTTGGTAGCGCTGGTGGCTTACCGGCTTGGCAATAACAATGTTGGTAGCGCTGGTGGCTTACCGGCATGGCAATAACAATGTTGGTAGCGCTGGTGGCTTACCGGCATGGCAATAACAATGTTGGTAGCGCTGGTATCTTACCGGCATGGCAATAACAATGTTGGTAGCGCTGGTGTCTTTACCGGCATGACAATAACAATGTTGGTAGCGCTGGTATCTTACCGGCATGGCAATAACAATGTTAGTAGCGCTGGTGTCTTATCGGCATGGCAATAACAATGCTGGCAGCACTGGTATCTTACCGGCATGGCAATAACAATGTTGGTAGCGCTGGTATCTTGCCGGCATGGCAATAACAATGTTGGTAGTGCTGGTATCTTGCCGGCATGGCAATAACAATGTTGGTAGCGCTGGTGTCTTGCCGACACGGCAATAACAATGCTGGTAGTGCTGGTGGCTTACCGGCATGGCACTAACAATGCTGGCAGCACTAGTGACTTACCGGCATGGCAATAACAATGGTGGCAGCACTAGTGGCTTACCGGGTTGGAAAAAACAAATCTGGTAGTGCTGGTGGCTTACTGACACGGCAATAACAATGCTGGTAGCGCTGGTGGCTTACCGGCATGGCAATAACAATGCTGGCAGCACTAGTGGCTTACCGGGTTGGAAAAAAACAATGCTGGTAGTGCTGGTGGCTTACCGACATGGCAATAACAATGCTGGTAGCGCTGGGGCTTACGGCATGGCAATAACAATGCTGGCAGCACTAGTGGCTTACCGTCACGGCAATAACAATGCTGGTAGTGCTGGTGGCTTACCAACACGGCAATAACAATGCTGGTAGCACTGGTGGCTTACCGACACGGCAATAACAATGCTGGCAGCACTAGTGGCTTACCGGGTTGGAAAAAACAATGCTGGTAGTGCTGGTGGCTTACCGACACGGCAATAACAATGCTGGTAGCGCTGGTGGCTTACCGGCATGGCAATAACAATGCTGGTAGTGCTGGTGGCTTACCGACACGGCAATAACAATGCTGGTAGTGCTGGTGGCTTACCGACACGGCAATAACAATGCTGGCAGCACTGGTGGCTTACCGGCTTGGAAAAAACAATGCTGGTAGTGCTGGTGGCTTGCCGGCATGGCAATAACAATGCTGGTAGCACTGGTGGCTTACCGACACGACAATAACAATGTTGGTAGCACTGGTGGCTTACCGGCATGGCAATAACAATGCTGGTAGCGCTGGTGGCTTACCGACACGACAACAACAATGTTGGCAGCACTGGTGGCTTACTGGCATGGCAATAACAATGCTGGTAGCACTGGTGGCTTACCGACACGACAATAACAATGTTGGTAGCGCTGGTGGTTTACCGGCATGGAAAAAACAATTCTGGTAGTGCTGGTGGCTTACCAGCATGGCAATAACAATGCTGGTAGCGCTGGTGGCTTACCAGCATGGAAAAAACAATGCTGGTAGTGCTGGTGGCTTACCGGCATGGCAATAACAATGCTGGTAGTGCTGTTGGCTTACCAGCATGGCAATAACAATGCTGGTAGCGCTGGTGGCTTACCGACACGGCAATAATAATGTTGGTAGCGCTGGTGGCTTACCGGCATGGAAAAAACAATGCTGGTAGTGCTGGTGGCTTACCGACACGGCAATAACAATGCTGGTAGTGCTGGTGGCTTACCGACACGGCAATAACAATGCTGGTAGTGCTGGTGGCTTACCGACACGGCAATAACAATGCTGGCAGCACTGGTGGCTTACCGGCTTGGAAAAACCAATGCTGGTAGTACTGGTGGCTTACCAGCATGGCAATAACAATGCTGGAAGCGCTGGTGGCTTACCGACACGACAATAACAATGTTGGTAGCGCTGGTGGCTTACCGGCATGGCAATAACAATGCTGGTAGCGCTGGTGGCTTACCGACACTACAATAACAATGTTGGCAGCACTGGTGGATTACCGGCATGGCAATAACAATGCTGGTAGCGCTGGTGGCTTACCGACATGGAAAAAACAATTCTGGTAGTGCTGGTGGCTTACCGACACGGCAATAACAATGCTGGTAGCGCTGGTGGCTTACCAGCATGGAAAAAACAATGCTGGTAGTGCTGGTGGCTTACCAGCATGGAAAAAACAATGCTGGTAGTGCTGGTGGCTTACCGACACGGCAATAACAATGCTGGTAGCACTGGTGGAATTACGACACGGCAATAACAATGCTGGTAGCACTGATGGTGGTTTCCCGGCACAGCAATAACAATGCTGGCAGCACTGTGGGCTTACAGGCCTGGAATTAACAATGCTGGTAGTGCTGGTGGCTGACCGGCATGGCAATAACAATGCTGGCAGCGCTGGTGGCTTACCGGCATGGCAATAACAATGCTGGTAGCGCTGGTGGCTTACCGACACGACAATAACAATGCTGGTAGCACTGATGGTGGTTTCCCGGCACAGCAATAACAATGCTGGCAGCACTGATGGTGGCTTACCGGCATGGCAATAACAATGCTGGTAGCACTGGTGGCTTACGACACGGCAATAACAATGCTGGTAGCACTGATGGTGGTTTCCCGGCACAGCAATAACAATGCTGGCAGCACTGGTGGCTTACAGGCCTGGAATTAACAATGCTGGTAGTGCTGGTGGCTGACCGGCATGGAAAAAACAATGTTGGTAGCGCTGGTGGCTTACCGGCATGGCAATAACAATGCTGGTAGCGTTGGTGGCTTACCGGCATGGCAATAACAATGTTGGCAGCAATGGTATCTTACCGGCATGGCAATAACAATGTTGGTAGCGCTGGTATCTTACCGGCATGGCAATAACAATGTTGGTAGCGCTGGTATCTTACCGGCATGGCAATAACAATTCTGGTAGCGCTGGTGGCTTACCGGCATGGCACTAACAATTCTGGTAGTGCTGTTGGCTTACCGACACGGCAATAACAATGCTGGCAGCACTGGTGGCTTACCGGCTTGGAAAAAACAATGCTGGTAGTCCTGGTGGCTTACCGGCATGGCAATAACAATGCTGGTAGCACTGGTGGCTTACCGACATGACAATAACAATGTTGGTAGCGCTGGTGGCTTACCGGCATGGCAATAACAATGCTGGTAGCGCTGGTGGCTTACCGACACGACAACAACAATGTTGGCAGCACTGGTGGCTTACCGGCATGGCAATAACAATGCTGGTAGCACTGGTGGCTTACCGACACGACAATAACAATGTTGGTAGCGCTGGTGGCTTACCGGCATGGAAAAAACAATTCTGGTAGTGCTGGTGGCTTACCAGCATGGCAATAACAATGCTGGTAGCGCTGGTGGCTTACCAGCATGGAAAAAACAATGCTGGTAGTGCTGGTGGCTTACTCGCATGGCAATAACAATGCTGGTAGTGCTGTTGGCTTACCAGCATGGCAATAACAATGCTGGTAGCGCTGGTGGCTTACCGACACGGCAATAACAATGCTGGCAGCACTGGTGGCTTACCGGCTTGGAAAAAACAATGCTGGTAGTCCTGGTGGCTTACCGGCATGGCAATAACAATGCTGGTAGCACTGGTGGCTTACCGACATGACAATAACAATGTTGGTAGCGCTGGTGGCTTACCGGCATGGCAATAACAATGCTGGTAGCGCTGGTGGCTTACCGACACGACAACAACAATGTTGGCAGCACTGGTGGCTTACCGGCATGGCAATAACAATGCTGGTAGCACTGGTGGCTTACCGACACGACAATAACAATGTTGGTAGCGCTGGTGGCTTACCGGCATGGAAAAAACAATTCTGGTAGTGCTGGTGGCTTACCAGCATGGCAATAACAATGCTGGTAGCGCTGGTGGCTTACCAGCATGGAAAAAACAATGCTGGTAGTGCTGGTGGCTTACTCGCATGGCAATAACAATGCTGGTAGTGCTGTTGGCTTACCAGCATGGCAATAACAATGCTGGTAGCGCTGGTGGCTTACCGACACGGCAATAATAATGTTGGTAGCGCTGGTGGCTTACCGGCATGGAAAAAACAATGCTGGTAGTGCTGGTGGCTTACCGACATGGCAATAACAATGCTGGTAGTGCAGGTGGCTTACCGACACGGCAATAACAATGCTGGTAGTGCTGGTGGCTTACCGACACGGCAATAACAATGCTGGCAGCACTGGTGGCTTACCGGCTTGGAAAAAACAATGCTGGTAGTGCTGGTGGCTTACCGGCATGGCAATAACAATGCTGGTAGCGCTGGTGGCTTACCGACACGACAATAACAATGTTGGTAGCGCTGGTGGCTTACCGGCATGGCAATAACAATGCTGTTGCGCTGGTGGCTTACCGACACGACAATTACAATGTTGGCAGCACTGGTGGCTTACCGGCATGGCAATAACAATGCTGGTAGCGCTGGTGGCTTACCGACATGGAAAAAACAATGCTGGTAGTGCTGGTGGCTTACCAGCATGGAAAAAACAATGCTGGTAGTGCTGGTGGCTTACCGACACGGCAATAACAATGCTGGTAGCACTGGTGGCTTACGACACGGCAATAACAATGCTGGTAGCACTGATGGTGGTTTCCCGGCACAGCAATAACAATGCTGGCAGCACTGGGGGCTTACAGGCCTGGAATTAACAATGCTGGTAGTGTTGGTGGCTGACCGTCATGGCAATAAAAATGCTGGCAGCGCTGGTGGCTTACCGGCATGGCAATAACAATGCTGGTAGCGCTGGTGGCTTACCGACACGACAATAACAATGCTGGTAGCACTGATGGTGGTTTCCCGGCACAGCAATAACAATGCTGGCAGCACTGATGGTGGCTTACCGGCATGGCAATAACAATGCTGGTAGCACTGGTGGCTTACGACACGGCAATAACAATGCTGGTAGCACTGATGGTGGTTTCCCGGCACAGCAATAACAATGCTGGCAGCACTGGTGGCTTACAGGCCTGGAATTAACAATGCTGGTAGTGCTGGTGGCTGACCGGCATGGAAAAAACAATGTTGGTAGCGCTGGTGGCTTACCGGCATGGCAATAACAATGTTGGTAGCGCTGGTGTCTTACCGGCATGGCAATAACAATGCTGGCAGCACTGGTATCTTACCGGCATGGTAATAACAATGTTGATGGCGCTGGTATCTTACCGGCATGGCAATAACAATGTTGGTAGCGCTGGTATCTTACCGGCATGGCAATAACAATGTTGGTAGCGCTGGTGTCTTACCGGCATGGCAATAACAATGTTGGTAGCGCTGGTATATTACCGGCATGGCAATAACAATGTTGGTAGCGCTGGTGGCTTACCGGCATGGCAATAACAATGCTGGTGGCGCTGGTGGATTGCCGACATGGCAATAACAATGCTGGCAGCACTAGTGGCTTAACGGCATGGCAATAACAATGCTGGTGGCGCTGGTATCTTACCGGCATGGCAATAACAATGTTGGTAGCGCTGGTATCTTACCGCCATGGCAATAACAATGTTGGTAGCGCTGGTGTCTTACCGGCATGGCAATAACAATGTTGGTAGCGCTGGTATCTTACCGGCATGGCAATAACAATGTCGGTAGCGCTGGTGTCTTACCGGCATGGCAATAACAATGTTGGTAGCGCTGGTATCTTACCGGCTTGGCAATAACAATGTTGGTAGCGCTGGTGGCTTACCGGCTTGGCAATAACAATGTTGGTAGCGCTGGTGGCTTACCGGCATGGCAATAACAATGTTGGTAGCGCTGGTATCTTACCGGCATGGCAATAACAATGTTGGTAGCGCTGGTGTCTTTACCGGCATGACAATAACAATGTTGGTAGCGCTGGTATCTTACCGGCATGGCAATAACAATGTTGGTAGCGCTGGTGTCTTGCCGACATGGCAATAACAATGCTGGTAGTGCTGGTGGCTTACCGGGTTGGAAAAAAACAATGCTGGTAGTGCTGGTGGCTTACCAACACGGCAATAACAATGCTGGTAGCACTGGTGGCTTACCGGCATGGCAATAACAATGCTGGCAGCACTAGTGGCTTACCGGGTTGGAAAAAAACAATGCTGGTAGTGCTGGTGGCTTACCAACACGGCAATAACAATGCTGGTAGCACTGGTGGCTTACCGGCATGGCAATAACAATGCTGGCAGCACTAGTGGCTTACCGGGTTGGAAAAAACAATGCTGGTAGCGCTGGGGCTTACGGCATGGCAATAACAATGCTGGCAGCACTAGTGGCTTACCGTCACGGCAATAACAATGCTGGTAGTGCTGGTGGCTTACCAACACGGCAATAACAATGCTGGTAGCACTGGTGGCTTACCGACACGGCAATAACAATGCTGGCAGCACTAGTGGCTTACCGGGTTGGAAAAAACAATGCTGGTAGTGCTGGTGGCTTACCGACACGGCAATAACAATGCTGGTAGCGCTGGTGGCTTACCGGCATGGCAATAACAATGCTGGTAGTGCTGGTGGCTTACCGACACGGCAATAACAATGCTGGTAGTGCTGGTGGCTTACCGACACGGCAATAACAATGCTGGCAGCACTGGTGGCTTACCGGCTTGGAAAAAACAATGCTGGTAGTGCTGGTGGCTTGCCGGCATGGCAATAACAATGCTGGTAGCACTGGTGGCTTACCGACACGACAATAACAATGTTGGTAGCACTGGTGGCTTACTGGCATGGCAATAACAATGCTGGTAGCGCTGGTGGCTTACCGACACGACAACAACAATGTTGGCAGCACTGGTGGCTTACTGGCATGGCAATAACAATGCTGGTAGCACTGGTGGCTTACCGACACGACAATAACAATGTTGGTAGCGCTGGTGGCTTACCGGCATGGAAAAAACAATTCTGGTAGTGCTGGTGGCTTACCAGCATGGCAATAACAATGCTGGTAGCGCTGGTGGCTTACCAGCATGGAAAAAACAATGCTGGTAGTGCTGGTGGCTTACCGGCATGGCAATAACAATGCTGGTAGTGCTGTTGGCTTACCAGCATGGCAATAACAATGCTGGTAGCGCTGGTGGCTTACCGACACGGCAATAATAATGTTGGTAGCGCTGGTGGCTTACCGGCATGGAAAAAACAATGCTGGTAGTGCTGGTGGCTTACCGACACGGCAATAACAATGCTGGTAGTGCTGGTGGCTTACCGACACGGCAATGACAATGCTGGTAGTGCTGGTGGCTTACCGACACGGCAATAACAATGCTGGCAGCACTGGTGGCTTACCGGCTTGGAAAAACCAATGCTGGTAGTACTGGTGGCTTACCAGCATGGCAATAACAATGCTGGTAGCGCTGGTGGCTTACCGACACGACAATAACAATGTTGGTAGCGCTGGTGGCTTACCGGCATGGCAATAACAATGCTGGTAGCGCTGGTGGCTTACCGACACTACAATAACAATGTTGGCAGCACTGGTGGCTTACCGGCATGGCAATAACAATGCTGGTAGCGCTGGTGGCTTACCGACATGGAAAAAACAATTCTGGTAGTGCTGGTGGCTTACCGACACGGCAATAACAATGCTGGTAGCGCTGGTGGCTTACCAGCATGGAAAAAACAATGCTGGTAGTGCTGGTGGCTTACCAGCATGGAAAAAACAATGCTGGTAGTGCTGGTGGCTTACCGACACGGCAATAACAATGCTGGTAGCACTGGTGGAATTACGACACGGCAATAACAATGCTGGTAGCACTGATGGTGGTTTCCCGGCACAGCAATAACAATGCTGGCAGCACTGTGGGCTTACAGGCCTGGAATTAACAATGCTGGTAGTGCTGGTGGCTGACCGGCATGGCAATAACAATGCTGGCAGCGCTGGTGGCTTACCGGCATGGCAATAACAATGCTGGTAGCGCTGGTGGCTTACCGACACGACAATAACAATGCTGGTAGCACTGATGGTGGTTTCCCGGCACAGCAATAACAATGCTGGCAGCACTGATGGTGGCTTACCGGCATGGCAATAACAATGCTGGTAGCACTGGTGGCTTACGACACGGCAATAACAATGCTGGTAGCACTGATGGTGGTTTCCCGGCACAGCAATAACAATGCTGGCAGCACTGGTGGCTTACAGGCCTGGAATTAACAATGCTGGTAGTGCTGGTGGCTGACCGGCATGGAAAAAACAATGTTGGTAGCGCTGGTGGCTTACCGGTGTGGAAGTGTAACTCAGTGTAACGTATTGATTGGCCCTGGTAACTCATTGATTAAATCTGGTAACGAAGCAGAATGTGCATGAACATGATAATCCTTTGGAAACACCTGGTCAAGGCCCCAGGCTAGAGCACCCTCCTACTGTGTAAATGGAAAATCACAGCAGGAGGGGAGCGAGTTGATGCCAGGGCTTGGTGCAATACATGACCTCGGGGCATCAGCGGAAGAAGGATTAACGTTTCAGCGGACAGAGGATTAAGTCCAGTTTGTGGATATAAACGAGAGAAAACGTTGAGAAAAGGAGACTTGTCCTCAGAAGCCCTGCCCGACGGAACGATGGAATGAACGAGTACGGCGCTGCGGAAGAACATCAGCCGAACGAAAAGGACCATGGAAAAGAGTTAATCTTAGCCATTGAATAATGCGGTATTATTTGGTAAATGGAATGAAGTGAATAATAAACCAGACCTTTTGTAAACCTGAGTTCGGTCATTGGAGTCCTGTGAGTCATACACGAAATTCTACCACAATATGGAGGCACCGCTGAAATCAATTGTACAAGCAAGTAAAAGGTGAGTGTGTCTTGTTTAGTCCAATATGATTTACGAACTTGGAAGTTATGTGTACATACATGGGGGAGCAGGTGGTCTGGGGCTTCTTTGCGCACCGATGCCGCGATATAGGTGGCGTGAGCCATCACGAATGGGATTTCGATAAACGACTGTAGCAATTTATTCGTTTTTTTTCTAAATGATTTCTGTAAATACGTATTTTTGCGCTGGTTATTAAAGGGCCTTACTGTGACCTGGAAGCAAACGGAGCAAGTGTGCACCTTGCGACCGCTTGCTTCCAGGACGTGTAAGGCCGGTACACTCGTTTACCCACCCGCACACGTATAAAGTACTACTTTTTTTTTTTTTGCACTTGTTCGAAGCACTTGACTTGCTCGGCGCTCGGCGAGCGACAGGGAACCGGGAAACGGAATTATATTTATATATATATATATTTCCAATATGGTACACCGGCCACAACGATTTTAGCGATTATCCGAGTTTTTTTTAAACGATTTCTGTAAATACGTATTTTTCTTGCGCTGTGTAATTCTTCTGACACGCGCCACGAAGAAACGCACCACTGATGTGCATGAAGCGACTTGTTTGCCGGTTCGGTAAGGTCCGTCCGTACACGTGTACAATCGTGTACACCCGTTTTAAATAAATAATTTTTTTCAGTTTTCCCGCCATTCCTATAAATTCATGACAGACAACCCCCCCTCATGCCGGTCCAGAATTATGATGAAAGATGGCGATGGAGAAAAAAAAAATTGCATAAAATATAAAAAATTGATCTGCTTGATGTTAGTTTAAGGGCTGTTCCAAATTTATCCTGATTATCTATCTATAATTCCAGTAATCTCTGTGTGTGTGTGTGTCTGTCTGTGTGTTTGTCTGTGACCGCTGTTTCTCGACAACCACGGGTCCGATATACTTGAAACTTGCCAGGTATATTGCTGGGGACCCGAGGATGTGCCTTTTCAAGGTTTCATATTAATCGGACAATTACTTACCGAGATATGTCCAAAAAACGCTTCAACCAATCAGAGAGCAGCGAGCTATCACGTGTGCCGAACCGTTAATGCAATGCAAGCGTTAATGCGTTAATGCAAGGCTTTTCGTTTTTTTCCCTCTTCTCTTTCTACTTTTCCTTGCGATTAAATTGCAAACAGCCAAAATACGTTGGCGCTAATTGAATAATTGGCCATTAACACTAAAATAATCGTAACTGCGATATGCCAACTTCCGGACAGTGCAGCCTTCCATGTTGTTGTTGTTTGCAGCAGCTGTTTGCAGCAAGGGAAGGCTTTTCTTTTTTCCCCTCTTCTCTTTCTACTTTTCCTTGCGATTAAATTGCAAAAAGCCAAAATACGTTGGCGATAATTGAATAATTGGGCATTATGTTTTACAACTAATAAAAACGAATTTGCGATTCATTCGCTTTCCTGCGCGTTTGTGTACGCGATGGCGATTTCTTTACCAAACTCCAGAAGCCGTTCGCTTTGGACCGAACCATTGCATGTAAATAGAGGGGGGGGATTGTCACCACTCGCAAGCCGTTCGCTTTGGACCAAACCATTTCATGTAAATAGGGGGGGGGGATAGAGCGTACGGGTAGCGTTTTTTTTTTTTTTGGGCAAGGAACGGGATCTGAGGGGAGATTATAAGACAAAAACAGCAGAGTGGGAATCGGCAGACAATGGAACAGCTAGCGACGAGTGTTTTGTGAGTAGCAACCACTCTCTGGTCGAGGCTCATAAAAAAAAAAAAAATTGATACTTATTGATTTGGCACGCTTACAATAGATATTAATGGCGAGGGTTCTGTGGTCGTTCGCTTTGGCTCTGCGGATGGACCGAACCATTGCATGTAAATAGAAGGGGGGTTCTGTGGTCGTTCGCTTTGGCTTTGCGAATGGACCAAACCATTGCATGTAAATAGAAGGGGGGGTTCTGTGGTCGTTACTGCCACGTGGTTTCAAAGTTTTGTTGTTGTTGTTTGCACGCATGTTTTTTGCAAGCACGTACGGGCGAGCACGTACGTGCGGGCACGCGCTAGTATATATAAATTGAGGTAATATTAAGTTATGGAATTAATTGCTTTCAACAATGCAAAGGGTGCCAAAATATGGGATTTTTAATGGGATTTTTTAATGGGATATTGGTTTAGGAATGTTTAGAGGTCATTGCAATGTGATAATGACTTGTGACCATTTGCTGTTGGAACTTGTTGTTGGAACTTGTTGGAACTTGTTGTTGGAACTTGCTGTTGGAACTTGCTGTTGGAACTTGTTGGAACTTGTTGTTGGAACTTGTTGTTGGAACTTGTTGTTGGAACTTGCTGTTGGAACTTGCTGTTGGAACTTGTTGGAACTTGTTGTTGGAACTTGTTGTTGGAACTTGTTGTTGGAACTTGCTGTTGGAACTTGTTGTTGGAACTTGTTGGAACTTGTTGTTGGAACTTGTTGTTGGAACTTGCTGTTGGAACTTGCTGTTGGAACTTGTTGTTGGAACTTGCTGTTGGAACTTGCTGTTGGAACTTGTTGGAACTTGTTGTTGGAACTTGCTGTTGGAACTTGTTGGAACTTGTTGGAACTTGTTGTTGGAACTTGTTGGAACTTGTTGTTGGAACTTGCTGTTGGAACTTGTTGGAACTTGTTGTTGGAACTTGTTGTTGGAACTTGTTGTTGGAACTTGCTGTTGGAACTTGTTGTTGGAACTTGTTGGAACTTGTTGTTGGAACTTGTTGTTGGAACTTGCTGTTGGAACTTGCTGTTGGAAATTGTTGTTGGAACTTGCTGTTGGAACTTGCTGTTGGAACTTGTTGGAACTTGTTGTTGGAACTTGCTGTTGGAACTTGTTGGAACTTGTTGTTGGAACTTGTTGGAACTTGTTGTTGGAACTTGCTGTTGGAACTTGTTGGAACTTGTTGTTGGAACTTGTTGTTGGAACTTGCTGTTGGCACTTGTTGGAACTTGTTGGAACTTGTTGTTGGAACTTGTTGTTGGAACTTGCTGTTGGCACTTGTTGGAACTTGTTGGAACTTGTTGTTGGAACTTGCTGTTGGAACTTGCTGTTGGAACTTGTTGGAACTTGTTGTTGGAACTTGTTGTTGGAACTTGTTGTTGGAACTTGCTGTTGGAACTTGTTGTTGGAACTTGTTGGAACTTGTTGTTGGAACTTGCTGTTGGAACTTGCTGTTGGAACTTGTTGTTGGAACTTGCTGTTGGAACTTGCTGTTGGAACTTGTTGGAACTTGTTGTTGGAACTTGCTGTTGGAACTTGTTGGAACTTGTTGGAACTTGTTGTTGGAACTTGTTGGAACTTGTTGTTGGAACTTGCTGTTGGAACTTGTTGGAACTTGTTGTTGGAACTTGTTGTTGGAACTTGCTGTTGGCACTTGTTGGAACTTGTTGTTGGAACTTGTTGTTGGAACTTGCTGTTGGCACTTGTTGGAACTTGTTGGAACTTGTTGTTGGAACTTGCTGTTGGAACTTGCTGTTGGAACTTGTTGGAACTTGTTGTTGGAACTTGCTGTTGGAACTTGTTGGAACTTGTTGTTGGAACTTGTTGTTGGAACTTGCTGTTGGCACTTGTTGGAACTTGTTGGAACTTGTTGTTGGAACTTGTTGTTGGAACTTGTTGTTGGAACTTGCTGTTGGAACTTGTTGTTGGAACTTGTTGGAACTTGTTGTTGGAACTTGTTGTTGGAACTTGTTGTTGGAACTTGTTGTTGGAATGTTTTGGGAACATTCAAATGTTGGGTTTTGCTAACGTTTCCACAACGTCGCCACAACGTTTCACTTTCGTTGTTGCAACGTTTTGCTCCAACGTTTTGGGAACATTCAAATGTTGGGTTTTGCTAACGTTTCCACAACGTCGCCACAACGTTTCACTTTCGTTGTTGCAACGTTTTGCTCCAACGTTTTGGGAACATTCAAATGTTGGGTTTTGCTAACGTTTCCACAACGTCGCTACAACGTTTCACTTTCGTTGTTGCAACGTTTTGCTCCAACGTTTTGGGAACATTCAAATGTTGTGTTTTGCTGACGTTTCCACAACGTCGCTACAACGTTTCACTTTCGTTGTTGCAACGTTTTGCTCCAACGTTTTGGGGACATTCGAATGTCAAGTGAATCGAATGAGAAATCAGGAATTATTTCATTATTAACGATTAATGAAGTACTTATTTAATTAATTACATTTCTTATTACATTACAGTAATTACATTACAGTAATTACCTGAGGTAATTACAGTAATTACAGTTCCGGTAATTACAGTAATTACAGTAATCATTACAGTAATTGCAGTAATCTTATTACAGTAATTACATTACATTAACTCAGGCACCTTTTGAGTAAGGAAGCTGATATTTGGACATGACACTGACCAAGTGATGTGGCTGTCAAGGAAAATATTGATTTATTGATTAATCATTTAATAAATTAACTCGTTGATTTATAAATGACTTATTTAATTAAAATTCCTCAGAGATACATCTTCGGATGAAATACTTGCAGATTGGTTATGCTATGAGCCAATTGATTAAGGAAAATATTTTGCGATGGCCATATTGGCAATTTCGTGGCCGTATTCGTGGCAACTCAGTTAGTGCCACTGCACCTTTAAAATGCATCCCTGCGTTCATTTTTTCGATCGATTGAGTTGAAATTTTGAACAATCGGATCTGGACTGTCGTTGTTAACGACTCTAGCACGCACTCGTCCAATCAGGATGGAGCGGTATGGTCCCCGGATCATCACTGCCCGCAGTTTTTTTAATTAATTTTACCTTTTCTCTTGGTCATATAATGTTGAAGACATGCATGTCATGATAGAGGAAATGTTTGTTCTGTTGAACGGAATAAATGTTGTTTATTTGTGTGGGTGTGTATTTCTTGTGTATTTTGGATATATTTTCACGACTAATTCCAGTTAACATCCTGCAAAATTTGCTCGTTTGCTGGCCGAGTCGAAATTGCGTTGAGTTTCTATGGCATGCGCCATTAAAAGCGCTGTGTAATGGTTGAGCTCCTTTTATTTCGGTTTGGTCATGCGGATGAGCAAACAAAGTGACAAATGCTGCGGCTGGAGCAGTAGAAGCGATGTTTTTTTAATGGAAACGATGTAATGAGTAATTAAAAGTGGGAGGGGGCAACACCACGCATACCTCTTTTAAGGTGTGTATAAACCCTGGAATATTTCAGCAATCAATACAATGCTGAAACTATGTAAGTTAAGTTAATGAGTAATTTACTGAGTAATTTAATGAGTAATTTAATGAGTAATTTAATGAGTAATTTAACGAATAATTTAATGAGTAATTTAATGAGTAATTTAATGAGTAATTTAATAAGTAATTTAATAAGTAATTTAATGAGGAATTTAATGAGGAATTAAAAGTGGGAGGGGGCAACACCACGCATACCTCTTTTAAGGTGTGTATAAACCCTGGAACAAACGTGGGAGGGGGCAACACCACGCATACCTCTTTTAAGGTATGTATAAACCCTGGAATATTTCAGCAAGCAATACGATGCTGAAATGATGTAATTTACTGTGTAAGAGGGTCGACCTTGGGTTTGTTTGGGTTTGTTGTTTATTTTGTGGATGTGTATTTTTTGTGTATTTTGGATATATTTTCACGACTAATTCCAGTTAACATCCTGCAAAATTTGCTCGTTTTCTGGCTGAGTCGAAATTGCGTTGAGTTTCTATGGCATGCGCCATTAAAAGCGCTGTGTAATGGTTGAGCTCCCTTTATTTCGTTTTGGTCATGCGGATGAGCAAACAAAATGACGAATGCTGCGGCTGGAGCAGTGGAAGCGATTTTTGAATTGTTCAATGATTATTCGATATTGTTATGACTTATTGTCAATAGGTATACTGAGTGGCCATGAGGTAGCCTGTTGCTATGTACAGTTTTATTCTATTGTTGATTATACCACATAATTGTGGTGATAAAGGAAATGTTCGTTTTAAATAGATGATTATGATATGACCATGACTATAAAATCATGATGATTATTATGAATGATATCATAGGGTTCAAATGCAGAATGATTGCATGAACTTGGGAAAGAACTTTCAAGCCCTATGGGATAAATTGGGTGTTACAAGCAATGGAGCTTCAAAATTTAGCATGATTGAAGGAATTTTACAGTCTTATTTCAGTAGTTTTACGAAATTTAAATTGCCAAGAGATTTTGGGTACTATTAAAGGAAAAAATGATGAGATATTTTTTCCAATGAACTTTAATATCTGCCATCCATTTTGGCTGTCTCACGAATGAAGGATGAGTTGCCTTTAGTGGTTGCAAAGAAAATTTGTGGAGACCAGGCAAAATGGGGAAATATGTCAGATATGACCCTAGGACAGGACGGTGATTCATCAATTGACATGAGGTACGAACCAGAGGTGACGACCGATGAGTCGATCTCAGTCAATGGATGGACCTGTCCTGACATCATTGGGGAAAGGGCTTATGCAAGGAGTCATTCAAAATGATTAATTTGATTTATTGATGAATATTGATGAATTAATTGAAATTGAATAATTGATTGAATTGTTAATTGATTGAATCTAATTGATTGAATTTAATTGCATAAATTGAACTGAATAAATTGAATTGAATATATTGATTGTTTGATTGATGAAAATGCGGTCTCAAGAAAGAAGCTTTGATATCTTTGCGAGATATTATCAATGTGGAGACAACCTGGGAAAATTGAGCAAGGTGGTGAGTTTATATACAGATATGTATGTGCGGTTACCATTGTGTGATTTCCCCGTCAAACAGAGCGGACACCTGAGGATTCACCCACTTCATACTGACCCTCCGGCTCATCTGCAAATACTGATCTGTGAGATTGGATTGTGCAAAAGCCACAGCTGAGGGAGATTCTCTGGAAATCACCGTGCGAACAGGTGGAGAGATCCTTCCTGGAGGTACGAGTGAAGCTTTAGAGGAACCTGGAACAAGCTACAACACATCCAACGCTACTTTGATAAAAGGCAGAATGGGAAATGGAGCCTGCAAGAATACACAAGGACAACCAGAAATTCCACAAAAAGGTACTTGTACACATCATATGTACGACCGTTATGGTGCCGAAGCTATAAGGCAGGTCGAGAATTGGTATTTGTGGACAAAGGGACATGATGAGGAGTTTCCAAGAGATGGTACATTTGAGCGAAGTCGATTGGAAAGATTGGAACAAAGATTGAAAGCCAGGAAGAGACAGAATCTAACGGTAGACTGGCTTGCATTCCATCTTTGGGATGGTGAATCCAGACAACGGGAACAGCAAGAACGGATAACGGATCTAGAACTTAAAATAAAAAGGATACAGGATACAGTGGAGGAGACAAATGCACAACTGCCCTCGAAATTAGGAATGAAAGTGACAGTTGTCCCATCAGATTTCCAGTTGTCTCCCCAAAAAGGACGGTACAGAGAATTTTTTCGTGTTTCAGGAGATAACGAGAGATTGCAGTGGCAACTCAGGGATGTAGAGATGCAGCCCAGCAATACAAGTGCACAGGTGCACAGATCAGACAACGACAGAAACCGGTGTTTCAAGTGTGGACGGATGGGACATTGGAAAAGAGGATGTCCGTATACCAAAAGGAAGACAAGTTAATAGGGTAAACCAAGATCAAGGGTACCAGTGCTGACCGATACCTCAGACAATGATTAGGCCTTCATTGCGACAAATCCCAAATGACGATTGGCCTCAACAAATTAGATTACTGGACAAACATGAATAACTGTCGATGATTCTTGGGTCTGAAAAGTTTTCGGAGCAAGAATTATTCATTTTTCTTTTGCTTGTAAGCAAATTAGTAATTAATTGATCAAGTGCCAAAATTGGATCTTCTATTTTGGGCACAGCAATTTTAAATTTACAAAGTTTGGAACAATTGCGTTGCAATTGTTGGCAAACCAAGTAACAAGAGTCACATGATGATCAGGTGGGAATTTCGGACTATTGTTCCGCACAATTGATAGGTCAATGGTCGACTGACATGCAAATGGGTGTGTAGTCAAAATTTGGATAGATTATTGTGAAGGCAGAAAGGGTAATTTCAATTTGACATCATAAAGGTTTTCTAAGAATGGACTTTTGGTTCATTTGTCTATAAGCATTTTGAATTTGATTGACAAATTTTATGAAATTGAAATAAAATTGACACCCATCTGATCTGTAAATAATGGTTCCAACGCAAACAAATATGCATAATGCATGTGTGTGTGTGTTTTTGTGTATCAATCTTACAAGATTGTTGACACCGACAGTGTGCCTGTCTGGAAATGGATAGTTATATGTGGATGGGATTGGGATATGTGGATGGGATTGAATATCCAGAGAATCCGTAAAATAAAATAGAAATATAATTTGATTATGAACATTATCTCTTTTGTCAAGGGAAATGGAATATAAAAAATTTGATGTGCTGGGTTATGAGCAGCCATTAATTAATAGTAAAATTGTGAGTAATTTTGGGATTCCATTTTTGATAGAATGTATATGAGAATAACATCTATTTATGGATATGAGCTTCATAAAAGGAAATGAGGAAGTACAAAATCATCCAAATTTGGGAGAGGTCTTACACTGACTTCCCAGAATACTCTGCTCATGGATTTTATATATATAAACTTGAATTTTATCAGCATATAAATTGTGCTGTATGTATGGATGTGTTTTAGGCATAGATGATATGGGAAAAGAGTAAAGAAAATTTTGCTGGTTTGAACTATTGTGGGTTTTCAGTTCTGGAGTTTAAACAAAGTCACTGGTTAACAGATGAGAAAGGATAGTAAATAAATTATTCTCTGCTGGGCAAATTAAGTACGATATTACTAAGACTTATGAGAGCTATTGTTCCGCCTTACAGCAGTGGAAAATTATTGGAAAAAATTAGATCCAACATAATGAATCTATAAAAGAATGTGATAGGGATAATATCCTCAATTTGTACTAATTATTTGATTGTGGGTAAAGGAATTAAGTCATCGTAGTGGATTGTTAACAGCAGCCTGAAAATGTCCTGAGAGTGTGCATCCATGTAATCAGAAATCCCAGATTTGTTTTTACAAACAACATTTTGGTAGAGGTCTTGTGTGGAACACTTCCTTGGTAGATAAAAACGGTACTGCATGCTGGCAGCCACTTTTGCGGCCAGTTAGGCCAAACAAATTGAGAGGAAATTGTAGTTAAATACGTAAGTTACACATGGCTATTTGTAAAAAAGGAAATTTGTTGAGATGGGAAACATTTTTTCGAAGGTTTATTAAGGTGTTATAATATGACATGTGACAAGGCAAACTATTGGATGGGAAAATTAGATCTGGCTATAGAATAAATTTATTGACCCCTTGAAGTTAATCCTTCGAATCATTGTTTCACTGGCATTTTTGTTCAAATTGGAAATAGTTTGGTAGAGCTTTGGTTAAAACCTTTGGTTGCGGTATCTTGGAACGAATTGATAAACCATAGGAGATTGATAAGAATAGAAACAAATATGGACCCAAAATAGAAAGTTGGATTCATGCCCCTCATTGCAAACAAGCACATGGGGCTAAGGTGGACGATCCCACAGAAAATGAGGCTGCACCTAGCAGCCCAGCAGAACATTCAGTGGTAGATAAATGATAGTAGTGATTTACAGTCATTTGAATTACATTTTAACACCCCTTGCATTGATAAACACTACATTTTCAACATGTGATATTCCTACTTGGGATAGTGACATTTATTTGCCTACATGACATACAATTACCTGCTGATATTAATACAACATGAGTGAAAAATGTATCACAACTACACTCATGATCAGGGGATTGAGTTCAACCCCGGGAGATAGGGGGATCATTTGTAAGACAAATAATCTGATTATGTTACATATTAAGGGATTTTCTTTATTTACCTTTTAGGAAGCTTGTTAGTTTGGTATATAATGTCTACAAAGAGTAGCAGACTTGTTTGTTGGTTTAGTAGTTATATTGGCAATTGTTTTAGTGGTGGCTTGCTTGAAAGCCTTAGTGACGGTGTGTTTGAATAAGGTAACCAACAACACGATGATAACGCATGAAGTGACAAATGAGGAAAGAAATGTGGATCCAGAAAAGGAAGACTTTTATGGCGACATAAACAGTAGAATTAAGATAATGGCATAACGACAATGTTATGAGTTGTGTCAATTACAATATCAGTGAACTCATATCACCACAAGTGCCACACTGTTAAGGGAAAAAGAGGGAAAAGAAAAAGTGGAGAGGAATTATGGTAATAATACATTATGCTTAATTTGTTGGTTTGGGAAAATTGTTGTTGGGAATTAGGTATTCCCGTTTGTGATTGTAATCATATACAATTGATTTTCTTAGAGTAGTGCTAAAATACCTGCATGAGTTAATTTTTGAACTATATTAACCTGAAAGCAATTGTGGATGCTATTCTTAGTTTAGTAATAAAATACATACCTGATTGAATATTATTTGTGTGACGCATATAAATGAATATAACTTTTGTGTTAAGGAAAAACAGCAAATTGTTGAATGTGAAACTATCGGAAGATATACATGATTATGCTGATTTCATGGTAAGATGTACCCTATCTGATTCAGTGTGTGCGGAAAGCAGATTCAGATGTGACTGAGCATAAGGATAAGACGAGATCACATTTTGAAGGGAGTGCTAACGGAATTGGGAAGAAGTTCGAGAAAGAAAATTTGTGGCTAAAAATGAAGTTAATCATGGCATACACCCTCTTTCTCAAAGAATGATGAAGACATTCTCCCGTGTAACTTGGAGATGAATGCTTACCTTCACCAAGGAAATTTATGTGACCATTTGCCTGGATCACACTGCAACATATGAAAGAAAGGCGATCACTTACTCTTGTTCGAAGGCTTCGAACATTCATCACATCAGAAGTTGCAGGACAACGACATTTTACCTGCAACCTCTGTGAAATGCGGGGACATATGTTATTACTTCACCAACGCCCGGGGAACCAGCATGGAGCTGCAAAAAAAACGGCTGTGCCCTTGTCACAACAGCTGTGCACGATTCTGCTGGTTGCTCCTGGTAAGGACCATGAATGACCTGAACACCATGGTCCCAACATCATTGTGGATGCATCCGGCATCCCTGTTCCACATCTTGCTGGCCAATCAACGTCACACCAATACTGGCTGCCCACTCATAATGAGGGAGGAGGCAAGTCGACTACAACTGGGCGAAGGCCTTGTTCAAGGAATCATTATGGTTCACAGCAAAAAGTGGCAAGAATGCTACATGGAGAGAAGGGTCAGTCTATGACTCCGCAGTGTTACCACAACAGCGAAATCCTACACGAAGTAGTGCAGGAGCTATGAAGACATTAGGAGAAAATGTTTCATACCTGGATTCAAACACAAGTGATCAGCCCTTCCTTTCAAACAAAGTCAACATGTGTGTGGAGGCAAACGTTTTTCCAGATGGTGCAGATGCTTTACAAAACTTGAAAATGAAGTGAAATTGTTGTATCTTGGTGATGGTGAAGTGTTGTTTTGAAAATATATTTGTGATGCAAATGCAATAGATTGAACAATATGGAAGAAGTCAATGACCAACGAAATGTTTTGTGATCCTTGCAGGATGACGGTGTATGCCTAAGGGAATTTGATTACCAAAGTGATTGATTATTTACTTATACTTGTAATGATGTTTACTAGTAGTGATTGATTGTTTACTTATATTGATGTTTAGATTAATGGTTAATATAAACAAAAACAAAAAGATGAGGGAATTGTGGAAGTGTAACTCAGTGTAACGTATTGATTGGCCCTGGTAACTCATTGATTAAATCTGGTAACGAAGCAGAATGTGCATGAACATGATAATCCTTTGGAAACACCTGGTCAAGGCCCCAGGCTAGAGCACCCTCCTACTGTGTAAATGGAAAATCACAGCAGGAGGGGAGCGAGTTGATGCCAGGGCTTGGTGCAATACATGACCTCGGGGCATCAGCGGAAGAAGGATTAACGTTTCAGCGGACAGAGGATTAAGTCCAGTTTGTGGATATAAACGAGAGAAAACGTTGAGAAAAGGAGACTTGTCCTCAGAAGCCCTGCCCGACGGAACGATGGAATGAACGAGTACGGCGCTGCGGAAGAACATCAGCCGAACGAAAAGGACCATGGAAAAGAGTTAATCTTAGCCATTGAATAATGCGGTATTATTTGGTAAATGGAATGAAGTGAATAATAAACCAGACCTTTTGTAAACCTGAGTTCGGTCATTGGAGTCCTGTGAGTCATACACGAAATTCTACCACACCGGCATGGCAATAACAATGTTGGTAGCGCTGGTGTCTTACCGGCATGGCAATAACAATGCTGGCAGCACTGGTATCTTACCGGCATGGTAATAACAATGTTGATGGCGCTGGTATCTTACCGGCATGGCAATAACAATGTTGGTAGCGCTGGTATCTTACCGGCATGGCAATAACAATGTTGGTAGCGCTGGTGTCTTACCGGCATGGCAATAACAATGTTGGTAGCGCTGGAATATTACCGGCATGGCAATAACAATGTTGGTAGCGCTGGTGGCTTACCGGCATGGCAATAACAATGCTGGTGGCGCTGGTGGATTGCCGACATGGCAATAACAATGCTGGCAGCACTAGTGGCTTAACGGCATGGCCATAACAATGCTGGTGGCGCTGGTATCTTACCGGCATGGCAATAACAATGTTGGTAGCGCTGGTATCTTACCGCCATGGCAATAACAATGTTGGTAGCGCTGGTGTCTTACCGGCATGGCAATAACAATGTTGGTAGCGCTGGTATCTTACCGGCATGGCAATAACAATGTCGGTAGCGCTGGTGTCTTACCGGCATGGCAATAACAATGTTGGTAGCGCTGGTATCTTACCGGCTTGGCAATAACAATGTTGGTAGCGCTGGTGGCTTACCGGCTTGGCAATAACAATGTTGGTAGCGCTGGTGGCTTACCGGCATGGCAATAACAATGTTGGTAGCGCTGGTGGCTTACCGGCATGGCAATAACAATGTTGGTAGCGCTGGTATCTTACCGGCATGGCAATAACAATGTTGGTAGCGCTGGTGTCTTTACCGGCATGACAATAACAATGTTGGTAGCGCTGGTATCTTACCGGCATGGCAATAACAATGTTAGTAGCGCTGGTGTCTTATCGGCATGGCAATAACAATGCTGGCAGCACTGGTATCTTACCGGCATGGCAATAACAATGTTGGTAGCGCTGGTATCTTGCCGGCATGGCAATAACAATGTTGGTAGTGCTGGTATCTTGCCGGCATGGCAATAACAATGTTGGTAGCGCTGGTGTCTTGCCGACACGGCAATAACAATGCTGGTAGTGCTGGTGGCTTACCGGCATGGCACTAACAATGCTGGCAGCACTAGTGGCTTACCGGCATGGCAATAACAATGGTGGCAGCACTAGTGGCTTACCGGGTTGGAAAAAACAATGCTGGTAGTGCTGGTGGCTTACTGACACGGCAATAACAATGCTGGTAGCGCTGGTGGCTTACCGGCATGGCAATAACAATGCTGGCAGCACTAGTGGCTTACCGGGTTGGAAAAAAACAATGCTGGTAGTGCTGGTGGCTTACCGACATGGCAATAACAATGCTGGTAGCGCTGGGGCTTACGGCATGGCAATAACAATGCTGGCAGCACTAGTGGCTTACCGTCACGGCAATAACAATGCTGGTAGTGCTGGTGGCTTACCAACACGGCAATAACAATGCTGGTAGCACTGGTGGCTTACCGACACGGCAATAACAATGCTGGCAGCACTAGTGGCTTACCGGGTTGGAAAAAACAATGCTGGTAGTGCTGGTGGCTTACCGACACGGCAATAACAATGCTGGTAGCGCTGGTGGCTTACCGGCATGGCAATAACAATGCTGGTAGTGCTGGTGGCTTACCGACACGGCAATAACAATGCTGGTAGTGCTGGTGGCTTACCGACACGGCAATAACAATGCTGGCAGCACTGGTGGCTTACCGGCTTGGAAAAAACAATGCTGGTAGTGCTGGTGGCTTGCCGGCATGGCAATAACAATGCTGGTAGCACTGGTGGCTTACCGACACGACAATAACAATGTTGGTAGCACTGGTGGCTTACCGGCATGGCAATAACAATGCTGGTAGCGCTGGTGGCTTACCGACACGACAACAACAATGTTGGCAGCACTGGTGGCTTACTGGCATGGCAATAACAATGCTGGTAGCACTGGTGGCTTACCGACACGACAATAACAATGTTGGTAGCGCTGGTGGTTTACCGGCATGGAAAAAACAATTCTGGAAGTGCTGGTGGCTTACCAGCATGGCAATAACAATGCTGGTAGCGCTGGTGGCTTACCAGCATGGAAAAAACAATGCTGGTAGTGCTGGTGGCTTACCGGCATGGCAATAACAATGCTGGTAGTGCTGTTGGCTTACCAGCATGGCAATAACAATGCTGGTAGCGCTGGTGGCTTACCGACACGGCAATAATAATGTTGGTAGCGCTGGTGGCTTACCGGCATGGAAAAAACAATGCTGGTAGTGGTGGTGGCTTACCGACACGGCAATAACAATTCTGGTAGTGCTGGTGGCTTACCGACACGGCAATAACAATGCTGGTAGTGCTGGTGGCTTACCGACACGGCAATAACAATGCTGGCAGCACTGGTGGCTTACCGGCTTGGAAAAACCAATGCTGGTAGTACTGGTGGCTTACCAGCATGGCAATAACAATGCTGGTAGCGCTGGTGGCTTACCGACACGACAATAACAATGTTGGTAGCGCTGGTGGCTTACCGGCATGGCAATAACAATGCTGGTAGCGCTGGTGGCTTACCGACACTACAATAACAATGTTGGCAGCACTGGTGGCTTACCGGCATGGCAATAACAATGCTGGTAGCGCTGGTGGCTTACCGACATGGAAAAAACAATTCTGGTAGTGCTGGTGGTTTACCGACACGGCAATAACAATGCTGGTAGCGCTGGTGGCTTACCAGCATGGAAAAAACAATGCTGGTAGTGCTGGTGGCTTACCAGCATGGAAAAAACAATGCTGGTAGTGCTGGTGGCTTACCGACACGGCAATAACAATGCTGGTAGCACTGGTGGAATTACGACACGGCAATAACAATGCTGGTAGCACTGATGGTGGTTTCCCGGCACAGCAATAACAATGCTGGCAGCACTGTGGGCTTACAGGCCTGGAATTAACAATGCTGGTAGTGCTGGTGGCTGACCGGCATGGCAATAACAATGCTGGCAGCGCTGGTGGCTTACCGGCATGGCAATAACAATGCTGGTAGCGCTGGTGGCTTACCGACACGACAATAACAATGCTGGTAGCACTGATGGTGGTTTCCCGGCACAGCAATAACAATGCTGGCAGCACTGATGGTGGCTTACCGGCATGGCAATAACAATGCTGGTAGCACTGGTGGCTTACGACACGGCAATAACAATGCTGGTAGCACTGATGGTGGTTTCCCGGCACAGCAATAACAATGCTGGCAGCACTGGTGGCTTACAGGCCTGGAATTAACAATGCTGGTAGTGCTGGTGGCTGACCGGCATGGAAAAAACAATGTTGGTAGCGCTGGTGGCTTACCGGCATGGCAATAACAATGCTGGTAGCGTTGGTGGCTTACCGGCATGGCAATAACAATGTTGGCAGCAATGGTATCTTACCGGCATGGCAATAACAATGTTGGTAGCGCTGGTATCTTACCGGCATGGCAATAACAATGTTGGTAGCGCTGGTATCTTACCGGCATGGCAATAACAATGCTGGTAGCGCTGGTGGCTTACCGGCATGGCAATAACAATTCTGGTAGTGCTGTTGGCTTACCGGCATGGCAATAACAATGCTGGTAGCGCTGGTGGCTTACCGACACGGCAATAACAATGTTGGTAGCGCTGGTGGCTTACCGGCATGGAAAAATCAATGCTGGTAGTGCTGGTGGCTTACCGACACGGCAATAACAATGCTGGTAGTGCTGGTGGCTTACCGACATGGCAATAACAATGCTGGTAGTGCTGGTGGCTTACCGACACGGCAATAACAATGCTGGCAGCACTGGTGGCTTACCGGCTTGGAAAAAACAATGCTGGTAGTCCTGGTGGCTTACCGGCATGGCAATAACAATGCTGGTAGCACTGGTGGCTTACCGACATGACAATAACAATGTTGGTAGCGCTGGTGGCTTACCGGCATGGCAATAACAATGCTGGTAGCGCTGGTGGCTTACCGACACGACAACAACAATGTTGGCAGCACTGGAGGCTTACCGGCATGGCAATAACAATGCTGGTAGCACTGGTGGCTTACCGACACGACAATAACAATGTTGGTAGCGCTGGTGGCTTACCGGCATGGAAAAAACAATTCTGGTAGTGCTGGTGGCTTACCAGCATGGCAATAACAATGCTGGTAGCGCTGGTGGCTTACCAGCATGGAAAAAACAATGCTGGTAGTGCTGGTGGCTTACTCGCATGGCAATAACAATGCTGGTAGTGCTGTTGGCTTACCAGCATGGCAATAACAATGCTGGTAGCGCTGGTGGCTTACCGACACGGCAATAATAATGTTGGTAGCGCTGGTGGCTTACCGGCATGGAAAAAACAATGCTGGTAGTGCTGGTGGCTTACCGACATGGCAATAACAATGCTGGTAGTGCAGGTGGCTTACCGACACGGCAATAACAATGCTGGTAGTGCTGGTGGCTTACCGACACGGCAATAACAATGCTGGCAGCACTGGTGGCTTACCGGCTTGGAAAAAACAATGCTGGTAGTGCTGGTGGCTTACCGGCATGGCAATAACAATGCTGGTAGCGCTGGTGGCTTACCGACACGACAATAACAATGTTGGTAGCGCCGGTGGCTTACCGGCATGGCAATAACAATGCTGTTGCGCTGGTGGCTTACCGACACGACAATTACAATGTTGGCAGCACTGGTGGCTTACCGGCATGGCAATAACAATGCTGGTAGCGCTGGTGGCTTACCGACATGGAAAAAACAATGCTGGTAGTGCTGGTGGCTTACCAGCATGGAAAAAACAATTCTGGTAGTGCTGGTGGCTTACCGACACGGCAATAACAATGCTGGTAGCACTGGTGGCTTACGACACGGCAATAACAATGCTGGTAGCACTGATGGTGGTTTCCCGGCACAGCAATAACAATGCTGGCAGCACTGCGGGCTTACAGGCCTGGAATTAACAATGCTGGTAGTGCTGGTGGCTGACCGTCATGGCAATAAAAATGCTGGCAGCGCTGGTGGCTTACCGGCATGGCAATAACAATGCTGGTAGCGCTGGTGGCTTACCGACACGACAATAACAATGCTGGTAGCACTGATGGTGGTTTCCCGGCACAGCAATAACAATGCTGGCAGCACTGATGGTGGCTTACCGGCATGGCAATAACAATGCTGGTAGCACTGGTGGCTTACGACACGGCAATAACAATGCTGGTAGCACTGATGGTGGTTTCCCGGCACAGCAATAACAATGCTGGCAGCACTGGTGGCTTCCAGGCCTGGAATTAACAATGCTGGTAGTGCTGGTGGCTGACCGGCATGGAAAAAACAATGTTGGTAGCGCTGGTGGCTTACCGGCATGGCAATAACAATGTTGGTAGCGCTGGTGTCTTACCGGCATGGCAATAACAATGCTGGCAGCACTGGTATCTTACCGGCATGGTAATAACAATGTTGATGGCGCTGGTATCTTCCCGGCATGGCAATAACAATGTTGGTAGCGCTGGTATCTTACCGGCATGGCAATAACAATGTTGGTAGCGCTGGTGTCTTACCGGCATGGCAATAACAATGTTGGTAGCGCTGGTATATTACCGGCATGGCAATAACAATGTTGGTAGCGCTGGTGGCTTACCGGCATGGCAATAACAATGCTGGTGGCGCTGGTGGATTGCCGACATGGCAATAACAATGCTGGCAGCACTAGTGGCTTAACGGCATGGCAATAACAATGCTGGTGGCGCTGGTATCTTACCGGCATGGCAATAACAATGTTGGTAGCGCTGGTATCTTACCGCCATGGCAATAACAATGTTGGTAGCGCTGGTGTCTTACCGGCATGGCAATAACAATGTTGGTAGCGCTGGTATCTTACCGGCATGGCAATAACAATGTCGGTAGCGCTGGTGTCTTACCGGCATGGCAATAACAATGTTGGTAGCGCTGGTATCTTACCGGCTTGGCAATAACAATGTTGGTAGCGCTGGTGGCTTACCGGCTTGGCAATAACAATGTTGGTAGCGCTGGTGGCTTACCGGCATGGCAATAACAATGTTGGTAGCGCTGGTATCTTACCGGCATGGCAATAACAATGTTGGTAGCGCTGGTGTCTTTACCGGCATGACAATAACAATGTTGGTAGCGCTGGTATCTTACCGGCATGGCAATAACAATGTTAGTAGCGCTGGTGTCTTACCGGCATGGCAATAACAATGCTGGCAGCACTGGTATCTTACCGGCATGGCAATAACAATGTTGGTAGCGCTGGTATCTTGCCGGCATGGCAATAACAATGTTGGTAGTGCTGGTATCTTGCCGGCATGGCAATAACAATGTTGGTAGCGCTGGTGTCTTGCCGACATGGCAATAACAATGCTGGTAGTGCTGGTGGCTTACCGGCATGGCACTAACAATGCTGGCAGCACTAGTGGCTTACCGGCATGGCAATAACAATGCTGGCAGCACTAGTGGCTTACCGGGTTGGAAAAAACAATGCTGGTAGTGCTGGTGGCTTACCGACACGGCAATAACAATGCTGGTAGCGCTGGTGGCTTACCGGCATGGCAATAACAATGCTGGCAGCACTGGTGGCTTACCGGGTTGGAAAAAAACAATGCTGGTAGTGCTGGTGGCTTACCGACATGGCAATAACAATGCTGGTAGCGCTGGGGCTTACGGCATGGCAATAACAATGCTGGCAGCACTAGTGGCTTACCGTCACGGCAATAACAATGCTGGTAGTGCTGGTGGCTTACCAACACGGCAATAACAATGCTGGTAGCACTGGTGGCTTACCGACACGGCAATAACAATGCTGGCAGCACTAGTGGCTTACCGGGTTGGAAAAAACAATGCTGGTAGTGCTGGTGGCTTACCGACACGGCAATAACAATGCTGGTAGCGCTGGTGGCTTACCGGCATGGCAATAACAATGCTGGTAGTGCTGGTGGCTTACCGACACGGCAATAACAATGCTGGTAGTGCTGGTGGCTTACCGACACGGCAATAACAATGCTGGCAGCACTGGTGGCTTACCGGCTTGGAAAAAACAATGCTGGTAGTGCTGGTGGCTTGCCGGCATGGCAATAACAATGCTGGTAGCACTGGTGGCTTACCGACACGACAATAACAATGTTGGTAGCACTGGTGGCTTACCGGCATGGCAATAACAATGCTGGTAGCGCTGGTGGCTTACCGACACGACAACAACAATGTTGGCAGCACTGGTGGCTTACTGGCATGGCAATAACAATGCTGGTAGCACTGGTGGCTTACCGACACGACAATAACAATGTTGGTAGCGCTGGTGGCTTACCGGCATGGAAAAAACAATTCTGGTAGTGCTGGTGGCTTACCAGCATGGCAATAACAATGCTGGTAGCGCTGGTGGCTTACCAGCATGGTAAAAACAATGCTGGTAGTGCTGGTGGCTTACCGGCATGGCAATAACAATGCTGGTAGTGCTGTTGGCTTACCAGCATGGCAATAACAATGCTGGTAGCGCTGGTGGCTTACCGACACGGCAATAATAATGTTGGTAGCGCTGGTGGCTTACCGGCATGGAAAAAACAATGCTGGTAGTGCTGGTGGCTTACCGACACGGCAATAACAATGCTGGTAGTGCTGGTGGCTTACCGACACGGCAATAACAATGCTGGTAGTGCTGGTGGCTTACCGACACGGCAATAACAATGCTGGCAGCACTGGTGGCTTACCGGCTTGGAAAAACCAATGCTGGTAGTACTGGTGGCTTACCAGCATGGCAATAACAATGCTGGTAGCGCTGGTGGCTTACCGACACGACAATAACAATGTTGGTAGCGCTGGTGGCTTACCGGCATGGCAATAACAATGCTGGTAGCGCTGGTGGCTTACCGACACTACAATAACAATGTTGGCAGCACTGGTGGCTTACCGGCATGGCAATAACAATGCTGGTAGCGCTGGTGGCTTACCGACATGGAAATAACAATGCTGGTAGCGCTGGTGGCTTACCGGCATGGCAATAACAATGCTGGTAGCGCTGGTGGCTTACCGACACTACAATAACAATGTTGGTAGCGCTGGTGGCTTACCGGCATGGCAATAACAATGCTGGTAGCGCTGGTGGCTTACCGGCATGGCAATAACAATGCTGGTAGCGCTGGTGGCTTACCGACACTACAATAACAATGTTGGCAGCACTGGTGGCTTACCGGCATGGCAATAACAATGCTGTTGCGCTGGTGGCTTACCGACATGGAAAAAACAATTCTGGTAGTGCTGGTGGCTTACCGACACGGCAATAACAATGCTGGTAGCGCTGGTGGCTTACCAGCATGGAAAAAACAATGCTGGTAGTGCTGGTGGCTTACCAGCATGGAAAAAACAATGCTGGTAGTGCTGGTGGCTTACCGACACGGCAATAACAATGCTGGTAGCACTGGTGGAATTACGACACGGCAATAACAATGCTGGTAGCACTGATGGTGGTTTCCCGGCACAGCAATAACAATGCTGGCAGCACTGTGGGCTTACAGGCCTGGAATTAACAATGCTGGTAGTGCTGGTGGCTGACCAGCATGGCAATAACAATGCTGGCAGCGCTGGTGGCTTACCGGCATGGCAATAACAATGCTGGTAGCGCTGGTGGCTTACCGACACGACAATAACAATGCTGGTAGCACTGATGGTGGTTTCCCGGCACAGCAATAACAATGCTGGCAGCACTGATGGTGGCTTACCGGCATGGCAATAACAATGCTGGTAGCACTGGTGGCTTACGACACGGCAATAACAATGCTGGTAGCACTGATGGTGGTTTCCCGGCACAGCAATAACAATGCTGGCAGCACTGGTGGCTTACAGGCCTGGAATTAACAATGCTGGTAGTGCTGGTGGCTGACCGGCATGGAAAAAACAATGTTGGTAGCACTGGTGGCTTACCGGCATGGCAATAACAATGTTGGTAGCGCTGGTGTCTTACCGGCATGGCAATAACAATGCTGGCAGCACTGGTATCTTACCGGCATGGTAATAACAATGTTGATGGCGCTGGTATCTTACCGGCATGGCAATAACAATGTTGGTAGCGCTGGTATCTTACCGGCATGGCAATAACAATGTTGGTAGCGCTGGTGTCTTACCGGCATGGCAATAACAATGTTGGTAGCGCTGGAATATTACCGGCATGGCAATAACAATGTTGGTAGCGCTGGTGGCTTACCGGCATGGCAATAACAATGCTGGTGGCGCTGGTGGATTGCCGACATGGCAATAACAATGCTGGCAGCACTAGTGGCTTAACGGCATGGCAATAACAATGCTGGTGGCGCTGGTATCTTGCCGGCATGGCAATAACAATGTTGGTAGCGCTGGTATCTTACCGCCATGGCAATAACAATGTTGGTAGCGCTGGTGTCTTACCGGCATGGCAATAACAATGTTGGTAGCGCTGGTATCTTACCGGCATGGCAATAACAATGTCGGTAGCGCTGGTGTCTTACCGGCGTGGCAATAACAATGTTGGTAGCGCTGGTATCTTACCGGCTTGGCAATAACAATGTTGGTAGCGCTGGTGGCTTACCGGCTTGGCAATAACAATGTTGGTAGCGCTGGTGGCTTACCGGCATGGCAATAACAATGTTGGTAGCGCTGGTGGCTTACCGGCATGGCAATAACAATGTTGGTAGCGCTGGTATCTTACCGGCATGGCAATAACAATGTTGGTAGCGCTGGTGTCTTTACCGGCATGACAATAACAATGTTGGTAGCGCTGGTATCTTACCGGCATGGCAATAACAATGTTAGTAGCGCTGGTGTCTTATCGGCATGGCAATAACAATGCTGGCAGCACTGGTATCTTACCGGCATGGCAATAACAATGTTGGTAGCGCTGGTATCTTGCCGGCATGGCAATAACAATGTTGGTAGTGCTGGTATCTTGCCGGCATGGCAATAACAATGTTGGTAGCGCTGGTGTCTTGCCGACACGGCAATAACAATGCTGGTAGTGCTGGTGGCTTACCGGCATGGCACTAACAATGCTGGCAGCACTAGTGACTTACCGGCATGGCAATAACAATGGTGGCAGCACTAGTGGCTTACCGGGTTGGAAAAAACAATTCTGGTAGTGCTGGTGGCTTACTGACACGGCAATAACAATGCTGGTAGCGCTGGTGGCTTACCGGCATGGCAATAACAATGCTGGCAGCACTAGTGGCTTACCGGGTTGGAAAAAAACAATGCTGGTAGTGCTGGTGGCTTACCGACATGGCAATAACAATGCTGGTAGCGCTGGGGCTTACGGCATGGCAATAACAATGCTGGCAGCACTAGTGGCTTACCGTCACGGCAATAACAATGCTGGTAGTGCTGGTGGCTTACCAACACGGCAATAACAATGCTGGTAGCACTGGTGGCTTACCGACACGGCAATAACAATGCTGGCAGCACTAGTGGCTTACCGGGTTGGAAAAAACAATGCTGGTAGTGCTGGTGGCTTACCGACACGGCAATAACAATGCTGGTAGCGCTGGTGGCTTACCGGCATGGCAATAACAATGCTGGTAGTGCTGGTGGCTTACCGACACGGCAATAACAATGCTGGTAGTGCTGGTGGCTTACCGACACGGCAATAACAATGCTGGCAGCACTGGTGGCTTACCGGCTTGGAAAAAACAATGCTGGTAGTGCTGGTGGCTTGCCGGCATGGCAATAACAATGCTGGTAGCACTGGTGGCTTACCGACACGACAATAACAATGTTGGTAGCACTGGTGGCTTACCGGCATGGCAATAACAATGCTGGTAGCGCTGGTGGCTTACCGACACGACAACAACAATGTTGGCAGCACTGGTGGCTTACTGGCATGGCAATAACAATGCTGGTAGCACTGGTGGCTTACCGACACGACAATAACAATGTTGGTAGCGCTGGTGGTTTACCGGCATGGAAAAAACAATTCTGGTAGTGCTGGTGGCTTACCAGCATGGCAATAACAATGCTGGTAGCGCTGGTGGCTTACCAGCATGGAAAAAACAATGCTGGTAGTGCTGGTGGCTTACCGGCATGGCAATAACAATGCTGGTAGTGCTGTTGGCTTACCAGCATGGCAATAACAATGCTGGTAGCGCTGGTGGCTTACCGACACGGCAATAATAATGTTGGTAGCGCTGGTGGCTTACCGGCATGGAAAAAACAATGCTGGTAGTGCTGGTGGCTTACCGACACGGCAATAACAATGCTGGTAGTGCTGGTGGCTTACCGACACGGCAATAACAATGCTGGTAGTGCTGGTGGCTTACCGACACGGCAATAACAATGCTGGCAGCACTGGTGGCTTACCGGCTTGGAAAAACCAATGCTGGTAGTACTGGTGGCTTACCAGCATGGCAATAACAATGCTGGAAGCGCTGGTGGCTTACCGACACGACAATAACAATGTTGGTAGCGCTGGTGGCTTACCGGCATGGCAATAACAATGCTGGTAGCGCTGGTGGCTTACCGACACTACAATAACAATGTTGGCAGCACTGGTGGATTACCGGCATGGCAATAACAATGCTGGTAGCGCTGGTGGCTTACCGACATGGAAAAAACAATTCTGGTAGTGCTGGTGGCTTACCGACACGGCAATAACAATGCTGGTAGCGCTGGTGGCTTACCAGCATGGAAAAAACAATGCTGGTAGTGCTGGTGGCTTACCAGCATGGAAAAAACAATGCTGGTAGTGCTGGTGGCTTACCGACACGGCAATAACAATGCTGGTAGCACTGGTGGAATTACGACACGGCAATAACAATGCTGGTAGCACTGATGGTGGTTTCCCGGCACAGCAATAACAATGCTGGCAGCACTGTGGGCTTACAGGCCTGGAATTAACAATGCTGGTAGTGCTGGTGGCTGACCGGCATGGCAATAACAATGCTGGCAGCGCTGGTGGCTTACCGGCATGGCAATAACAATGCTGGTAGCGCTGGTGGCTTACCGACACGACAATAACAATGCTGGTAGCACTGATGGTGGTTTCCCGGCACAGCAATAACAATGCTGGCAGCACTGATGGTGGCTTACCGGCATGGCAATAACAATGCTGGTAGCACTGGTGGCTTACGACACGGCAATAACAATGCTGGTAGCACTGATGGTGGTTTCCCGGCACAGCAATAACAATGCTGGCAGCACTGGTGGCTTACAGGCCTGGAATTAACAATGCTGGTAGTGCTGGTGGCTGACCGGCATGGAAAAAACAATGTTGGTAGCGCTGGTGGCTTACCGGCATGGCAATAACAATGCTGGTAGCGTTGGTGGCTTACCGGCATGGCAATAACAATGTTGGCAGCAATGGTATCTTACCGGCATGGCAATAACAATGTTGGTAGCGCTGGTATCTTACCGGCATGGCAATAACAATGTTGGTAGCGCTGGTATCTTACCGGCATGGCAATAACAATTCTGGTAGCGCTGGTGGCTTACCGGCATGGCACTAACAATTCTGGTAGTGCTGTTGGCTTACCGACACGGCAATAACAATGCTGGCAGCACTGGTGGCTTACCGGCTTGGAAAAAACAATGCTGGTAGTCCTGGTGGCTTACCGGCATGGCAATAACAATGCTGGTAGCACTGGTGGCTTACCGACATGACAATAACAATGTTGGTAGCGCTGGTGGCTTACCGGCATGGCAATAACAATGCTGGTAGCGCTGGTGGCTTACCGACACGACAACAACAATGTTGGCAGCACTGGTGGCTTACCGGCATGGCAATAACAATGCTGGTAGCACTGGTGGCTTACCGACACGACAATAACAATGTTGGTAGCGCTGGTGGCTTACCGGCATGGAAAAAACAATTCTGGTAGTGCTGGTGGCTTACCAGCATGGCAATAACAATGCTGGTAGCGCTGGTGGCTTACCAGCATGGAAAAAACAATGCTGGTAGTGCTGGTGGCTTACTCGCATGGCAATAACAATGCTGGTAGTGCTGTTGGCTTACCAGCATGGCAATAACAATGCTGGTAGCGCTGGTGGCTTACCGACACGGCAATAACAATGCTGGCAGCACTGGTGGCTTACCGGCTTGGAAAAAACAATGCTGGTAGTCCTGGTGGCTTACCGGCATGGCAATAACAATGCTGGTAGCACTGGTGGCTTACCGACATGACAATAACAATGTTGGTAGCGCTGGTGGCTTACCGGCATGGCAATAACAATGCTGGTAGCGCTGGTGGCTTACCGACACGACAACAACAATGTTGGCAGCACTGGTGGCTTACCGGCATGGCAATAACAATGCTGGTAGCACTGGTGGCTTACCGACACGACAATAACAATGTTGGTAGCGCTGGTGGCTTACCGGCATGGAAAAAACAATTCTGGTAGTGCTGGTGGCTTACCAGCATGGCAATAACAATGCTGGTAGCGCTGGTGGCTTACCAGCATGGAAAAAACAATGCTGGTAGTGCTGGTGGCTTACTCGCATGGCAATAACAATGCTGGTAGTGCTGTTGGCTTACCAGCATGGCAATAACAATGCTGGTAGCGCTGGTGGCTTACCGACACGGCAATAATAATGTTGGTAGCGCTGGTGGCTTACCGGCATGGAAAAAACAATGCTGGTAGTGCTGGTGGCTTACCGACATGGCAATAACAATGCTGGTAGTGCAGGTGGCTTACCGACACGGCAATAACAATGCTGGTAGTGCTGGTGGCTTACCGACACGGCAATAACAATGCTGGCAGCACTGGTGGCTTACCGGCTTGGAAAAAACAATGCTGGTAGTGCTGGTGGCTTACCGGCATGGCAATAACAATGCTGGTAGCGCTGGTGGCTTACCGACACGACAATAACAATGTTGGTAGCGCTGGTGGCTTACCGGCATGGCAATAACAATGCTGTTGCGCTGGTGGCTTACCGACACGACAATTACAATGTTGGCAGCACTGGTGGCTTACCGGCATGGCAATAACAATGCTGGTAGCGCTGGTGGCTTACCGACATGGAAAAAACAATGCTGGTAGTGCTGGTGGCTTACCAGCATGGAAAAAACAATGCTGGTAGTGCTGGTGGCTTACCGACACGGCAATAACAATGCTGGTAGCACTGGTGGCTTACGACACGGCAATAACAATGCTGGTAGCACTGATGGTGGTTTCCCGGCACAGCAATAACAATGCTGGCAGCACTGGGGGCTTACAGGCCTGGAATTAACAATGCTGGTAGTGTTGGTGGCTGACCGTCATGGCAATAAAAATGCTGGCAGCGCTGGTGGCTTACCGGCATGGCAATAACAATGCTGGTAGCGCTGGTGGCTTACCGACACGACAATAACAATGCTGGTAGCACTGATGGTGGTTTCCCGGCACAGCAATAACAATGCTGGCAGCACTGATGGTGGCTTACCGGCATGGCAATAACAATGCTGGTAGCACTGGTGGCTTACGACACGGCAATAACAATGCTGGTAGCACTGATGGTGGTTTCCCGGCACAGCAATAACAATGCTGGCAGCACTGGTGGCTTACAGGCCTGGAATTAACAATGCTGGTAGTGCTGGTGGCTGACCGGCATGGAAAAAACAATGTTGGTAGCGCTGGTGGCTTACCGGCATGGCAATAACAATGTTGGTAGCGCTGGTGTCTTACCGGCATGGCAATAACAATGCTGGCAGCACTGGTATCTTACCGGCATGGTAATAACAATGTTGATGGCGCTGGTATCTTACCGGCATGGCAATAACAATGTTGGTAGCGCTGGTATCTTACCGGCATGGCAATAACAATGTTGGTAGCGCTGGTGTCTTACCGGCATGGCAATAACAATGTTGGTAGCGCTGGTATATTACCGGCATGGCAATAACAATGTTGGTAGCGCTGGTGGCTTACCGGCATGGCAATAACAATGCTGGTGGCGCTGGTGGATTGCCGACATGGCAATAACAATGCTGGCAGCACTAGTGGCTTAACGGCATGGCAATAACAATGCTGGTGGCGCTGGTATCTTACCGGCATGGCAATAACAATGTTGGTAGCGCTGGTATCTTACCGCCATGGCAATAACAATGTTGGTAGCGCTGGTGTCTTACCGGCATGGCAATAACAATGTTGGTAGCGCTGGTATCTTACCGGCATGGCAATAACAATGTCGGTAGCGCTGGTGTCTTACCGGCATGGCAATAACAATGTTGGTAGCGCTGGTATCTTACCGGCTTGGCAATAACAATGTTGGTAGCGCTGGTGGCTTACCGGCTTGGCAATAACAATGTTGGTAGCGCTGGTGGCTTACCGGCATGGCAATAACAATGTTGGTAGCGCTGGTATCTTACCGGCATGGCAATAACAATGTTGGTAGCGCTGGTGTCTTTACCGGCATGACAATAACAATGTTGGTAGCGCTGGTATCTTACCGGCATGGCAATAACAATGTTAGTAGCGCTGGTGTCTTACCGGCATGGCAATAACAATGCTGGCAGCACTGGTATCTTACCGGCATGGCAATAACAATGTTGGTAGCGCTGGTATCTTGCCGGCATGGCAATAACAATGTTGGTAGTGCTGGTATCTTGCCGGCATGGCAATAACAATGCTGGTAGTGCTGGTGGCTTACCGGCATGGCACTAACAATGCTGGCAGCACTAGTGGCTTACCGGCATGGCAATAACAATGCTGGCAGCACTAGTGGCTTACCGGGTTGGAAAAAACAATGCTGGTAGTGCTGGTGGCTTACCGGCATGGCAATAACAATGCTGGCAGCACTAGTGGCTTACCGGGTTGGAAAAAAACAATGCTGGTAGTGCTGGTGGCTTACCAACATGGCAATAACAATGCTGGTAGCGCTGGGGCTTACGGCATGGCAATAACAATGCTGGCAGCACTAGTGGCTTACCGTCACGGCAATAACAATGCTGGTAGTGCTGGTGGCTTACCAACACGGCAATAACAATGCTGGTAGCACTGGTGGCTTACCGACACGGCAATAACAATGCTGGCAGCACTAGTGGCTTACCGGGTTGGAAAAAACAATGCTGGTAGTGCTGGTGGCTTACCGACACGGCAATAACAATGCTGGTAGCGCTGGTGGCTTACCGGCATGGCAATAACAATGCTGGTAGTGCTGGTGGCTTACCGACACGGCAATAACAATGCTGGTAGTGCTGGTGGCTTACCGACACGGCAATAACAATGCTGGCAGCACTGGTGGCTTACCGGCTTGGAAAAAACAATGCTGGTAGTGCTGGTGGCTTGCCGGCATGGCAATAACAATGCTGGTAGCACTGGTGGCTTACCGACACGACAATAACAATGTTGGTAGCACTGGTGGCTTACCGGCATGGCAATAACAATGCTGGTAGCGCTGGTGGCTTACCGACACGACAACAACAATGTTGGCAGCACTGGTGGCTTACTGGCATGGCAATAACAATGCTGGTAGCACTGGTGGCTTACCGACACGACAATAACAATGTTGGTAGCGCTGGTGGCTTACCGGCATGGAAAAAACAATTCTGGTAGTGCTGGTGGCTTACCAGCATGGCAATAACAATGCTGGTAGCGCTGGTGGCTTACCAGCATGGAAAAAACAATGCTGGTAGTGCTGGTGGCTTACCGGCATGGCAATAACAATGCTGGTAGTGCTGTTGGCTTACCAGCATGGCAATAACAATGCTGGTAGCGCTGGTGGCTTACCGACACGGCAATAATAATGTTGGTAGCGCTGGTGGCTTACCGGCATGGAAAAAACAATGCTGGTAGTGCTGGTGGCTTACCGACACGGCAATAACAATGCTGGTAGTGCTGGTGGCTTACCGACACGGCAATAACAATGCTGGTAGTGCTGGTGGCTTACCGACACGGCAATAACAATGCTGGCAGCACTGGTGGCTTACCGGCTTGGAAAAACCAATGCTGGTAGTACTGGTGGCTTACCAGCATGGCAATAACAATGCTGGTAGCGCTGGTGGCTTACCGACACGACAATAACAATGTTGGTAGCGCTGGTGGCTTACCGGCATGGCAATAACAATGCTGGTAGCGCTGGTGGCTTACCGACACTACAATAACAATGTTGGCAGCACTGGTGGCTTACCGGCATGGCAATAACAATGCTGGTAGCGCTGGTGGCTTACCGACATGGAAAAAACAATTCTGGTAGTGCTGGTGGCTTACCGACACGGCAATAACAATGCTGGTAGCGCTGGTGGCTTACCAGCATGGAAAAAACAATGCTGGTAGTGCTGGTGGCTTACCAGCATGGAAAAAACAATGCTGGTAGTGCTGGTGGCTTACCGACACGGCAATAACAATGCTGGTAGCACTGGTGGAATTACGACACGGCAATAACAATGCTGGTAGCACTGATGGTGGTTTCCCGGCACAGCAATAACAATGCTGGCAGCACTGTGGGCTTACAGGCCTGGAATTAACAATGCTGGTAGTGCTGGTGGCTGACCGGCATGGCAATAACAATGCTGGCAGCGCTGGTGGCTTACCGGCATGGCAATAACAATGCTGGTAGCACTGATGGTGGTTTCCCGGCACAGCAATAACAATGCTGGTAGCACTGATGGTGGTTTCCCGGCACAGCAATAACAATGCTGGCAGCACTGATGGTGGCTTACCGGCATGGAAATAACAATGCTGGTAGCACTGGTGGCTTACGACACGGCAATAACAATGCTGGTAGCACTGATGGTGGTTTCCCGGCACAGCAATAACAATGCTGGCAGCACTGGTGGCTTACAGGCCTGGAATTAACAATGCTGGTAGTGCTGGTGGCTGACCGGCATGGAAAAAACAATGTTGGTAGCGCTGGTGGCTTACCGGCATGGCAATAACAATGTTGGTAGCGCTGGTGTCTTACCGGCATGGCAATAACAATGCTGGCAGCACTGGTATCTTACCGGCATGGTAATAACAATGTTGATGGCGCTGGTATCTTACCGGCATGGCAATAACAATGTTGGTAGCGCTGGTATCTTACCGGCATGGCAATAACAATGTTGGTAGCGCTGGTGTCTTACCGGCATGGCAATAACAATGTTGGTAGCGCTGGAATATTACCGGCATGGCAATAACAATGTTGGTAGCGCTGGTGGCTTACCGGCATGGCAATAACAATGCTGGTGGCGCTGGTGGATTGCCGACATGGCAATAACAATGCTGGCAGCACTAGTGGCTTAACGGCATGGCAATAACAATGCTGGTGGCGCTGGTATCTTACCGGCATGGCAATAACAATGTTGGTAGCGCTGGTATCTTACCGCCATGGCAATAACAATGTTGGTAGCGCTGGTGTCTTACCGGCATGGCAATAACAATGTTGGTAGCGCTGGTATCTTACCGGCATGGCAATAACAATGTCGGTAGCGCTGGTGTCTTACCGGCATGGCAATAACAATGTTGGTAGCGCTGGTATCTTACCGGCTTGGCAATAACAATGTTGGTAGCGCTGGTGGCTTACCGGCATGGCAATAACAATGTTGGTAGCGCTGGTGGCTTACCGGCATGGCAATAACAATGCTGGTAGCGCTGGTGGCTTACCGACATGGAAAAAACAATTCTGGTAGTGCTGGTGGCTTACCGACACGGCAATAACAATGCTGGTAGCGCTGGTGGCTTACCAGCATGGAAAAAACAATGCTGGTAGTGCTGGTGGCTTACCAGCATGGAAAAAACAATGCTGGTAGTGCTGGTGGCTTACCGACACGGCAATAACAATGCTGGTAGCACTGGTGGAATTACGACACGGCAATAACAATGCTGGTAGCACTGATGGTGGTTTCCCGGCACAGCAATAACAATGCTGGCAGCACTGTGGGCTTACAGGCCTGGAATTAACAATGCTGGTAGTGCTGGTGGCTGACCGGCATGGCAATAACAATGCTGGCAGCGCTGGTGGCTTACCGGCATGGCAATAACAATGCTGGTAGCGCTGGTGGCTTACCGACACGACAATAACAATGCTGGTAGCACTGATGGTGGTTTCCCGGCACAGCAATAACAATGCTGGCAGCACTGATGGTGGCTTACCGGCATGGCAATAACAATGCTGGTAGCACTGGTGGCTTACGACACGGCAATAACAATGCTGGTAGCACTGATGGTGGTTTCCCGGCACAGCAATAACAATGCTGGCAGCACTGGTGGCTTACAGGCCTGGAATTAACAATGCTGGTAGTGCTGGTGGCTGACCGGCATGGAAAAAACAATGTTGGTAGCGCTGGTGGCTTACCGGCATGGCAATAACAATGCTGGTAGCGTTGGTGGCTTACCGGCATGGCAATAACAATGTTGGCAGCAATGGTATCTTACCGGCATGGCAATAACAATGTTGGTAGCGCTGGTATCTTACCGGCATGGCAATAACAATGTTGGTAGCGCTGGTATCTTACCGGCATGGCAATAACAATGCTGGTAGCGCTGGTGGCTTACCGGCATGGCAATAACAATTCTGGTAGTGCTGTTGGCTTACCGGCATGGCAATAACAATGCTGGTAGCGCTGGTGGCTTACCGACACGGCAATAACAATGTTGGTAGCGCTGGTGGCTTACCGGCATGGAAAAATCAATTCTGGTAGTGCTGGTGGCTTACCGACACGGCAATAACAATGCTGGTAGTGCTGGTGGCTTACCGACACGGCAATAACAATGCTGGCAGCACTGGTGGCTTACCGGCTTGGAAAAAACAATGCTGGTAGTCCTGGTGGCTTACCGGCATGGCAATAACAATGCTGGTAGCACTGGTGGCTTACCGACATGACAATAACAATGTTGGTAGCGCTGGTGGCTTACCGGCATGGCAATAACAATGCTGGTAGCGCTGGTGGCTTACCGACACGACAACAACAATGTTGGCAGCACTGGTGGCTTACCGGCATGGCAATAACAATGCTGGTAGCACTGGTGGCTTACCGACACGACAATAACAATGTTGGTAGCGCTGGTGGCTTACCGGCATGGAAAAAACAATTCTGGTAGTGCTGGTGGCTTACCAGCATGGCAATAACAATGCTGGTAGCGCTGGTGGCTTACCAGCATGGAAAAAACAATGCTGGTAGTGCTGGTGGCTTACTCGCATGGCAATAACAATGCTGGTAGTGCTGTTGGCTTACCAGCATGGCAATAACAATGCTGGTAGCGCTGGTGGCTTACCGACACGGCAATAATAATGTTGGTAGCGCTGGTGGCTTACCGGCATGGAAAAAACAATGCTGGTAGTGCTGGTGGCTTACCGACATGGCAATAACAATGCTGGTAGTGCAGGTGGCTTACCGACACGGCAATAACAATGCTGGTAGTGCTGGTGGCTTACCGACACGGCAATAACAATTCTGGCAGCACTGGTGGCTTACCGGCTTGGAAAAAAACAATGCTGGTAGTGCTGGTGGCTTACCGGCATGGCAATAACAATGCTGGTAGCGCTGGTGGCTTACCGACACGACAATAACAATGTTGGTAGCGCTGGTGGCTTACCGGCATGGCAATAACAATGCTGTTGCGCTGGTGGCTTACCGACACGACAATTACAATGTTGGCAGCACTGGTGGCTTACCGGCATGGCAATAACAATGCTGGTAGCGCTGGTGGCTTACCGACATGGAAAAAACAATGCTGGTAGTGCTGGTGGCTTACCAGCATGGAAAAAACAATGCTGGTAGTGCTGGTGGCTTACCGACACGGCAATAACAATGCTGGTAGCACTGGTGGCTTACGACACGGCAATAACAATGCTGGTAGCACTGATGGTGGTTTCCCGGCACAGCAATAACAATGCTGGCAGCACTGGGGGCTTACAGGCCTGGAATTAACAATGCTGGTAGTGCTGGTGGCTGACCGTCATGGCAATAAAAATGCTGGCAGCGCTGGTGGCTTACCGGCATGGCAATAACAATGCTGGTAGCGCTGGTGGCTTACCGACACGACAATAACAATGCTGGTAGCACTGATGGTGGTTTCCCGGCACAGCAATAACAATGCTGGCAGCACTGATGGTGGCTTACCGGCATGGCAATAACAATGCTGGTAGCACTGGTGGCTTACGACACGGCAATAACAATGCTGGTAGCACTGATGGTGGTTTCCCGGCACAGCAATAACAATGCTGGCAGCACTGGTGGCTTACAGGCCTGGAATTAACAATGCTGGTAGTGCTGGTGGCTGACCGGCATGGAAAAAACAATGTTGGTAGCGCTGGTGGCTTACCGGCATGGCAATAACAATGTTGGTAGCGCTGGTGTCTTACCGGCATGGCAATAACAATGCTGGCAGCACTGGTATCTTACCGGCATGGTATTAACAATGTTGATGGCGCTGGTATCTTACCGGCATGGCAATAACAATGTTGGTAGCGCTGGTATCTTACCGGCATGGCAATAACAATGTTGGTAGCGCTGGTGTCTTACCGGCATGGCAATAACAATGTTGGTAGCGCTGGTATATTACCGGCATGGCAATAACAATGTTGGTAGCGCTGGTGGCTTACCGGCATGGCAATAACAATGCTGGTGGCGCTGGTGGATTGCCGACATGGCAATAACAATGCTGGCAGCACTAGTGGCTTAACGGCATGGCAATAACAATGCTGGTGGCGCTGGTATCTTACCGGCATGGCAATAACAATGTTGGTAGCGCTGGTATCTTACCGCCATGGCAATAACAATGTTGGTAGCGCTGGTGTCTTACCGGCATGGCAATAACAATGTTGGTAGCGCTGGTATCTTACCGGCATGGCAATAACAATGTCGGTAGCGCTGGTGTCTTACCGGCATGGCAATAACAATGTTGGTAGCGCTGGTATCTTACCGGCTTGGCAATAACAATGTTGGTAGCGCTGGTGGCTTACCGGCTTGGCAATAACAATGTTGGTAGCGCTGGTGGCTTACCGGCATGGCAATAACAATGTTGGTAGCGCTGGTATCTTACCGGCATGGCAATAACAATGTTGGTAGCGCTGGTGTCTTTACCGGCATGACAATAACAATGTTGGTAGCGCTGGTATCTTACCGGCATGGCAATAACAATGTTAGTAGCGCTGGTGTCTTACCGGCATGGCAATAACAATGCTGGCAGCACTGGTATCTTACCGGCATGGCAATAACAATGTTGGTAGCGCTGGTATCTTGCCGGCATGGCAATAACAATGTTGGTAGTGCTGGTATCTTGCCGGCATGGCAATAACAATGTTGGTAGCGCTGGTGTCTTGCCGACATGGCAATAACAATGCTGGTAGTGCTGGTGGCTTACCGGCATGGCACTAACAATGCTGGCAGCACTAGTGGCTTACCGGCATGGCAATAACAATGCTGGCAGCACTAGTGGCTTACCGGGTTGGAAAAAACAATGCTGGTAGTGCTGGTGGCTTACCGACACGGCAATAACAATGCTGGTAGCGCTGGTGGCTTACCGGCATGGCAATAACAATGCTGGCAGCACTAGTGGCTTACCGGGTTGGAAAAAAACAATGCTGGTAGTGCTGGTGGCTTACCGACATGGCAATAACAATGCTGGTAGTGCTGGGGCTTACGGCATGGCAATAACAATGCTGGCAGCACTAGTGGCTTACCGTCACGGCAATAACAATGCTGGTAGTGCTGGTGGCTTACCAACACGGCAATAACAATGCTGGTAGCACTGGTGGCTTACCGACACGGCAATAACAATGCTGGCAGCACTAGTGGCTTACCGGGTTGGAAAAAACAATGCTGGTAGTGCTGGTGGCTTACCGACACGGCAATAACAATGCTGGTAGCGCTGGTGGCTTACCGGCATGGCAATAACAATGCTGGTAGTGCTGGTGGCTTACCGACACGGCAATAACAATGCTGGTAGTGCTGGTGGCTTACCGACACGGCAATAACAATGCTGGCAGCACTGGTGGCTTACCGGCTTGGAAAAAACAATGCTGGTAGTGCTGGTGGCTTGCCGGCATGGCAATAACAATGCTGGTAGCACTGGTGGCTTACCGACACGACAATAACAATGTTGGTAGCACTGGTGGCTTACCGGCATGGCAATAACAATGCTGGTAGCACTGGTGGCTTACCGACACGACAATAACAATGTTGGTAGCGCTGGTGGCTTACCGGCATGGAAAAAACAATTCTGGTAGTGCTGGTGGCTTACCAGCATGGCAATAACAATGCTGGTAGCGCTGGTGGCTTACCAGCATGGAAAAAACAATGCTGGTAGTGCTGGTGGCTTACCGGCATGGCAATAACAATGCTGGTAGTGCTGTTGGCTTACCAGCATGGCAATAACAATGCTGGTAGCGCTGGTGGCTTACCGACACGGCAATAATAATGTTGGTAGCGCTGGTGGCTTAACGGCATGGAAAAAACAATGCTGGTAGTGCTGGTGGCTTACCGACACGGCAATAACAATGCTGGTAGTGCTGGTGGCTTACCGACACGGCAATAACAATGCTGGTAGTGCTGGTGGCTTACCGACACGGCAATAACAATGCTGGCAGCACTGGTGGCTTACCGGCTTGGAAAAACCAATGCTGGTAGTACTGGTGGCTTACCAGCATGGAAAAAACAATGCTGGTAGTGCTGGTGGCTTACCAGCATGGAAAAAACAATTCTGGTAGTGCTGGTGGCTTACCGACACGGCAATAACAATGCTGGTAGCGCTGGTGGCTTACCAGCATGGAAAAAACAATGCTGGTAGTGCTGGTGGCTTACCAGCATGGAAAAAACAATGCTGGTAGTGCTGGTGGCTTACCGACACGGCAATAACAATGCTGGTAGCACTGGTGGAATTACGACACGGCAATAACAATGCTGGTAGCACTGATGGTGGTTTCCCGGCACAGCAATAACAATGCTGGCAGCACTGTGGGCTTACAGGCCTGGAATTAACAATGCTGGTAGTGCTGGTGGCTGACCGGCATGGCAATAACAATGCTGGCAGCGCTGATGGCTTACCGGCATGGCAATAACAATGCTGGTAGCGCTGGTGGCTTACCGACACGACAATAACAATGCTGGTAGCACTGATGGTGGTTTCCCGGCACAGCAATAACAATGCTGGCAGCACTGATGGTGGCTTACCGGCATGGCAATAACAATGCTGGTAGCACTGGTGGCTTACGACACGGCAATAACAATGCTGGTAGCACTGATGGTGGTTTCCCGGCACAGCAATAACAATGCTGGCAGCACTGGTGGCTTACAGGCCTGGAATTAACAATGCTGGTAGTGCTGGTGGCTGACCGGCATGGAAAAAACAATGTTGGTAGCGCTGGTGGCTTACCGGCATGGCAATAACAATGTTGGTAGCGCTGGTGTCTTACCGGCATGGCAATAACAATGCTGGCAGCACTGGTATCTTACCGGCATGGTAATAACAATGTTGATGGCGCTGGTATCTTACCGGCATGGCAATAACAATGTTGGAAGCGCTGGTATCTTACCGGCATGGCAATAACAATGTTGGTAGCGCTGGTGTCTTACCGGCATGGCAATAACAATGTTGGTAGCGCTGGTGGCTTACCGGCATGGCAATAACAATGCTGGTGGCGCTGGTGGATTGCCGACATGGCAATAACAATGCTGGCAGCACTAGTGGCTTAACGGCATGGCAATAACAATGCTGGTGGCGCTGGTATCTTACCGGCATGGCAATAACAATGTTGGTAGCGCTGGTATCTTACCGCCATGGCAATAACAATGTTGGTAGCGCTGGTGTCTTACCGGCATGGCAATAACAATGTTGGTAGCGCTGGTATCTTACCGGCATGGCAATAACAATGTCGGTAGCGCTGGTGTCTTACCGGCATGGCAATAACAATGTTGGTAGCGCTGGTATCTTACCGGCTTGGCAATAACAATGTTGGTAGCGCTGGTGGCTTACCGGCTTGGCAATAACAATGTTGGTAGCGCTGGTGGCTTACCGGCATGGCAATAACAATGTTGGTAGCGCTGGTGGCTTACCGGCATGGCAATAACAATGTTGGTAGCGCTGGTATCTTACCGGCATGGCAATAACAATGTTGGTAGCGCTGGTGTCTTTACCGGCATGACAATAACAATGTTGGTAGCGCTGGTATCTTACCGGCATGGCAATAACAATGTTAGTAGCGCTGGTGTCTTATCGGCATGGCAATAACAATGCTGGCAGCACTGGTATCTTACCGGCATGGCAATAACAATGTTGGTAGCGCTGGTATCTTGCCGGCATGGCAATAACAATGTTGGTAGCGCTGGTGTCTTGCCGACACGGCAATAACAATGCTGGTAGTGCTGGTGGCTTACCGGCATGGCACTAACAATGCTGGCAGCACTAGTGGCTTACCGGCATGGCAATAACAATGGTGGCAGCACTAGTGGCTTACCGGGTTGGAAAAAACAATGCTGGTAGTGCTGGTGGCTTACCGACACGGCAATAACAATGCTGGTAGCGCTGGTGGCTTACCGGCATGGCAATAACAATGCTGGCAGCACTAGTGGCTTACCGGGTTGGAAAAAAACAATGCTGGTAGTGCTGGTGGCTTACCGACATGGCAATAACAATGCTGGTAGCGCTGGGGCTTACGGCATGGCAATAACAATGCTGGCAGCACTAGTGGCTTACCGTCACGGCAATAACAATGCTGGTAGTGCTGGTGGCTTACCAACACGGCAATAACAATGCTGGTAGCACTGGTGGCTTACCGACACGGCAATAACAATGCTGGCAGCACTAGTGGCTTACCGGTTTGGAAAAAACAATGCTGGTAGTGCTGGTGGCTTACCGACACGGCAATAACAATGCTGGTAGCGCTGGTGGCTTACCGGCATGGCAATAACAATGCTGGTAGTGCTGGTGGCTTACCGACACGGCAATAACAATGCTGGTAGTGCTGGTGGCTTACCGACACGGCAATAACAATGCTGGCAGCACTGGTGGCTTACCGGCTTGGAAAAAACAATGCTGGTAGTGCTGGTGGCTTGCCGGCATGGCAATAACAATGCTGGTAGCACTGGTGGCTTACCGACACGACAATAACAATGTTTGTAGCACTGGTGGCTTACCGGCATGGCAATAACAATGCTGGTAGCGCTGGTGGCTTACCGACACGACAACAACAATGTTGGCAGCACTGGTGGCTTACTGGCATGGCAATAACAATTCTGGTAGCACTGGTGGCTTACCGACACGACAATAACAATGTTGGTAGCGCTGGTGGTTTACCGGCATGGAAAAAACAATTCTGGTAGTGCTGGTGGCTTACCAGCATGGCAATAACAATGCTGGTAGCGCTGGTGGCTTACCAGCATGGAAAAAACAATGCTGGTAGTGCTGGTGGCTTACCGGCATGGCAATAACAATGCTGGTAGTGCTGTTGGCTTACCAGCATGGCAATAACAATGCTGGTAGCGCTGGTGGCTTACCGACACGGCAATAATAATGTTGGTAGCGCTGGTGGCTTACCGGCATGGAAAAAACAATGCTGGTAGTGCTGGTGGCTTACCGACACGGCAATAACAATGCTGGTAGTGCTGGTGGCTTACCGACACGGCAATAACAATGCTGGTAGTGCTGGTGGCTTACCAGCATGGAAAAAACAATGCTGGTAGTGCTGGTGGCTTACCAGCATGGAAAAAACAATGCTGGTAGTGCTGGTGGCTTACCGACACGGCAATAACAATGCTGGTAGCACTGGTGGAATTACGACACGGCAATAACAATGCTGGTAGCACTGATGGTGGTTTCCCGGCACAGCAATAACAATGCTGGCAGCACTGTGGGCTTACAGGCCTGGAATTAACAATGCTGGTAGTGCTGGTGGCTGACCGGCATGGCAATAACAATGCTGGCAGCGCTGATGGCTTACCGGCATGGCAATAACAATGCTGGTAGCGCTGGTGGCTTACCGACACGACAATAACAATGCTGGTAGCACTGATGGTGGTTTCCCGGCACAGCAATAACAATGCTGGCAGCACTGATGGTGGCTTACCGGCATGGCAATAACAATGCTGGTAGCACTGGTGGCTTACGACACGGCAATAACAATGCTGGTAGCACTGATGGTGGTTTCCCGGCACAGCAATAACAATGCTGGCAGCACTGGTGGCTTACAGGCCTGGAATTAACAATGCTGGTAGTGCTGGTGGCTGACCGGCATGGAAAAAACAATGTTGGTAGCGCTGGTGGCTTACCGGCATGGCAATAACAATGTTGGTAGCGCTGGTGTCTTACCGGCATGGCAATAACAATGCTGGCAGCACTGGTATCTTACCGGCATGGTAATAACAATGTTGATGGCGCTGGTATCTTACCGGCATGGCAATAACAATGTTGGTAGCGCTGGTATCTTACCGGCATGGCAATAACAATGTTGGTAGCGCTGGTGTCTTACCGGCATGGCAATAACAATGTTGGTAGCGCTGGTGGCTTACCGGCATGGCAATAACAATGCTGGTGGCGCTGGTGGATTGCCGACATGGCAATAACAATGCTGGCAGCACTAGTGGCTTAACGGCATGGCAATAACAATGCTGGTGGCGCTGGTATCTTACCGGCATGGCAATAACAATGTTGGTAGCGCTGGTATCTTACCGCCATGGCAATAACAATGTTGGTAGCGCTGGTGTCTTACCGGCATGGCAATAACAATGTTGGTAGCGCTGGTATCTTACCGGCATGGCAATAACAATGTCGGTAGCGCTGGTGTCTTACCGGCATGGCAATAACAATGTTGGTAGCGCTGGTATCTTACCGGCTTGGCAATAACAATGTTGGTAGCGCTGGTGGCTTACCGGCTTGGCAATAACAATGTTGGTAGCGCTGGTGGCTTACCGGCATGGCAATAACAATGTTGGTAGCGCTGGTGGCTTACCGGCATGGCAATAACAATGTTGGTAGCGCTGGTATCTTACCGGCATGGCAATAACAATGTTGGTAGCGCTGGTGTCTTTACCGGCATGACAATAACAATGTTGGTAGCGCTGGTATCTTACCGGCATGGCAATAACAATGTTAGTAGCGCTGGTGTCTTATCGGCATGGCAATAACAATGCTGGCAGCACTGGTATCTTACCGGCATGGCAATAACAATGTTGGTAGCGCTGGTATCTTGCCGGCATGGCAATAACAATGTTGGTAGCGCTGGTGTCTTGCCGACACGGCAATAACAATGCTGGTAGTGCTGGTGGCTTACCGGCATGGCACTAACAATGCTGGCAGCACTAGTGGCTTACCGGCATGGCAATAACAATGGTGGCAGCACTAGTGGCTTACCGGGTTGGAAAAAACAATGCTGGTAGTGCTGGTGGCTTACCGACACGGCAATAACAATGCTGGTAGCGCTGGTGGCTTACCGGCATGGCAATAACAATGCTGGCAGCACTAGTGGCTTACCGGGTTGGAAAAAAACAATGCTGGTAGTGCTGGTGGCTTACCGACATGGCAATAACAATGCTGGTAGCGCTGGGGCTTACGGCATGGCAATAACAATGCTGGCAGCACTAGTGGCTTACCGTCACGGCAATAACAATGCTGGTAGTGCTGGTGGCTTACCAACACGGCAATAACAATGCTGGTAGCACTGGTGGCTTACCGACACGGCAATAACAATGCTGGCAGCACTAGTGGCTTACCGGGTTGGAAAAAACAATGCTGGTAGTGCTGGTGGCTTACCGACACGGCAATAACAATGCTGGTAGCGCTGGTGGCTTACCGGCATGGCAATAACAATGCTGGTAGTGCTGGTGGCTTACCGACACGGCAATAACAATGCTGGTAGTGCTGGTGGCTTACCGACACGGCAATAACAATGCTGGCAGCACTTGTGGCTTACCGGCTTGGAAAAAACAATGCTGGTAGTGCTGGTGGCTTGCCGGCATGGCAATAACAATGCTGGTAGCACTGGTGGCTTACCGACACGACAATAACAATGTTTGTAGCACTGGTGGCTTACCGGCATGGCAATAACAATGCTGGTAGCGCTGGTGGCTTACCGACACGACAACAACAATGTTGGCAGCACTGGTGGCTTACTGGCATGGCAATAACAATGCTGGTAGCACTGGTGGCTTACCGACACGACAATAACAATGTTGGTAGCGCTGGTGGTTTACCGGCATGGAAAAAACAATTCTGGTAGTGCTGGTGGCTTACCAGCATGGCAATAACAATGCTGGTAGCGCTGGTGGCTTACCAGCATGGAAAAAACAATGCTGGTAGTGCTGGTGGCTTACCGGCATGGCAATAACAATGCTGGTAGTGCTGTTGGCTTACCAGCATGGCAATAACAATGCTGGTAGCGCTGGTGGCTTACCGACACGGCAATAATAATGTTGGTAGCGCTGGTGGCTTACCGGCATGGAAAAAACAATGCTGGTAGTGCTGGTGGCTTACCGACACGGCAATAACAATGCTGGTAGTGCTGGTGGCTTACCGACACGGCAATAACAATGCTGGTAGTGCTGGTGGCTTACCGACACGGCAATAACAATGCTGGCAGCACTGGTGGCTTACCGGCTTGGAAAAACCAATGCTGGTAGTACTGGTGGCTTACCAGCATGGCAATAACAATGCTGGTAGCGCTGGTGGCTTACCGACACGACAATAACAATGTTGGTAGCGCTGGTGGCTTACCGGCATGGCAATAACAATGCTGGTAGCGCTGGTGGCTTACCGACACTACAATAACAATGTTGGCAGCACTGGTGGCTTACCGGCATGGCAATAACAATGCTGGTAGCGCTGGTGGCTTACCGACATGGAAAAAACAATCTGGTAGTGCTGGTGGCTTACCGACACGGCAATAACAATGCTGGTAGCGCTGGTGGCTTACCAGCATGGAAAAAACAATGCTGGTAGTGCTGGTGGCTTACCAGCATGGAAAAAACAATGCTGGTAGTGCTGGTGGCTTACCGACACGGCAATAACAATGCTGGTAGCACTGGTGGAATTACGACACGGCAATAACAATGCTGTTAGCACTGATGGTGGTTTCCCGGCACAGCAATAACAATGCTGGCAGCACTGTGGGCTTACAGGCCTGGAATTAACAATGCTGGTAGTGCTGGTGGCTGACCGGCATGGCAATAACAATGCTGGCAGCGCTGGTGGCTTACCGGCATGGCAATAACAATGCTGGTAGCGCTGGTGGCTTACCGACACGACAATAACAATGCTGGTCGCACTGATGGTGGTTTCCCGGCACAGCAATAACAATGCTGGCAGCACTGATGGTGGCTTACCGGCATGGCAATAACAATGCTGGTAGCACTGATGGTGGTTTCCCGGCACAGCAATAACAATGCTGGCAGCACTGGTGGCTTACAGGCCTGGAAAAAACAATGCTGGTAGTGCTGGTGGCTTACCGACACGGCAATAACAATGCTGGTAGCGCTGGTGGCTTACCGGCATGGCAATAACAATGCTGGTAGTGCTGGTGGCTTACCGACACGGCAATAACAATGCTGGTAGTGCTGGTGGCTTACCGACACGGCAATAACAATGCTGGCAGCACTGGTGGCTTACCGGCTTGGAAAAAACAATGCTGGTAGTGCTGGTGGCTTGCCGGCATGGCAATAACAATGCTGGTAGCACTGGTGGCTTACCGACACGACAATAACAATGTTGGTAGCACTGGTGGCTTACCGGCATGGCAATAACAATGCTGGTAGCGCTGGTGGCTTACCGACACGACAACAACAATGTTGGCAGCACTGGTGGCTTACTGGCATGGCAATAACAATGTTGGTAGCGCTGGTGGCTTACCGGCATGGAAAAAACAATTCTGGTAGTGCTGGTGGCTTACCAGCATGGCAATAACAATGCTGGTAGCGCTGGTGGCTTACCAGCATGGAAAAAACAATGCTGGTAGTGCTGGTGGCTTACCGGCATGGCAATAGCAATGCTGGTAGTGCTGTTGGCTTACCAGCATGGCAATAACAATGCTGGTAGCGCTGGTGGCTTACCGTCACGGCAATAATAATGTTGGTAGCGCTGGTGGCTTACCGGCATGGAAAAAACAATGCTGGTAGTGCTGGTGGCTTACCGACACGGCAATAACAATGCTGGTAGTGCTGGTGGCTTACCGACACGGCAATAACAATGCTGGTAGTGCTGGTGGCTTACCGACACGGCAATAACAATGCTGGCAGCACTGGTGGCTTACCGGCTTGGAAAAACCAATGCTGGTAGTACTGGTGGCTTACCAGCATGGCAATAACAATGCTGGTAGCGCTGGTGGCTTACCGACACGACAATAACAATGTTGGTAGCGCTGGTGGCTTACCGGCATGGCAATAACAATGCTGGTAGCGCTGGTGGCTTACCGACACTACAATAACAATGTTGGCAGCACTGGTGGCTTACCGGCATGGCAATAACAATGCAGGTAGCGCTGGTGGCTTACCGACATGGAAAAAACAAATCTGGTAGTGCTGGTGGCTTACCGACACGGCAATAACAATGCTGGTAGCGCTGGTGGCTTACCAGCATGGAAAAAACAATGCTGGTAGTGCTGGTGGCTTACCAGCATGGAAAAAACAATGCTGGTAGTGCTGGTGGCTTACCGACACGGCAATAACAATGCTGGTAGCACTGGTGGAATTACGACACGGCAATAACAATGCTGGTAGCACTGATGGTGGTTTCCCGGCACAGCAATAACAATGCTGGCAGCACTGTGGGCTTACAGGCCTGGAATTAACAATGCTGGTAGTGCTGGTGGCTGACCGGCATGGCAATAACAATGCTGGCAGCGCTGATGGCTTACCGGCATGGCAATAACAATGCTGGTAGCGCTGGTGGCTTACCGACACGACAATAACAATGCTGGTAGCACTGATGGTGGTTTCCCGGCACAGCAATAACAATGCTGGCAGCACTGATGGTGGCTTACCGGCATGGCAATAACAATGCTGGTAGCACTGGTGGCTTACGACACGGCAATAACAATGCTGGTAGCACTGATGGTGGTTTCCCGGCACAGCAATAACAATGCTGGCAGCACTGGTGGCTTACAGGCCTGGAATTAACAATGCTGGTAGTGCTGGTGGCTGACCGGCATGGAAAAAACAATGTTGGTAGCGCTGGTGGCTTACCGGCATGGCAATAACAATGTTGGTAGCGCTGGTGTCTTACCGGCATGGCAATAACAATGCTGGCAGCACTGGTATCTTACCGGCATGGTAATAACAATGTTGATGGCGCTGGTATCTTACCGGCATGGCAATAACAATGTTGGTAGCGCTGGTATCTTACCGGCATGGCAATAACAATGTTGGTAGCGCTGGTGTCTTACCGGCATGGCAATAACAATGTTGGTAGCGCTGGTGGCTTACCGGCATGGCAATAACAATGCTGGTGGCGCTGGTGGATTGCCGACATGGCAATAACAATGCTGGCAGCACTAGTGGCTTAACGGCATGGCAATAACAATGCTGGTGGCGCTGGTATCTTACCGGCTTGGCAATAACAATGTTGGTAGCGCTGGTATCTTACCGCCATGGCAATAACAATGTTGGTAGCGCTGGTGTCTTACCGGCATGGCAATAACAATGTTGGTAGCGCTGGTATCTTACCGGCATGGCAATAACAATGTCGGTAGCGCTGGTGTCTTACCGGCATGGCAATAACAATGTTGGTAGCGCTGGTATCTTACCGGCTTGGCAATAACAATGTTGGTAGCGCTGGTGGCTTACCGGCTTGGCAATAACAATGTTGGTAGCGCTGGTGGCTTACCGGCATGGCAATAACAATGTTGGTAGCGCTGGTGGCTTACCGGCATGGCAATAACAATGTTGGTAGCGCTGGTATCTTACCGGCATGGCAATAACAATGTTGGTAGCGCTGGTGTCTTTACCGGCATGACAATAACAATGTTGGTAGCGCTGGTATCTTACCGGCATGGCAATAACAATGTTAGTAGCGCTGGTGTCTTATCGGCATGGCAATAACAATGCTGGCAGCACTGGTATCTTACCGGCATGGCAATAACAATGTTGGTAGCGCTGGTATCTTGCCGGCATGGCAATAACAATGTTGGTAGCGCTGGTGTCTTGCCGACACGGCAATAACAATGCTGGTAGTGCTGGTGGCTTACCGGCATGGCACTAACAATGCTGGCAGCACTAGTGGCTTACCGGCATGGCAATAACAATGGTGGCAGCACTAGTGGCTTACCGGGTTGGAAAAAACAATGCTGGTAGTGCTGGTGGCTTACCGACACGGCAATAACAATGCTGGTAGCGCTGGTGGCTTACCGGCATGGCAATAACAATGCTGGCAGCACTAGTGGCTTACCGGGTTGGAAAAAAACAATGCTGGTAGTGCTGGTGGCTTACCGACATGGCAATAACAATGCTGGTAGCGCTGGGGCTTACGGCATGGCAATAACAATGCTGGCAGCACTAGTGGCTTACCGTCACGGCAATAACAATGCTGGTAGTGCTGGTGGCTTACCAACATGGCAATAACAATGCTGGTAGCACTGGTGGCTTACCGACACGGCAATAACAATGCTGGCAGCACTAGTGGCTTACCGGGTTGGAAAAAACAATGCTGGTAGTGCTGGTGGCTTACCGACACGGCAATAACAATGCTGGTAGCGCTGGTGGCTTACCGGCATGGCAATAACAATGCTGGTAGTGCTGGTGGCTTACCGACACGGCAATAACAATGCTGGTAGTGCTGGTGGCTTACCGACACGGCAATAACAATGCTGGCAGCACTGGTGGCTTACCGGCTTGGAAAAAACAATGCTGGTAGTGCTGGTGGCTTGCCGGCATGGCAATAACAATGCTGGTAGCACTGGTGGCTTACCGACACGACAATAACAATGTTTGTAGCACTGGTGGCTTACCGGCATGGCAATAACAATGCTGGTAGCGCTGGTGGCTTACCGACACGACAACAACAATGTTGGCAGCACTGGTGGCTTACTGGCATGGCAATAACAATGCTGGTAGCACTGGTGGCTTACCGACACGACAATAACAATGTTGGTAGCGCTGGTGGTTTACCGGCATGGAAAAAACAATTCTGGTAGTGCTGGTGGCTTACCGACACGACAATAACAATGTTGGTAGCGCTGGTGGTTTACCGACACGGCAATAACAATGCTGGTAGCGCTGGTGGCTTACCAGCATGGAAAAAACAATGCTGGTAGTGCTGGTGGCTTACCGGCATGGCAATAACAATGCTGGTAGTGCTGTTGGCTTACCAGCATGGCAATAACAATGCTGGTAGCGCTGGTGGCTTACCGACACGGCAATAATAATGTTGGTAGCGCTGGTGGCTTACCGGCATGGAAAAAACAATGCTGGTAGTGCTGGTGGCTTACCGACACGGCAATAACAATGCTGGTAGTGCTGGTGGCTTACCGACACGGCAATAACAATGCTGGTAGTGCTGGTGGCTTACCGACACGGCAATAACAATGCTGGCAGCACTGGTGGCTTACCGGCTTGGAAAAACCAATGCTGGTAGTACTGGTGGCTTACCAGCATGGCAATAACAATGCTGGTAGCGCTGGTGGCTTACCGACACGACAATAACAATGTTGGTAGCGCTGGTGGCTTACCGGCATGGCAATAACAATGCTGGTAGCGCTGGTGGCTTACCGACACTACAATAACAATGTTGGCAGCACTGGTGGCTTACCGGCATGGCAATAACAATGCTGGTAGCGCTGGTGGCTTACCGACATGGAAAAAACAATCTGGTAGTGCTGGTGGCTTACCGACACGGCAATAACAATGCTGGTAGCGCTGGTGGCTTACCAGCATGGAAAAAACAATGCTGGTAGTGCTGGTGGCTTACCAGCATGGAAAAAACAATGCTGGTAGTGCTGGTGGCTTACCGACACGGCAATAACAATGCTGGTAGCACTGGTGGAATTACGACACGGCAATAACAATGCTGTTAGCACTGATGGTGGTTTCCCGGCACAGCAATAACAATGCTGGCAGCACTGTGGGCTTACAGGCCTGGAATTAACAATGCTGGTAGCGCTGGTGGCTTACCGACACGACAATAACAATGCTGGTAGCACTGATGGTGGTTTCCCGGCACAGCAATAACAATGCTGGCAGCACTGATGGTGGCTTACCGGCATGGCAATAACAATGCTGGTAGCACTGATGGTGGTTTCCCGGCACAGCAATAACAATGCTGGCAGCACTGGTGGCTTACAGGCCTGGAATTAACAATGCTGGTAGTGCTGGTGGCTGACCGGCATGGAAAAAACAATGTTGGTAGCGCTGGTGGCTTACCGGCATGGCAATAACAATGCTGGTGGCGCTGGTATCTTACCGGCATGGCAATAACAATGTTGGTAGAGCTGGTATCTTACCGGCATGGCAATAACAATGTTGGTAGCGCTGGTGTCTTACAGGCATGGCAATAACAATGTTGGTAGCGCTGGTATCTTACCGCCATGGCAATAACAATGTTGGTAGCGCTGGTGTCTTACCGGCATGGCAATAACAATGTTGGTAGCGCTGGTATCTTACCGGCATGGCAATAACAATGTCGGTAGCGCTGGTGTCTTACCGGCATGGCAATAACAATGTTGGTAGCGCTGGTATCTTACCGGCTTGGCAATAACAATGTTGGTAGCGCTGGTGGCTTACCGGCTTGGCAATAACAATGTTGGTAGCGCTGGTGGCTTACCGGCATGGCAATAACAATGTTGGTAGCGCTGGTGGCTTACCGGCATGGCAATAACAATGTTGGTAGCGCTGGTATCTTACCGGCATGGCAATAACAATGTTGGTAGCGCTGGTGTCTTTACCGGCATGACAATAACAATGTTGGTAGCGCTGGTATCTTACCGGCATGGCAATAACAATGTTAGTAGCGCTGGTGTCTTATCGGCATGGCAATAACAATGCTGGCAGCACTGGTATCTTACCGGCATGGCAATAACAATGTTGGTAGCGCTGGTATCTTGCCGGCATGGCAATAACAATGTTGGTAGCGCTGGTGTCTTGCCGACACGGCAATAACAATGCTGGTAGTGCTGGTGGCTTACCGGCATGGCACTAACAATGCTGGCAGCACTAGTGGCTTACCGGCATGGCAATAACAATGGTGGCAGCACTAGTGGCTTACCGGGTTGGAAAAAACAATGCTGGTAGTGCTGGTGGCTTACCGACACGGCAATAACAATGCTGGTAGCGCTGGTGGCTTACCGGCATGGCAATAACAATGCTGGCAGCACTAGTGGCTTACCGGGTTGGAAAAAAACAATGCTGGTAGTGCTGGTGGCTTACCGACATGGCAATAACAATGCTGGTAGCGCTGGGGCTTACGGCATGGCAATAACAATGCTGGCAGCACTAGTGGCTTACCGTCACGGCAATAACAATGCTGGTAGTGCTGGTGGCTTACCAACACGGCAATAACAATGCTGGTAGCACTGGTGGCTTACCGACACGGCAATAACAATGCTGGCAGCACTAGTGGCTTACCGGGTTGGAAAAAACAATGCTGGTAGTGCTGGTGGCTTACCGACACGGCAATAACAATGCTGGTAGCGCTGGTGGCTTACCGGCATGGCAATAACAATGCTGGTAGTGCTGGTGGCTTACCGACACGGCAATAACAATGCTGGTAGTGCTGGTGGCTTACCGACACGGCAATAACAATGCTGGCAGCACTGGTGGCTTACCGGCTTGGAAAAAACAATGCTGGTAGTGCTGGTGGCTTGCCGGCATGGCAATAACAATGCTGGTAGCACTGGTGGCTTACCGACACGACAATAACAATGTTTGTAGCACTGGTGGCTTACCGGCATGGCAATAACAATGCTGGTAGCGCTGGTGGCTTACCGACACGACAACAACAATGTTGGCAGCACTGGTGGCTTACTGGCATGGCAATAACAATGCTGGTAGCACTGGTGGCTTACCGACACGACAATAACAATGTTGGTAGCGCTGGTGGTTTACCGGCATGGAAAAAACAATTCTGGTAGTGCTGGTGGCTTACCAGCATGGCAATAACAATGCTGGTAGCGCTGGTGGCTTACCAGCATGGAAAAAACAATGCTGGTAGTGCTGGTGGCTTACCGGCATGGCAATAACAATGCTGGTAGTGCTGTTGGCTTACCAGCATGGCAATAACAATGCTGGTAGCGCTGGTGGCTTACCGACACGGCAATAATAATGTTGGTAGCGCTGGTGGCTTACCGGCATGGAAAAAACAATGCTGGTAGTGCTGGTGGCTTACCGACACGGCAATAACAATGCTGGTAGTGCTGGTGGCTTACCGACACGGCAATAACAATGCTGGTAGTGCTGGTGGCTTACCGACACGGCAATAACAATGCTGGCAGCACTGGTGGCTTACCGGCTTGGAAAAACCAATGCTGGTAGTACTGGTGGCTTACCAGCATGGCAATAACAATGCTGGTAGCGCTGGTGGCTTACCGACACGACAATAACAATGTTGGTAGCGCTGGTGGCTTACCGGCATGGCAATAACAATGCTGGTAGCGCTGGTGGCTTACCGACACTACAATAACAATGTTGGCAGCACTGGTGGCTTACCGGCATGGCAATAACAATGCTGGTAGCGCTGGTGGCTTACCGACATGGAAAAAACAAGCTGGTAGTGCTGGTGGCTTACCGACACGGCAATAACAATGCTGGTAGCGCTGGTGGCTTACCGGCATGGCAATAACAATGTTGGTAGCGCTGGTATCTTACCGGCATGGCAATAACAATGTTGGTAGCGCTGGGGTCTTACCGGCATGGCAATAACAATGTTGGTAGCGCTGGTATCTTACCGGCATGGCAATAACAATGTTGGTAGCGCTGGTGTCTTACCGGCATGGCAATAACAATGTTGGTAGCGCTGGTATCTTGCCGGCATGGCAATAACAATGTTGGTAGCTCTGGTATCTTACCGGCATGGCAATAACAATGTTGGTAGCGCTGGTGTCTTGCCGGCATGGCAATAACAATGTTGGTAGCGCTGGTATCTTGCCGGCATGGCAATAACAATGTTGGTAGCGCTGGTATCTTACCGGCATGGCAATAACAATGTTGGTAGCGCTGGTGTCTTACCGGCATGGCAATAACAATGCTGGTAGCGCTGGTGTCTTACCGGCATGGCAATAACAATGCTGGTAGCGCTGGTGGCTTACCGGCATGGCAATAACAATGTTGGTAGCGCTGGTATCTTACCGGCATGGCAATAACAATGTTGGTAGCGCTGGTGTCTTACCGGCATGGCAATAACAATGTTGGTAGCGCTGGTATCTTACCGGCATGGCAATATCAATGTTGGTAGCGCTGGTGTCTTACCGGCATGGCAATAACAATGTTGGTAGCGCTGGTATCTTACCGGCATGGCAATAACAATGTTGGTAGCGCTGGTGGCTTGCCGGCATGGCAATAACAATGTTGGTAGCGCTGGTGTCTTACCGGCATGGCAATAACAATGCTGGCAGCACTGGTATCTTACCGGCATGGCAATAACAATGTTGGTAGCGCTGGTATCTTACCGGCATGGCAATAACAATGTTGGTAGCGCTGGTATCTTGCCGGCATGGCAATAACAATGTTGGTAGCGCTGGTATCTTACCGGCATGGCAATAACAATGTTGGTAGCGCTGGTGTCTTACCGGCATGGCAATAACAATGTTGGTAGCGCTGGTATCTTACCGGCATGGCAATAACAATGTTGGTAGCGCTGGTGTCTTACCGGCATGGCAATAACAATGTTGGTAGCGCTGGTATCTTACCGGCATGGCAATAACAATGTTGGTAGCGCTGGTGTCTTACCGGCATGGCAATAACAATGTTGGTAGCGCTGGTATCTTACCGGCATGGCAATAACAATGTTGGTAGCGCTGGTGGCTTACCGGCATGGCAATAACAATGTTGGTAGCGCTGGTGTCTTACCGGCATGGCAATAACAATGCTGGCAGCACTGGTATCTTACCGGCATGGCAATAACAATGTTGGTAGCGCTGGTATCTTACCGGCATGGCAATAACAATGTTGGTAGCGCTGGTATCTTGCCGGCATGGCAATAACAATGTTGGTAGCGCTGGTATCTTACCGGCATGGCAATAACAATGTTGGTAGCGCTGGTGTCTTACCGGCATGGCAATAACAATGTTGGTAGCGCTGGTATCTTACCGGCATGGCAATAACAATGTTGGTAGCGCTGGTGGCTTACCGGCATGGCAATAACAATGTTGGTAGCGCTGGTGTCTTGCCGGCATGGCAATAACAATGTTGGTAGCGCTGGTGTCTTGCCGGCATGGCAATAACAATGTTGGTAGCGCTGGTATCTTACCGGCATGGCAATAACAATGTTGGTAGCGCTGGTGTCTTACCGGCATGGCAATAACAATGTTGGTAGCGCTGGTATCTTGCCGGCATGGCAATAGCAATGTTGGTAGCGCTGGTATCTTACCGGCATGGCAATAACAATGTTGGTAGCGCTGGTGTCTTGCCGGCATGGCAATAACAATGTTGGTAGCGCTGGTATCTTGCCGGCATGGCAATAACAATGTTGGTAGCGCTTGCATCTTACCGGCATGGCAATAACAATGTTGGTAGCGCTGGTTTCTTACCGGCATGGCAATAACAATGCTGGTAGCGCTGGTGTCTTACCGGCATGGCAATAACAATGCTGGTAGCGCTGGTGGCTTACCGGCATGGCAATAACAATGTTGGTAGCGCTGGTGTCTTACGGGCATGGCAATAACAATGTTGGTAGCGCTGGTATCTTACCGGCATGGCAATAACAATGTTGGTAGCGCTGGTATCTTACCGGCATGGCAATAACAATGTTGGTAGCGCTGGTGTCTTACCGGCATGGCAATAACAATGCTGGCAGCACTAGTGGCTTACCGGCATGGCAATAACAATGCTGGTGGCGCTGGTATCTTACCGGCATGGCAATAACAATGTTGGTAGAGCTGGTATCTTACCGGCATGGCAATAACAATGTTGGTAGCGCTGGTGTCTTACCGGCATGGCAATAACAATGTTGGTAGCGCTGGTATCTTACCGGCATGGCAATAACAATGTTGGTAGTGCTGGTGTCTTACCGGCATGGCAATAACAATGTTGGTAGCGCTAGTATCTTATCGGCATGGCAATAACAATGTTGGTAGCACTGGTATCTTACCGGCATGGCAATAACAATGTTGGTAGCGCTGGTGGCTTACCGGCTTGGCAATAACAATGTTGGTAGCACTGGTGGCTTACCGGCATGGCATTAACAATGTTGGTAGCGCTGGTGGCTTACCGGCATGGCAATAACAATGTTGGTAGCGCTGGTATCTTACTGGCATGGCAATAACAATGTTGGTAGCGCTGGGGTCTTACCGGCATGGCAATAACAATGTTGGTAGCGCTGGTATCTTACCGGCATGGCAATAACAATGTTGGTAGCGCTGGTGTCTTACCGGCATGGCAATAACAATGTTGGTAGCGCTGGTATCTTGCCGGCATGGCAATAACAATGTTGGTAGCTCTGGTATCTTACCGGCATGGCAATAACAATGTTGGTAGCGCTGGTGTCTTGCCGGCATGGCAATAACAATGTTGGTAGCGCTGGTATCTTGCCGGCATGGCAATAACAATGTTGGTAGCGCTGGTATCTTACCGGCATGGCAATAACAATGTTGGTAGCGCTGGTGTCTTACCGGCATGGCAATAACAATGCTGGTAGCGCTGGTGTCTTACCGGCATGGCAATAACAATGCTGGTAGCGCTGGTGGCTTACCGGCATGGCAATAACAATGTTGGTAGCGCTGGTATCTTACCGGCATGGCAATAACAATGTTGGTAGCGCTGGTGTCTTACCGGCATGGCAATAACAATGTTGGTAGCGCTGGTATCTTACCGGCATGGCAATAACAATGTTGGTAGCGCTGGTGTCTTACCGGCATGGCAATAACAATGTTGGTAGCGCTGGTATCTTACCGGCATGGCAATAACAATGTTGGTAGCGCTGGTGGCTTGCCGGCATGGCAATAACAATGTTGGTAGCGCTGGTGTCTTACCGGCATGGCAATAACAATGCTGGCAGCACTGGTATCTTACCGGCATGGCAATAACAATGTTGGTAGCGCTGGTATCTTACCGGCATGGCAATAACAATGTTGGTAGCGCTGGTATCTTGCCGGCATGGCAATAACAATGTTGGTAGCGCTGGTATCTTACCGGCATGGCAATAACAATGTTGGTAGCGCTGGTGTCTTACCGGCATGGCAATAACAATGTTGGTAGCGCTGGTATCTTACCGGCATGGCAATAACAATGTTGGTAGCGCTGGTGTCTTACCGGCATGGCAATAACAATGTTGGTAGCGCTGGTATCTTACCGGCATGGCAATAACAATGTTGGTAGCGCTGGTGTCTTACCGGCATGGCAATAACAATGTTGGTAGCGCTGATATCTTACCGGCATGGCAATAACAATGTTGGTAGCGCTGGTGGCTTACCGGCATGGCAATAACAATGTTGGTAGCGCTGGTGTCTTACCGGCATGGCAATAACAATGCTGGCAGCACTGGTATCTTACCGGCATGGCAATAACAATGTTGGTAGCGCTGGTATCTTGCCGGCATGGCAATAACAATGTTGGTAGTGCTGGTATCTTGCCGGCATGGCAATAACAATGTTGGTAGCGCTGGTATCTTACCGGCATGGCAATAACAATGTTGGTAGCGCTGGTGTCTTACCGGCATGGCAATAACAATGTTGGTAGCGCGGGTATCTTACCGGCATGGCAATAACAATGTTGGTAGCGCTGGTGGCTTACCGGCATGGCAATAACAATGTTGGTAGCGCTGGTGTCTTGCCGGCATGGCAATAACAATGTTGGTAGCGCTGGTGTCTTGCCGGCATGGCAATAACAAGGTTGGTAGCGCTGGTATCTTACCGGCATGGCAATAACAATGTTGGTAGCGCTGGTGTCTTACCGGCATGGCAATAACAATGTTGGTAGCGCTGGTATCTTGCCGGCATGGCAATAGCAATGTTGGTAGCGCTGGTATCTTACCGGCATGGCAATAACAATGTTGGTAGCGCTGGTGTCTTGCCGGCATGGCAATAACAATGTTGGTAGCGCTGGTATCTTGCCGGCATGGCAATAACAATGTTGGTAGCGCTTGCATCTTACCGGCATGGCAATAACAATGTTGGTAGCGCTGGTTTCTTACCGGCATGGCAATAACAATGCTGGTAGCGCTGGTGTCTTACCGGCATGGCAATAACAATGCTGGTAGCGCTGGTGGCTTACCGGCATGGCAATAACAATGTTGGTAGCGCTGGTGTCTTACCGGCATGGCAATAACAATGCTGGTAGCGCTGGTGTCTTACCGGCATGGCAATAACAATGTTGGTAGCACTGGTGGCTTACCGGCATGGCAATAACAATGTTGGTAGCACTGGTATCTTACCGGCATGGCAATAACAATGTTGGTAGCGCTGGTATCTTACCGGCATGGCAATAACAATGTTGGTAGCGCTGGTGGCTTACCGGCTTGGCAATAACAATGTTGGTAGCGCTGGTGGCTTACCGGCATGGCAATAACAATGTTGGTAGTGCTGGTGGCTTACCGGCTTGGCAATAACAATGTTGGTAGTGCTGGTGGCTTACCGGCATGGCAATAACAATGTTGGTAGTGCTGGTGGCTTACCGGCATGGCAATAACAATGTTGGTAGTGCTGGTGGCTTACCGGCATGGCAATAACAATGTTGGTAGTGCTGGTGGCTTACCGGCATGGCAATAACAATGTTGGTAGTGCTGGTGGCTTACCGGCATGGCAATAACAATGTTGGTAGTGCTGGTGGCTTACCGGCATGGCAATAACAATGTTGGTAGTGCTGGTGGCTTACCGGCATGGCAATAACAATGTTGGTAGTGCTGGTGGCTTACCGGCTTGGCAATAACAATGTTGGTAGTGCTGGTGGCTTACCGGCATGGCAATAACAATGTTGGTAGTGCTGGTATCTTACCGGCATGGCAATAACAATGTTGGTAGCGCTGGTATCTTACCGGCATGGCAATAACAATGTTGGTAGCGCTGGTATCTTACCGGCATGGCAATAACAATGTTGGTAGCGCTGGTGGCTTATCGGCATGGCAATAACAATGTTGGTAGCGCTGGTGGCTTACCGGCATGGCAATAACAATGTTGGTAGCGCTGGTATCTTACCGGCATGGCAATAACAATGTTGGTAGCGCTGGTATCTTACCGGCATGGCAATAACAATGTTGGTAGCGCTGGTGGATTGCCGGCATGGCAATAACAATGCTGGTGGTGCTGGTGGATTGCCGGCATGGCAATAACAATGCTGGTAGCACTGGTGGATTGCCGGCATGGCAATAACAATGCTGGTAGCCCTGGTGGCTGACCGGCATGGCAATAACAATGCTGGTAGCCCTGGTGGCTGACCGGCATGGCAATAACAATGCTGGTAGCCCTGGTGGCTGACCGGCATGGCAATAACAATGCTGGTAGTGTTGGTGGTTTGGCACTGCTTTCTGTTAAGCACGTTTAATGATTGATATTGAGTTGTCACTGAATGGATTTTTGTGGTTCGTGGAGTGTTTTGTGGCATTCATGCAGAACATGATTGGAATCTCCAAAGAGTTCCGAAGTGTTTGAAAATGGAGTTTGAGAATAACGTTTGATTATGGAGTTGGAGAATAAGTGTTTAAGAATACTGTAGGAGTACAGAGTTGGAGAATGAGGAAGACAACCATGGGAATAGTTCTAACTACATTCATAATGCATCTTTCGCATCCACCAATACGAGGGGAGGCTTAATTTAGCCACACAAAATTGTTACAGATATAACTACACTGGGGAACCCTTCTGTGTTCTTTGGATGGTGACAGTGTCGTCATCCTGGTATCCAGGGCATCTGATCATTTTTGCCTTCAACTTGATAAGTCGTCTTACTGCCATCAGTTTATTGTTTGGAAGTTTTTTTTTTTTTTTTTTTTTTTTTTTTTTTTGTATACAAGATCGAGGCTCGTGAAAGAGCGAACATTAATCACACAGAAAGACAAACAAACAGACACATAAAACAAATAACATCGGGAGCGGTAGACAAGATGGGGAGAGAGGGGGAAGGACACAAACACAACATTTGAGAGCAGGGACCGAGAGACATGGAGACATCGAGAGATCTGTGGGAGGGAGTGGGCTTTGGGGGGGAGGCATGTGAAGGGGGGGAGGCATGTGAAGGGGGGGGGGGGGGTGGGAGAGGTATAAACATATGGACACTGCCAGGATTTCCAGGAAAGAAGTTGGAATTTCAAACAAGGTGGATCTGGGGTGAATTATTGGGGGTAGAAAAGATCAAGGTTATGGACGGGGGAAGATAAGAGATGGTGGTGAACAGCTGTTTTAAAGACCTGGAGGGAGGAGAGGGATTGAAGGGAGTGTGGGAGTTTGTTCCACAGGCGGGAGAAAAGAGGAATGAAAGAGTGAAGGTGAGCAGAGAGCCGAGATTTCGGCAGTTTAACCATCAGAGGGTTGCTGGCAGATCTTGTGTGACCTGTAGGAATATTTGGGGGACAGAGCACAGAGAGAGCTGGGGGAGCAAGGCCGGAGAGGAGTCGGTAGAAGACAGAAAGGCCACCTACCTGCCTGCGGTGAGTGAGTGAAAGGCCCTCAGAGATAGCTTCATCGCGGGAGATTCCAATCATTTTGAAAGCTTTGGATTCAACAGCGTGAAGCCGAGCCAGGTGTGAGGCAGGAGCACCAGCCCATAGGGGAGAACAGTATTCCATTGAGCTGCGGATGAAAGCCTTGTATGTGGTGAGGAGCTCAGGTGTGCCGAGGAAGGACTTCGCACGACGGAGGATGCCCAGTCGGCGACTGGCTTTGGAGGCCAGCTTGGAAATGTGGTTTTCCCAAGAACGATCATGGCAGATAGTGAGACCGAAAAGCTTGAGTGACAGAACTTCTTGGAGAGGATTGTTGAGAAAGTACATGGGAGGGTTGTCCAGTCGATCTTTTCGGAGAGACATAGTAAGAGAGTGAGATTTGTCAGGATTGAAAGACATGTTCCACTTGTTTGACCAGTCTGTGATTTTGTCCAGGTCTTCAGAGAGTGAGGAGGCTGCAGACTGCCGATCTGAGGGAAGAGGAATGGAGCGGCAGAGAGTGGAGTCATCAGCAAAGAGATAGAGAGGATTTTCCAGAGAGTCGGAGAGATCATTGATAAAGACCAGAAAAAGCACAGGGCCCAGCACACTTCCTTGGGGAACTCCAGCCTGAACAGGAAGGGGAGATGAGAGAAATCCATTCAGGGCCACACGTTGACTACGACCAGAGAGGAAGTCCGCAAGCCATGCATGGAGATTTCCATGGATACCATAGGAGGAGAGTTTGGTGAGCAGAGCTGGGTGCCAGACCGTATCAAAGGCCCGTGATATGTCAAGGGAGACAGCTCTGATTTCCTGTTTGGCATTGAGGACCTCCATCCATTGTTGAGACAGCAGAAGCAGCATGTCCAGAGTAGAGTGACCTGGTCTGAAACCAAATTGATGATCAGAGATCAAGCCATTGGAGAAGAGGAAAGATTTCATATCCGAAGCAATGATGGATTCCATGACTTTGCTGATAATTGGGAGCAGGCTGATTGGTCTGTAGTTGCAAGGATCTGTTTTTGCACCTTTTTTGTGTAAAGCGGTAATGTTAGCTGATTTCCAGGATGCTGGCAGATGACCTTGAGCAAAAGATAGGGTGAAAAGAACAGAGAGAGGGTGAGATAGAGCGGCAGAGCAGGATTTTAGGACCCGTGGGCTGATGCCGTCTGGTCCAGTTGCAGAATCAGAGTCGAGGTTTGACAAAAACTCCTCCACCTTGTCAGGAGAGAAGGACACAGAGTCCAGGAGCAGTTGGGTTCGACTGGGAAAGGTGGGAACAGAGAGAGATGGGTTTGGGACTAAGGATTTCGAGGCGAACACAGAGTTGAGGCATTCGGCTTTGTCACGTGCGATGTCAACTGTGTGGCCATTTGAGGTAAGGGAGGGGATGGAGGGGGAACAAACACCAGAAACGGATTTGACCAGACGCCACCAGGATTTGGAGGAAGGAGACAGGTTTGAGAGTTCATTCTTGAGTGAGGAGAGATAGTGCTTCCTGGCACTCCTGAGGGTAGACACACACTTGTTCCGAGCTTGGTGGAAGGAACTGAGATTTCCTTCAGTTGGATTAGCCTTCCAAGAGGCAAAGGCAAGTTGTTTCAGGGCAACTGCCTCACCACAAGATTCAGTGTACCATGGACGGGAGGAAGGGTAAGACAATTGAAGGCGAGATGGGATAAATCTGTGCATGAGAGAGATCAGTTTGCTTTGGAAGAATTCCCAGGAAGAATTGATGTCAGAGGCAGTGGAGATGGGAGACCAATCCAGACGATTGATGGCTGCTTGAAGACCGTCCCAGTCGGCCTGAGTGAAATGCCAGACTCGTCGACGCTGAGGAGGCTCTCTGAGAATGGCCAGAGAGATGTCCACTTTGACAAGCACATGATCAGAAGAACCGATTGGAGCAGAAGAAGAGCAGCAGACATTAGCAGGGAAGTTTGTCATAACCAAGTCTAGAAGAGAAGATACTCCATTGGCTGAGATCCGGTTCGGGAAATTGACAGATTGTGTCAATCCCAGTGAGTCACAGAAGTCCTTTGCTGAGGTGCCATGACTGGTGAGAGAGGAACCCACACCCAACCAGGTGGCATGATGACAGTTGAAGTCACCACATATGAGGAAGAGAGAGTTGGGATGAGTGGATAGAAGTTGGTCCATGTTGTCAGACATTGAAATGTAGATGGAGTCATCACTGTTTGGGGGACGGTACAGAACACATATGAACAAAAGGTGGGAGCGGAGAGGAAGCCGCAACCAGAGGTACTCCTGCGGGTGAGGAGGAAAGAGAGCAGTGCAAGGAGAGTGAGGAAGAGAGTTTTTGACAAAGATAGCCACCCCACCACCAGGCCGAGGCTCAGGTCTATCATACCGGAGGAGGGAGTAACCAGGAAGAGATATTAAGGAATCAGAGACATCTTGAAGGAGGAAAGTCTCTGTTAAGCAGATCAAGTCTGGATTTTCAGAAGCAACCTGTATGGAGAGATCAGTCAGGTTTGAGCGAAGGCCCCGGATGTTTGAGGTCCATACCGTTAATGAAGAGAGAGGGGGAGCATCGGGTACAGGACAGGGGAGGGGAGGAGTAGGGTAAGATGAAGGATGAGAGGGGGAGGTAGGGAGAGCAGTTGATAGTGTTTCAGATGTTGCAGAAGAGTTCCAAGAAAGGGAAGGATGAGGAGGATGAAAGGTTTGATGGTGAAGGGATGAGGCACAGTGAGGGGTTGTTTGAGGGGGGGCAGAGGAAAGTAGAAGGTTTGGGGGGGGTGGAGGTATGAGATAGAAGGGAGACGAAGTGGGGAGGAGGCAGCTTGGAGGAGGAGGGGGGAAGAGAGAGAATTGGAGAGGAATGGTATGGGGGGAGAATTGAATGGGAGGGATTGGGGGGGAGTTTTGAAGGGGAGGAGTGAGGGGGGAGTTTAGGAGGGGAGGGGCAAGGGGGGAGTTTTGGAGGGAAGGGGCAAGGGGGGAGTTTTGGAGGGAAGGGGCAAGGGGGGAGATCAGGAGTGGAGGGGCAAGGGGGGGATTAGGAGGGGAGGGGCAAAGGGGGAGTTTAGGAGGGGAAGGGCAAGGGGGGAGTTCAGGAGTGGAGGGGCAAGGGGGGAGTTTAAGAGTGGAGGGGCAAGGGGGAAGTTTCGGAGTGTAGGTGCAAGGGGGGGGATTTGGATGGGAGGGGCAAGAGGGGAGTTTAGAAAGTGGATGATTAATGAAAGACGAACATTGATAACAAATTGGGTTTGTTGTGATTTTCAAGTTAGCAATCCGATTCAGAACGATGGAGGAGGGATGGAATGAATGTGAATTTAGACCATGTAGTGAGGGAGACGTATAAGATATTGAATTTCTTTTTTTTGAAGTGGAATGAGTTGGAGAGGAAATTGAGAAAAGCCTTTTAAATAGGCAGAAAAACAGCGTGTTGTAATATACCACTGAATAAAACACAGAAGGGGAGAGGTTAAACATATTTAAATAATATTTAAACAGAACTATGAACAATCTTATATGCACAAAAATACCAACGGGGGGAGAGCCGAGAGGGACCACCACGAGTCACGTGAACAGGGCAAACGGTGGATGGCAAGGAGATAATGGGGGTGGGGCGAACAGCACACCTGGACAGAAAATACAGGATGAGACAACAGTACACGTGGAGAAAAGAAAATAAATGTTTTTGTTTTTTTTGTTTTTTTTTGGGGGGGGGGGGGGTGGGGATTTAGAACGTTAGACAGTATTATGTTCGGGGTAGAAGGGAAAAAACTAAGAGCCAAGCAAAACACGCTTAAGTTAACAAAACACCGACGGGGGTACAACTACAAGGCCACACACGAGGAGCAGAACACGATTAATTAATTACGAGTTACAGGAAATTCAAACCAAAACTAACTATAATAATCAAACAATATCGCATGGACGATAAAATAACGAGTTGAAATTTGACAATCTATCTGGGGAAATGGGGGAGAAACACGTGATCGAAGAACGAACGAACGAATAAGAATGAATAAACGAATGAGCACAGAGAAGGTAATGTCTTTTTTTTTTTTTTTTTTTTGAGTTGAGATTTACATAAGGAAGTAGGCTTTGGGGTGGAAAGACTGCGAAAACAGAGAACGAAAGTTATTGGATCACAAACGACAGGCGCTGAGAGAAAAACAAAGCCTCAAGGTTGTACAGTGTACACTGTACAAGGCCTCAAGACGACACGAATTAACACGATTTTCAATACAGGTATGAAAGATTTGCACCGAAAATCTTTGTCGGGACAATATACGTACATACACCATAAAAGAAATACAGTTATAACGAAAATACAAATGGGAACAATTACTTAACTTCGATTTCGATGGAGAGCGTGTGGAGCTGCGAAAAAAACAAACCCTCGCCAGCAAGACCGGAAACGGAAGTCAAAAGTTGGATCTTATCTGTCTTTAGAGGTCGGGGCATTTCAAAATAGCCATCGTCCTTTGAGTGGATTCCTTCTTGCATTTTTTGGAGAAATCTTCTATCTTCGACAGACACCTTCTCATCCGTGGCCCTTTCACTAAAGTCCAACTCAAACATCTTGCTGACCTGAATGGGAGTTATCTCCTTCACTTGGGTACGAAAGGCAAAATGACACTGCCTCTCATGTGATAAGGTTGCAAATCCACTGGCATGGTTGTTGTCACTTGTATCGTCACGATGCATCATCCCAACGACACCCCATCCTAGTGCAGTGCTTACTGCATCGGGGTCTTCTTCATTACCAAGCACCACATCTCTGGGTCTGATAGCACGTGAACAGTTACAACCAATTAGAAGTCCAATTTCTGTGTCATTTAGATAGGGAGGGAGTAAGTTTGCAACTCCTTTCAAGTGCGACCAGTCTAACTGTACCTGACCTCGGAATCTGGCTATGATTAGCATTAATCGACTGTCTCGAGCAGGTACCTGGCAATAGTATCTCCTTGTTCTCATTCAATCCCTTGACGACAAGACCATGTATTTTCTTGGATGACACTGTACCTTTGCCCAGTATTGTAGACAAATTTAGTTTAACTGCTTCTCCATCCACTTCGAGCTTGTCCAGAACAGAGTCTGAAACAAAGCAAGAATCAGCATGTTCGTCGAGTAGGGCGTACACAATAACATTGTTCTGCGGATTGTCTTGATGGTGAAGCAAAACAGGGACAATGAGAGTATGAAAACAGTTCTGAGCAACATCGCAAGTCTGGACACGATGTGCAGTGGTGATCTGGACTTTGGTCTCCTTGTCATCACGGATGTCCTTTGTTTCTTTCTCAGGTGTTGACTGTGAATCGTCATGGAGCATTGTCGGGTGAGAGCGTCCACAGGTGGAGCACTGCTTCTTATGTTTGCATTCGCGTCGTCTGTGACCCCATCTCATGCATCCAAAACACAGGCCTCTTTTCTTGAGATAGTCCAGTCTATTGCTGAGATTCATGGCCTTGACACTGAGACATGATTCAAGGCTGTGGTGACTCTGGCACAGAACGCATTTAGGCACGGAATCTGTAAAGCTGGGCTGATCGCTGCCTTTGCGAGACGTGGGGTTTAATAAAACCTCATTTGTCTTTGAAGCGAAACTCCGAGCACGACCAAACTTGTGATGAATGGTGGGTTTAATGTTCTCTTTTTTGCTGCCATGATTTAGGTTGAAGGGGCTGCAGGCAATGCGTTCCTCTCGACCTATAAACTTGCACAGCTCGGAAAAGGGGGGGTAGTGAACATACTGAGTGTCAGTATTAATATCAGCATCAGTACTGCTGGGACCATGTGTCCATTGGTCGATGACACGAAGCCACTTTTCCTGGATGTGCTTTGGGAGTTTCAGAAGAATCTTCTTGTGCTCAGCCGGGTCGTCAAGTACATTTAACTGGCTGAGAGTGGCCATGGCTGTCTCACAATGGAAGAGGAAGTCAGACAAGTTGTGAGGTGCTTTGCCATCTCCTTGCTTGACTGTCGGCCATTTAGCTATCTTCTCACGATAGGTGATGGCGACCATAAACTTGTTGCCATAATCGATCAGCTAACAGTCTCTTTGCTTGGTGTGGGCATCTGTAGTATTGAGAGCGAGTAGGCCTTTGATGCACTGATGAGCCTCACCAGTGGTATATCGGCCCAAGTATCCGAAAGGATAGCGTTTTTCATCAAGCACGATGAAGGAATTTATCCACACTGGATAATCAAACACACTGTCCTTGAAAACTTCTGGTTCCTTCTTAGGTAGTTCCTCTTGTCTGTGTGCTAGTACATCAGCTAGAGAAGATATGGCACTGAACAAGTCATTTGGTCGAGCACTGGGATCAGCAGGTTGAGCCGTGTCACCAGGAACCGGTGAACTAGGCAAGGGTTGAGTGGGTACACCGAGTAAGGGGGCTGAACATGCAGCATTGGGCTGGTACCAAAATGAATTAGAGTTCTCACCAATTGGAGCACACAGAGTGGAGGTATTCAGTGCTTCACATTTATCAGCTGCCCTTTGGGAAGTCACAATGGTTAACAGTGAGTCAGTCTTCATGGCAGGATTTGTCGAAGTGTCATTGTTGGACTGTAATAATGACCCATCAGTAGCATGGGGTTGGTTAATAATAACATCAAATCCTGTCTGCTTCAGTTGAGTGCTGCCATTGTCAAACTGATCCAACACATTGATCCTAGCTCTACTCACTTCCATCTCAGTTTGTAGATTAAGCAGTTCCGTCTGCCTTTTAAGCTCGAGACGTGACAGCTCCATGTGTTCAATCAGGCTTCTTTTGTCAAGTTCCAGTTCATGCTGCGGTTGACAGCAGCAGAGCGAGCACTGAGTTCAGCTCTTTTCTGTTCTTGTTCAAGGTGTAAAAGTTCAGCATTGGAGCGTAGAGAGCGTGAACTGGGTCTTGAAGCATTGGGCTTATGAGATCTCTTGCTTACTATTGAGGCAGTGTCACCAAGCTGAAGATCATCTGCGGCCTCGGGCTGCATCCGTTTAGTGAAGAATTCCTCCAAAGTGACCTTGAAAGCTTTAAGATTCATGGCCTTCTTGCTAAAGGTCTGAGTTTGCCGAGATTGCTCTTCTTCATCGAGGAGGCCATAACGTTCTTCTTCAGCGTTCTGCAAAGTTCTACTGCAAAACCCAGTCTTTATGCTCTTCGTGTACCACGTGGGCATTCCCACCAGTTTATATCACACACATGATCCGTGGCATCTTTTGACAAAGTTCTTTATAGAGTCGTTCACAGACACGATGCCTTTTTCTCGTAGTAAATCCATACCTTTCTCTGTAACCCACCCAAGGTATGTTACAAAAATTTTCAAATACAGAATTTGCTTAGTTTACCTGCATTTTCTGATAGAGCTTGATGAAAGAAACATTTTGATACCAAAATCACGTCTGTACCTTAATATTTAAGGAAGTTATGGGCAATTAACCTTCGGAATATTCGGACGCTTTGATGTATTGTGTAGTGCATATTATGTAAAACAAAAGCTGTGACCTGTAAACCGGAAAAATTTGATTTTCTCCCTTAATACTGAAGATAATTGAATGAAAATTTCAACACAAATAGATTTGAATATTCTGCATAGAGTACACCAATCCAATTTCTAATTAACTGACTTGATTCAATTAATTATTTAATAATTAGTTGAACAAGAGCATAAATGGTGCTGAAGCTCAATTGTCATGGAGCTGGGAAAAGCAAAGTCAACGTCATTCTCAGGTCATGGTTACTTGAGTTCACATTAGTTGGTTGGATATGAGCTACAATTGAGCTACAGCACCATTGGTGCTCTTGGTGGATGTGAGCTACAATTGAGCTACAGCACCATTGGTGCTCTTGTTGGACGTGAGCTACAATTGAGCTACAGCACCATTGGTGCTCTTGTTCTAGCTGGAATTAAATAAAACTGTTATTAATTTCAGAAAAATGTCAAGACTATTACCTGTAGAGTGCGTTATTGGAGGCTGGCCGAACTTATCCGATCAATTTACACCAGGTCCAAACTCAATAAATCCAGGAAAGAATATACAGTGTTCCAAGAGTATAATAATGAATGGAAATTTTAATCCATAGCACTCTTTTCCAAGTCAAGCATGTCATGGATTTTCCATAGTTCACACAACCATGACTTTCCAACTAGTCTGCAAACACAAGTTCATCACGTAAAAGATCTGATGCCAACTTAAACATTGAAACATTGTAGTCAGTAGCATCATCAAATTCTTCTGACTGGTTCCAATATGCCACCTTGGACATTTTATTGGCATAGAGCTTTCTGATCATTCCATTATACATAACAGGTCCACCATCCTCTTCCCATACGTGACAAATTTTCTTCCCTGCAACCCTTCCTTCCAAGATAGCTACAAGCTTTTCATTTTCACAGTAATTCAGATTTGGGAATTCCTTCTTGGCACCTTCAACTCCTGACTTTTTAAGCACTCTCTCCAATTTTCTTCTGTCTACCATCTGTCTTTGCTGCTCCTTTTGTTTCTGTCTGTTGATTAACTCAACTCGAAGGTCTTTCTGCTTCTTTTGTTTCCGTTCCCTCTGCATCCTTCCAAACTTGACTGCTTTTTTCAGGATCTTCTCTCGCCGCTCTTCACTGAGGCCATCAAGGTACTCGACAGTCTTATTCTTGGTTGCACGCATCTTTGAACTCAAAAAGCAGAGTGTGGCATTGGGAGATTTTTTCTGAGCAGCACTGAACATGCCCATTATTTCCTCCGAATCGATATTCTGGGATCGGGCTGATGCAGCTTCGTCCCTCAACTTGTCAGTGATGTCTAGTGCAAAGTATTTCTGGTATTGTCGCTCTAACACTTGAATGGTAGCTTCTAGGCAAGCTTTCATCATGGGATTGAACTGAGGAGTGTTCGGGACAGCCCTCAACTTGGCCAATAGTAAGGGCATTTTATAAGATATTTCACAAATCTGTTAACTAAATTGTTACCAAAAAATTTCTTCACCAATATGTTTGTAAAGGTGTGTAATAACATGTGTTAAAATGTTGAAGTTCAATTCCCGTGGGAAACCCAGAAAAAAAGCTGTTGAATTCGGGTACCGAAAAATTATTTTCGAGAATTTTTTTTTTTTTAATCGGCCCTTAAGTAACTTATGAGGGGTCAAATAAGGGTTTTTCATGATTCTGAGTTGATTGTTAACATTTATATTTTCACTTTTACATTTACACACAAAGTAGCTTTTATTTCACATACATATATAATACTCAAGAGTTATTTCTCATTCACAATGTCAGAAGTTTCAACAGTCATTGTCTATGTCTTCTTCAGACTCAACAACATCATGACTGCAGTTTCTGCATGTAATGCCATTACAGACTTCAAACCTTTGCTCAAACACTGGCACTACTGGGTCTGAGTGTCTGGCTCCCATCTTCCCATCAGCCACCTTCTCCATGAAGGTCTTCATGTCACCACGCTCCTCCTCAGTGAAGGCAAGTTTCATGATGTGTTGATAGATGGCTGCATCGATGAGGAGGTGAACACGGATTGCTTTGTCAAAACATCCTCCATCCATGATGTGGTTGGCTGTCGTACTTCCAGGATAGATCAACTGGATCACATCTAGTAGTCCATAATCTTCCATGATGTTACCCATTGATCCAAGATAAGACTTCAGCAGGTGAAAACCACCCAACCTTGGAATGACGGGTAGATTTGCCTGCTTTATTATATTCACAGCCTTCAGCCAAATCGGAAGATCAAAGGTCACTATAGCGACCCCAGCGCGCCATATGCACTCTTTCAGAGTGGTGAAGATGGTGTTGAGGTCATTAGGGTCTCCTTCAATAACTGGGAGGAACTCGATCTGTGTGCTCTGCTTTGCATCATTAGCATGGATTCTCTTCATCCAGCCATTCCAGTTGGAGTGTGGGAACTCAGGATCGTTGGCTTTGATCACCCACCCCGCTGCCCAGAGTGTGTCACCTGGAGTGAGGAGTGGCTGATCATGAGCCAGGGAGGAGGAAAGCTCAGCGAGGGGGAGAAACATGATCGCGTTCGTTCCTATCTGTTTCCTGTTCGTAAATGGAATAATCTTTACTTCAGTTCCTCTCAGGATCTTAGCTTTGTCGAGTGCCTTCAACTTCACCCGGGGGAAAGCTGCTGTTGCCTGTGGATCTGGCAAAGGTGGTGCCGGAGAGGTGACTTCGATCCAACCCATTGAGTGAAAGGGAGTGTTTCCGTGAATAGAGACAATGTTTAAATCTATATTGTCTCCAACAAACTGAGTGACTGCATTGTTTGTTTCCCCAACCTCCATAAAGACCACCTGATCATTACTTGACAATTCACTTTCACTGGCTGGCACTTTGGCTGTCATCACTGATTGATCCTCAAGCGCAGCATCAACCGCAACCTCATCATTGATCTGTTCATCGGTTTCCTCCACAATGGTGTCAAGAGTGCCAGAAGTATCTGGAACATCATCTCCACTCCTACTATTAAGGAAGCAGTATTTGTAGTTTTGTGTCTCCGTGTAAGACTCAGTGTATCCCAGCCGGTGGAACTTGTTGAGCATCCATTTTGACCCAAATCTATGATCAAGTTGTATGGCAAGCCCCATTTGGTGTGGCAATACTCCAGACCGAGGTCGACAGGCCTTAATAAAATTCTGCCCCCAAACGGCAACTCTTTCGTCTGTCTTGACAATCGGTCTCAAGAACATCTGAAGGCTTGCAGGAACAAGTGTCAGCTGACTATCGATGTCAGTCATACTGTGTGTGGTGGGGTATGACTTTGGACCTAAATCAATCAAGGCAATATCATTGGATATGAACTTGAGTGCCGTCTTTATGATCTGAGTCTTCTCATCTCCATGGTCAAGATTAGCATGATGTTCTCGCAGAATATTGTCGGTGCCATCTTTGAGACAGAGTACATCTGCCCTTCTTTCCTGTGTTGTGAAATACAAGGTGTCTTCGTATTTCTCTAGAAGTTTTATCTTTAGCCAATGCTTTGAATAAGAAAGGCTCTTCTCTGGTGACTGATCAAACTCCTGCAGCTTTTCATGGACTTGGTCCATGTTCATTACCCCATGCTCTAATTCTGAGTCTAACCATTCGCAGAATTCAATAAAAACTGCCTCTCGCTCCTCATCAATACTCCTCTGTCCTCTCTTCCTTTTTCCTTCCTCATCAGTCTTGGACAAACTGTCACCTCTCGCAAACATAAGTTTGCATCGCAAATGGTACAGTGTTTCTTCTGCTACCAAGTCGTTGATCCCTTCCAGGCGTCCAGTGACTTCAGTGCCCCAGTCATCCCCGTGACTCCGTGCTGTCTTCAGCAAGCTTGCCTTCAGTGTATCTGCAGTCAAATTATCTGGCACTCTGTATTTCTTTCTAGCTTATGCTGGATTATTTTTGTAGAGCTGGGCTGGTTGGTTGCAAAGAATGCATACATCCTTATACAGGAGGTCAACTGACTGTGATCTTCTAGAACTGCAGCCAGTTGATGAACTGAACTCACAAGTAGTGCGTCTTCTCTTCAACTTTGATGACTCTTTCTCTGCCTTTGATGCTTGAGCTGACTTCTTGGTGGTTGCAACAAAGTTGTTGTACAGATCATTTTTACACTTCTGGTGGTACCTCAGTTTTCCTTCCTTTTGAGCCTCCTTCATACGTTCCACAACAGTAACATTTTCGACAGTTTCTGCTTGTTTCAATAAAGTTGAGTATCCCTTTGGAGTTGCCTGTATGAGCCTTTCAGCTGGTGTATCCGAGCGTGCACAGATGAAGCAATTGAGCACAGGTGGAGTAACGTCTTCATCCATATTGCTAGACTCCATGTCCTGCAAAGTAGAAAATGAGATATATTTAGAAATTATTTTTCCACAAAGGAGTGTCTGTGGTGAAATATAAATGTTAACAATCAACTCAGAATCATGAAAAACCCTTATTTGACCCCTCATAAGTTACTTAAGGGCCGATTTAAAAAAATAAAAATTCTCGAAAATAATTTTTCGGTACCCGAATTCAACAGCTTTTTTTCTGGGTTTCCCACGGGAGTTGACCTTCAACATTTTAACACATGTTATTACACACCTTTACAAACATATTGGTGAAGAAATTTTTTGGTAACAATTTAGTTAACAGATTTTCATATGTTTCCCTTACTACAAGGTATCATCCACAATTGTCTGCATCAAAGAGGTCCTTCTTTGTCGTAAGAATGGCCGTCGGGTCTTTCACCATTTCTTTCAATGAAACTATAACTTCCTTGACTATCCTGATGCCATCAACATGGTTGAACTCATTTTCTGCAGAAGTGTAAAATCTCTTCATCCATGGTCCAGTTAGATGCTTTCCCAGGAGGCCCAAAACCTGTAGCTCCGCCAACGCCACATCACTCCCAAAGTCTTTCATTAAAGATGACCTTAATCCACCAAGAGATGAACCAGTTCTCAGTAGCTCTGTGAAGAGTTAATGATGTTGTATTAAGAACCCTGCATCGTGGAATAAAATATGCAGTCGATTGCCTCTGTATCTTGGCAGAATGTTTCTTGGAAGGTTATTTCTGTCCAAGAAGGTTGTAAATCCCCAAGGATCCCCTTTGCCATCTTTGTATCTCAGTTTACTCATTTGCACAATGATGTTGGCAGCTACACAATCCTTCCTGTACAGTTTACCCCTTGATTCCTCCAGACGTTTAACTTTAAGTGCACTCCTTGTGGATGATGCAATGGAGTCCAACGGATGCAGGTGGCAATTCAACTCCTTCAGGGTTTTCTTCCACTCACTGTTTACCAGACGGAGGGCAGCATGATTGGCTGCACATCTGTCACTCATTGAGTTGGTGATGTTGTTGATGATGGCAGAACTTGTATCTTGATAATTCGTCCCTTCATTGAAGTAACAATATGTCTCTGCCATATTGTCGACGGCTTGATAAATGTGGTTTGCATACTCCTCTGCTGTTCCGCCAGGGAGTTCATCAACTGCAGCTGACACACATTCACCTCGGGTGGTAAAGTAACTTCATTGATATGGGTGCCTTCTTGTGTTGTGGCATCAAAACCCACAGTGGTGTCCTTGTTTGCAAGGATAGTCTCTGCAGCTTGCAGCTCTGCTGCTGCACCAAGTTCCCGGGCCATAATTTCTACTGCGCTCCTGCAGGGGATGTCATCGGCATCATTTCCAGAACGTTTGTTGAACTGCTTCATAATTATAGGAATACTGGCCGTTGGCACATTGTTTACAACACAGTCAAAAACTTTCATTCGTGTGTTTGTGGAGTATGTTTTGCCATCAGCTTTGGACGCAGACCCATTCGTGGACTTGAGTTCTTCAACAGACTCCTGTAGTACAGGGTTCTGGGTTTGCAGGTCACTGATGAGAGCATCCTTCTCAGACACTTGTTTTTTAAGTCTATTTTGCTCTGCAGCAGAAATGGTCTTCACCTTAGCACTTTTCTTTTTCTTTTCTTTTCTCTACGTTAAAAGTTTACAATGAACAGCTTTAAGCTTGTTCAGCTCTAGCTTTGTTCTTGCAAGTTCATTTGCCAATACATTTCCCAACAACTTGCGTTTCAAGACATGAATTTGTTCATTCTTTTTTTCTACTATTTCCATTTTTTGTCGGAGGGCCTGATTCACTACTTTTTTTGGTGTTTTTAATTGTAACTTGAAATCATTGCATTTCTCCTGATACTTCCTCTTCATTTCTGAGCAATGAGTGGATAGCAATGTAAGCTGGCGCTTCATTTTTGCTTTTCGTGGCGAAAGTTGCTGGCTCTGACTCCAAGTGGACCTAGTTGATGAAGTTGGCAAAGATTCACAGATCACATCTGGTGTGCACGGTACCGGATTAGCTGGACTTGGACTCTGGTTGCCATGAGAAGGACCTGGTTGGGGGCTTGAACTGGAACTTTGTTCACCGGTGATACTGACATGATGAGGAATTTCAGCACTTGTAGAAATGTCAACAGATTTATCATTGCAGGTATCACTTAAAAGACTGAAATGTTCATCACAGACAGCAGCAAATCTATCAAATTCATTGGGATCAGACAGCTTTTTGAACTTCGAAGATGTTAATGTCTGTGACACAAGTCTCTTTATGTCGGCATCCAAAGAACCGTGAATGGTAACAGAAGAAAAGTGCGCCTCCAGAAACTTCTTGGTAGCTGTACGACTCCTGTTTTCTCCAGCAGTAATGTAGACGTAGAGTACATGACCATTTCTGACCTCACCAACATCAGGAAGTGAATAAAACCTCTCAAGAATGTGTTTTCTGGCAGTACCGGGCTGGGCAACTGGATTCACAAGTCTGCGCTTCTTCTTTGGAGGCATCCTAAAAAGAGAATGTAGAGCATAAAGTATCCTAAGAGGTCATTCAGTACACAATTTGAAAAGAAAGGGGATCATTCAGAAAGAAATTTGAAAAAATGGGGGGCATGTTTGGGATAGCAATCTGTAAAATGGGGGTAATAAAATCACATCTTTTGTATCAGAGGAGAAATGCTACATGAAAAATGGGGGTCATTGGGTATCTGACTTTGAAAAAAATGATGGGGTCATAGGGTAACCGGAAACAAGAAAAAATGGTCATTAAGTAGCAGAAATTGAGGAGGAAATAAAAAAAGAAGTCATTGATGGGAAGAAGAAGAAAAAATTAAAAATGGGTCATTAAGTAATAGGTGGACCAGTAACATTACAAGGAGAGTCATTGGTAAAGGGGGGAGGGGGGGGGGGTCAGTTGACAGGCACGGTTTGCATATCAGGATATGAAAGTGACCCCCCCCCCCCCCCCAAAAAAAACATTCCATCTGTCATGTCTGTGAGATCTACCCATAAAACCATTGGCATTGCCATTGAAAATACCATTTTTGAATTTATTTTAATGATTAATCACACCAGAATGAATTATCATTTTTTGTCCACTATGATCAGTACAGACCCAAACTAAAATAACCTTATTTCTGGTCAAAACAACAAGATTGTTTATCATATTGATTTTTTAAATCTCCCAATGTGACGTCATGAATTTCGTGACATTACTGTCACGTTGAAGTTGTTCTCTTGTGCTGTGGGCAAAAATTCAATGCACTAAACTGCACCAAATTTTTCGCCGATTGTCACCAGATTTTAGCATGAAAATATTGATCGTGGTAAAAAAAAATCAAGCAAAATCTGGATAACTCAGATGTTATTCTGACATGATTTTACCAAAAATAACAATTTTGATCTTCTTTGGAGTGGATGTCGAATGATTTTTGAACGCATTTCGGAAATGTGAAATAACCAGAAATAATACTCCCAAGAAAACATCTAGCGACCATTTCTTCCACAGGCCTCGTGTACCGATATGTAGCCGGAAGTTATACGTAGTGTCATTGCCGATGCCTGTGCGGAGATGGGCAATCGTGTATCGACACGCAGAATGCCAGGGTCTGTATTGATGATGGTTTGCCGACTACACATGGGTACATTCCGGTCGATATAAATAGCGTTCACAACATACAATGGTGATAAAATGTCGTCATTAGGCAGATAAAATATGATTTAAAATGTCAACTTACTTTGATTAGTGTCAGTAGTCCAGAAGTATAACTGGTAAGTGGTTGAAATCCGGGCAATTTTAAAATCCTTAGCAAAACGTGAAGACTCGCCGGACATGAAAAATTAAAAATGGAGGCGATAGAATGGAATTTCCTCTACGTCATCAGCTGGAAGTCGAGGGGAATCCCCCTTCATTAGCCAATGAGAACCGTGCTTTCTTGGGGAATCCCCCGAGCATACGTAATCCGGAAAACAAGTAGGGTTTTTTTGTTTTTTTGTTTTTTTTTGTATACAAGATCGAGGCTCGTGAAAGAGCGAACATTAATCACACAGAAAGACAAACAGACACATAAAACAAATAACATCGGGAGCGGTAGACAAGATGGGGAGAGAGGGGGCAGGACACAAACACAACATTTGAGAGCAGGGACCGAGAGACATGGAGACATCGAGAGATCTGTGGGAGGGAGAGGGCTTTGGGGGGGAGGCATGTGAAGGGGGGGGGGGGTGGGAGAGGTATAAACATATGGACACTGCCAGGACTTCCAGGAAAGAAGTTGGAATTTCAAACAAGGTGGATCTGGGGTGAATTAGTGGTGGTAGAAAAGATCAAGGTTTTGGATGGGGGAAGATAAGAGATGGTGGTGAACAGCTGTTTTAAAGACCTGGAGGTCTAAACGCCGTCTAAACGTTCATGGACGAGCTCCATGTCGTATGGACGAGATCCATATTTTTTATTCATATTTAACTTAGCGCATTTCAGCAAGGAATACTATACACTGATCTCAGCCTGTGCCTGAGCAGCTCACTGATTCGCTCAGAGCGATCACGTGATGTTCCGTATGGACGTACGAGCCAGGCCAGGCTGCCAAGGGAAAGGGAGGGGAGGGGAAGGGTTGGAGAAAATGGCGATCGCGGATCTCGGGGATTGTAACATAGCGACAGTGTAAGCTTGATTTCTCTTCCAGTTCGACTCTTCGATCCAAAGGTGTTCCCCTCAGTCGTGGCAAATCCCAAGGACTTTATCTATCTATAATTCCAGTAATCTCTGTGTGTATGTTTGTCTGTGACCGCTGTTTCTCGACAACCACGGGTCCGATATACTTGAAACTTGCCAGGTATATTGCTGGGGACCCGAGGATGTGCCTTTTCAAGGTTTCATATTAATCGGAGAAGTAGTTACCGAGCTATGTCCAAAAAACGATTCAACCAATCAGAGAGCAGCGAGTTATCACGTGTGCCGAACGTGGCGAACAGACTCTGCCTCGGACGGCACATTTGAGAGCGTATTCATTTATTTCACGTTGGCAAACTATGTTGCCGCTATGTTGGCGTTAAACTATGTTTTAAAACTAATTAAAACTAATTTGCGATTCTTTCGCTTTCCTGCGCGTTTGTGCACGCTATGGCGATTTCTTTACCAAACTCCGCAAGCCGTTCACTTTGGACCAAACCATTTCATGTAAATAGAGGGGGGGGGATTGTCACCGTACTCGCAAGCCGTTCGCTTTGGCTTTGCGAATGGACCAAACCATTTCATGTAAATAGAGGGGGGGGGGGGGGGGATATAATTTTAGATATATATATAGTACGGGCATGCCCTAGTGTCTATAATCCTCAGAGGTCACGAGACTTGTCTTGGTTTCAAAAAGCGCGTCCATAATTCACGTAAAAACTGAAAAAGAAAAATACAGCCATTCAGTACATGCCGTTAATCATGGCGGCATAACGAACTTGCTATACCGTATACGAGTGACACAAAACCTACTACGATACATTTGCATCCACACAATACAATAATTTGCCTAAAGTTACTTCAAGAAGTTCAACAATAAATTGAGATTCAGCTTACCTCTATCCAAGTGTCAGGTATTAAAGAGAAAACATCGAAAATGGAGCCGACCAATTATTTCGTTCGTCACGGACAAAATGATTTGGCGGGAAGAAGGCGGAAGTGCCAGAATGTTAATACAGCGCCCAGTCACCACAGGAAGTCAAAATAATAATATTTGCTTAAACAACAGGTACAACAGCCTGCTGTTGCCTCAATGGGTGCGCCTCAAAGAGACGTTAACTTTGGTGTCCCATTAGCTTACATCACATATTTAGAATCGTATTTATCTATATAAATAAAACACAGGGTGTGTGTGTGTGTGTGTGTGTATGCGTGTGTATGCGTGTGTGTGTGTGTGTGTGTGTGTGTGTGTGTGTGTATGTGTGTGTATGTGTGTGTATGTGTGTTACCGATAGACCCCTAAATGGAGAGGCTCACGTACTTGATATTTGGCACAGACATGGCCATTGAGCCTGGGAAGGACATGGCCTACCTAAAAATATTTGACGAGATCCATATTTTTTATTCATATTTACCTCAGCGTATTTCAGCGAGGAACATTATACACGGAATCTCAGCCGGTGCCAGAGCAGCTCGCTGATTCGCTCAGAGCGATCACGTGATGTTCCATCCTCACTGCCAGACCACTGAACGGAAAATATATCGAATGACCATTGCCATTCACACCACATAGGTGGAGATGCACCTACCGGGCGCCATCTTGGTTGGCACTCGATGCTGGGCGATGGTGATTTCAGCTACGCGTTTGCACGTAATTCAGAGCATAAGCGATTGCGTTTTTTCACCTTTTGTGCGAGCCTGTTTTGTGTCGAGCATAGATGTCATCTATATAAATAAAACACAGTTTGTGTGTGTGTGTGTGTATATATGTTACCTATAGACTCCTAAACGGAGAGGCTCACGTACTTGATATTAGGCATAGACATGGCCATTGGGCCTGGGAAGGACGTGGCCTACCTAAAAATGACCTCCGATGACGAGATCCATATTTTTTATTCATATTTAACTTAGCGCATTTCAGCAAGGAATACTATACACTGATCTCAGCCTGTGCCTGAGCAGCTCGCTGATTCGCTCAGAGCGATCACGTGATGTTCCGTATGGACGTACGAGCCAGGCCAGGCTGCCAAGTTCAAGCTGCCTGATACCCTGCCCGTTTACACTCTCTGCAAATGTATGGGGGTCGAGGCTCCTGTGTGTGTGTGGGGGGGGGGGAGGGAGGGGGAGGGGAGGGGAGGGGAGGGGAAAGGGGAGGGGAAAGGGGAGAGGGCCTGTCCAAGATTTGTCCGAGGACGAGTTTTTTTTTCTTTCATCTTCAGATCCATATTTTTAGCCATAACGTAGCGCATTATGGCTCGCTCAGGATCTTCGTCAGGGTCGCGGGTGAGTTAGCCAATCACCTGGGAGCATGAGGCCACGTTGGCCACGCCCACGACGTGACATTAGCAAGACGTCGTTTGTTTGATTGCAGAGTCGTTCAGGATCTTCATCTGGCTAGCGAGTGAGTTGGGTTACCATGTGTAAACGTAAAAGTGAAAAAAATTGAATTTGTCTATGAGTTCACACATGGAAGACTGACTGTGATAAAGGCAATGGCACCGAAGAAAAGAAATTTGTCGCGTTCAACCTCCAGAGCAAGGAAAATCGCTGATCGGAGACTCCATGAAACCGATGAAGATACTTTTCACCGTCGACAAGCCAATCAAGATCGTGTCTCGAGATTCAGACAGCGAGAGACAGAAGATGAGACAGATGCACGTCTAAACGCCAATCAACAACGTGTGGCGAGGGCCAGACAGCGAGAGACAGAAGATGAGCCAGAGGCACGTCTAAACGCCAATCAACAACGTGTGGCGAGGGCCAGACAGCGAGAGACAGAAGATGAGACAGAGGCACGTCTGAATGCCAATCAACAAAGTGTAGCGAGGGCCAGACAGCAGGAGACAGAAGAACAGCGCCAAAAATGACTCAACAACTGGCAACCATCAGGCAGATGGCAGCCGGCCATTGCATGGGAGGAGGCTGCATTCAGTTACAATCCGAACACTGACTACTCCTCAAAGGTTTATATTGGCTCCATGTCGTTCACCTGTCAGTTTTGCCATGCCTTGAAATGGAAGGGAGAACACCAGGAATGTGTTGCAGGGGAGGCAATGTCCTTTTGCCTTCTCTCCAATCTCCACCGGAACCTTTGAAAGAACTACTTCAATCAACTATGATTCACCTGACACTTCTTCACCTGACACTTCCTGAAGGAAATCCATAATTACAACTCTTCGTTCTAAATGACTTCGTTTGGAGCAGATCGCGTCGTCACTGAGCAAGGATTCATGCCTACATTCAAGGTGCAAGGCCAGGTATACCACCTCATTGGCTCTATCCACCCTCAACCAGGTGAGCAACCGAAATTTTTACAAATCTATTTTATGGGTGACCACCGAGAAGAAGCCGCCCGACGAGGACAGAACTTCCCCAACCTACGCTCTGAACTAATCCTCGCCTTACAAGATATGCTCCACTCAAATAATGCGCTGGTCAACAGCTTCAAGTCGACATTGGAGAGAATGCCTTCACCTGATTACAAGGTCGTAATTCGAGCTGACAAACGTCCTCACGGAGAGCACGAACGTCGGTTTAACGAGCCAGTCAACAATGACGGTGCAGTTCTCATGGTAGGAGAGCAGTACAACAATCGCGACATCGTCCTGCATCTTCGCGACAACAACACGAAGCGGATTTCGGAGACTCACCGATCCTATGACGCCCTCCAGTACCCTCTGATTTTCTGGAAAGGACAAGATGGCTATCATTTTGAAGTTGAACAAGCTGGCGGCCGGGGAAAGAAAATATCTGCGAATGACTTCTATGCCTTCCACATCATGGTCAGAAAGAATTCCACGAATCATATCCTGCAGTGCCGTGATCTGGTCCACCAGTTCATCGTCGACATGTATGCCAAAATCGAAAGTGAGAGACTCCTCTTTATCCGGCTCCACCAACGTCAACTGAGGGCAGAATCGTATGCACACCTCAAGGATGCTGTCAACAATGACGGAGATGTTCAGAACATGGGACAACTGGTCATCCTGCCATCCACGTTCACCGGAGGTCCCCGATACAGGCGATACATGCACGAGCAGACCTAGGATGCGATGGCATACGTATGCAATTACGGTCGCCCGACCTTTTCCTTACCTTCACCTGTAATCCGAAGTGGGAAGAAATTAAGCGAGAGTTGATGATCAACCAGCAGCCAACACATCGCCATGACATTGTCGCAAGGGTATTCCACCAGAAACAGAAGGAACTCCTGCAGATGATTAAGAAGGGCAAAGTTTTCGGGACTGTCCGATGCTTCATGTACACCATTGAATGGCAGAAACCAGGCCTGCCCCATGCCCACATTCTGGTGTGGCTAGAAGAAAAGATCCACGCTCCTAATGTAGACTCTTTTATCAGTGCTGAACTTCCAAACCCTGATGAGGATCCAGAGCTGTTCAACATCGTCAAAACGTAGATGGTGCATGGCCCTTGCGGCCGGCTGAATCCATCGTCTCCGTGTATGAAGGACGGTAAATGCACCAAGCGATATCCTAGGGCATTTCTCAAGGAAACGCAGACTGGTCTGGATGGATACCCACTTTACCGGAGGAGAAAGCCTGAAAGCGGTGGATCTGAAACATCTATTTCAATTTCCGAGACCAGAAGCATAGACGTTGACAACCGATGGATTGTACCATACTGTCCACTTCTCTCGAAAATGTTCAAGGCTCATCTCAATGTTGAGTTCTGCAACTCAGTGAAATCAATCAAATACGTGTGCAAATACGTCAACAAAGGTTCGGACATGGCGATGTTCGGCCTTCAGAGGAACAAAAACGACGAGATCGAGTCATATCAGCTGGGGCGTTACGTCAGTAGTAACGAAGCTATCTGGAGAGTTCTCAACTTCCCTATCCACGAACGCTACCCAACCATTGTACACCTTTCCGTACATCTTGAGAATGGCCAGAGTGTGTATTTCACAGAAGGCAACGCAAGGCAAAAAGCAGCAGAACCACCAAGTTCAACTACACTGACCGCATTCTTCCAATTGTGTCAACAAGACGAATTCGCCAAAACACTCATCTACAATGAAATCCCACAGTACTACACCTGGGTGGTTGGCAAAAAGGCGTGGAAAAGACGTACACAAGGAGCACGAGTTGTGGGACATCCCGACATTCGCCGTTCAGATGCAATTGGACGAGTCTACACTGTACATCCAAACAATTTCGAATGCTTCTTCCTGCGCCTTCTACTCCATCATGTCAAAGGACCCATCTCTTTCCAAGTATTGAGAACGTTCAACGGCCAGGTTTGCGACACCTTCCGCCAAGCCTGCCACCTGCATGGCCTTCTGGAGGATGACAGCCACTGCGATGCCACTCTAGAAGAAGCAGCAGTCTCACGCTCTCCAGCCCTGTTGAGAATTCTCTTTGCCATCATGCTACAAACTTGCGGTCTCATGCTACAAACTTGCGGTCTCTCCAATCTGGTACAACTGTGGAATAACCATCGTGAGGATCTCAGCGAGGACATTCTCCACAGGGCAAGACAGGTTCATGCTGAAGCAGACTACTCCGATGCGATCTGCAATGAAGCCTTAGTACTCATAGAAGACAAACTGCTTTCTCTTGGAGGACATTCGCTGGAGGTCATTGGCCTTCCTGTAACACAGCGACAACAACAGAATCACCTGGCTCGGGAAGTACTCCGAGAGACTTCATACAACGCACAAGAGTTGGAAAACTACATCAATGAAAACGAGCCAAGACTGACAGTGGAGCAAGAACATATCTACATGCAAGTGCTGGCGAGCATACACTCTTCTGAAGGTGGATTGTTCTTTCTGGATGCACCTGGAGGCACTGGAAAAACGTTCCTTATCAACCTCCTCCTGTCAAAAATCAGGCAGAACAAGCGTTACGCCTAGGTCCCCCGTTGGTGAAGTGATGCGAGTTGACAAAGTGGAAGACGCAAGGCGGCCATCTTGGATTTTGACGTGGCGACCCAATTTTCAATAGTGTTCTCCCTTATGCGTAGATACACCCACACACCAGATTAGAAGTTGGTACCTCGCTTATTTTTCAAGATATTCCGCTCACAAGGTTCAGACATACCTGGCGGCGGCCATCTTGGATTTTGACGTGGCGACCCAATTTTCAATAGGGTTCTTCCTTATGCCTAGATACACCCACACACAATATTAGAAGTTGGTACTTCGCTTATTTTTCAAGATATTTCGCTCACAAGTTTCAGACATATATATGGTGGCGGCCATCTTGGATTTTGAAGGGGCGACCGATTTTTCAATAGCGTTCTTCCTTATGCCGAGATACACCCACACACCAAATTAGAAGTTGGTACTTCGTTTATTTTTCAAGATATTCATCTCACAAGGTTCAGACATACATGGCGGCGGCTATCTTGGATTTTGACGTGGCGACCCAATTTTAAACAGCGTTCTTCCTTGTACCTAGATACACCCACACACCAGATTAGAAGTTGGTACTTCGCTTATTTTTCGAGATATTTCGCTCACAAGGTTCAGACATATATATATGGTGGCGGCCATCTTGGATTTTGACGTGGCGACCCAATTTTCAATAGGGTTCTTCCTTATGCCGAGATACACCCACACACCAAATTATAAGTTGGTACTTCGCTTATTTTTCAAGATATTCATCTCACAAGGTTCAGACATACATGGCGGCGGTCATCTTGGATTTTGACGTGGCGACCCAATTTTCAATAGCGTTCTTCCTTATGCCTAGATACACCCACACACCAGATTAGAAGTTGGTACTTCGCTTATTTTTCAAGATATTCAGCTCACAAGGTTCAGACATACATGGCATCAGACATACATGGCGGCGGCCATCTTGGATTTTGACATGGGTTGCACCCACACACCAAATTCGAATGCAGTCCTTCGCTTACGCACGCACGCACACCCACACGCACGCACGCCCGCACGCACACACGCACGCACAGACGGACGGACGGACACACGGACGGAGGGGAAAACCAGAGTCCCCCTTTCGCTCCGCGGTGCGACGGGGGACAAAAAGATGATTGCTCTGGCTGTTGCCTCTTCCGGAATTGCTGCCACTCTTCTCACCGGGGGCCGGACCGCCCACTCAACCTTCAAGCTCCCCCTCAACCTTACTAACACGGAGCAGCCAATGTGCAACATCTCCAAGTCATCGGCTGTCGCAGAGGTATTTCGGCAATGCCAACTCATTGTCTGGGACGAGTGCACAATGTCTCACAGAGTTGCACTGGAGGCAGTGGACCGCACACTGCAAGATATTCGAAACGATCAGACTGTCATGGGAGGCATTACTCTTCTGATGGCAGGGGATTTCCGACAGACCCTGCCTGTCATACCGTGCGGAACCAAGGCAGATGAACTTCGTTACTGTATAAAGGCATCTCCTCAACGAAGTTGAAACTCAGCACAAACATGCGTGTCACCCTTCATGGAGATGTAGCCGCAGGCGCCTTTTCAGCAAAGCTGTTACAGATCGGAAACGGAGATTTGGAGACGTGCCCTGAAGATGGACTGGATATCGTACCATGCGGCAACAATGTCACCACGGCTGACGAACTCAAGGCGAACGTCTTCCCCAACATCCCCGCCAACTACCGAAATCACTCCTGGCTCTGTGAAAGGGTAATTCTAGCCCCAAAGAACGATGCAGTTGACAAAATCAATTTGGATCTTCTGCAGACTATTCCTGGGGATCTAAGAACTTACCGATCTGTCGACTCAACCCAAAACGACCACGATACTGTCCATTACCCGGTAGAGTTCCTCAATTCGCTACAGCCTCCGGGTGTGCCTCCCCACATACTCCATCTAAAGGAAGGTGTTCCAATCATGCTCCTGAGAAATATCGATCCTTCAAAACTGTGCAATGGCACACGACTGGCCATCAAAAAGTTGATGCCTCACGTAATTGAGGCCAACATACTTACGGGAAACTATAGCGGGGAACAGGTCTTCATTCCGAGGATACCAATCATACCATCTGATCTGCCATTCGAGTTCAAAAGGCTCCAATTCCCCGTACGGCTCAGCTTTGCCATGACCATCAACAAGGTGCAAGGACAATCTCTCAAGGTGGTCGGACTGAACCTTGATTCCCCGTGCTTCTCCCATGGCCAACTATACGTAGGATGTGTAGTAAGTTCAGGAATCTCCTTTAATCAAGTCGTTTATTAAAGACGATACCAAGCTCTCACAGAGCACACGGCCATCATGCCGAGCCGCCATTAACCACTCCAGCCACGCCCCCCTACTTCACTACGCAGTACGTAGTACTAATCACAACATCTCCCTTTCATTGAAATTATTATGTTTGTATGCAACAAAACACTACTAAACTAAATCAAAATAATAAACACAATCAGACACCACTTGACCCACACATAGATGGGATATTGGGTTACTGTTATAACTCTTAACCAAAATGTAATTACTGCTCAGTATGATTAGCTAAAACAGAGAGAACACAGAATCATTCCAATCAACGCATTGTCTCTGCACCAATATTACAAGGGCTGATTTCTGGTGGTCGTTATTCACTATCACGATATCTCAACGGTTTTCGAATCACACGGCCTGATCTGGTCGAGTACGGAGAGTTGTCCGGCCTTGTTGTCTCAGCATTCTCGTCATCCTTGGAGCTGGAGCAGCCATTAGTTTCCATTGCTGAAGCGTCGTTGTTGAAATGTACGTGTCGAGCAGTTGGTAGACTTTGATGTGTTGGTTGGGTCGGTTCGTCCTTCCACTTGGCACCACAATCGGGTGGATGAAGTTCACGCAAGTGTGCCCTGGTTCTTCGAAGATGCGTCCCGTTAGGCGTCTGTACTATATACGAGCGGGGTTCATTACAGCGGGCCACAACTTTCCCGGGGTACCATTGGTGCGTGTCCTTGTTCAGAATCCGAACCCGATGTCCAATAGCCAATTCAGGTAATTGCAGCCCAGCCGTTCTGTTGTATTGCTTCGCCATCCGGTCTCCACATTCCTTCAATCGTTCCTGAATTTCCTGATGCCTTTGTTGTGCAGGAACCAACAGACGACTTGGTAGGTTGGTGCGTATGGCCGGTTGAACAGCATTTCGCTTGGACTTGGGAGGTGGGAATCTACAGGTGTGCACCTCAGGTGTTGTAGTGCAATATCTATGTCACTCCCTGATCTAATACACTTTTTGATCATGTTCTTCACTGTTTGAACTTGTCTCTCAACCAATCCATTACTGCGTGGATACCTCGGCGATGTTGTCGTGTGTTTTACATTCCATTTGGTACACATATCACGGTACGGCTTACCCACATATTGAGGTCCATTGTCCGATATGATCTCCAGAGGTGGGCCGAACATACTGAAACACTCAGATGTGGCCTTGGCTACTGCACTGCTCGTCGTGTATTCCATTCTCTTCACAACTGGGTACTTGGTGTAATAATCCGTCACCAAGAGGTAGGTCTGCCCGTGTAGCTCACACATATCACTGGCTACCTTTGTCCATGGTACCGCTGGTATCTCATGAGCTATCATAGCCTCACACCTTTGTTCTGGTTGGTTCTCTTGACATGCCTTACATGTTCTGACAGCTCTCTCAATGTCCAGATATATACTTGGCCAGTAAACACATTCGCGTGCTAGACGTTTTGTCTTTTCGATCCCCATGTGCGCCTCATGGAGCTGGTCGAGGATATCCTTCCGTAGCTGCTCTGGAATTAGTACTTGTCGACCTTTGAAGAGAACACCGTCACAAATACCAATTTCATCACGGTATGGCCAGTACGGACGTAGGTCCACAGGCAGCTCTGTAATCCTAGCAGGCCACCCTCGATGTACAACCTGCTGCAATGCCCGAAAGGTTCTATCAGCCTTTCCACACTCTCCGAGTTGGTCCTGTTTCCTTGAGCTGAAATCAATGAGGTCAAAGTGATGATGATCATCCACATCATCAAGTTCAATACCATCTACACGTGTGTCCAACTGCAGTTCCTGATTGTTCTCTGGGTTCGGTAGCCTCGACAGCGTGTCTGATAGCATCATCTCACGGACGGCCTTATACTCCAGATCAAAATCGTAGCCTTGGATTTTCACAAGGAGGCACTGAAGCCGTGGAGGGGCGCTTGTAAGCGGTTTGCTGATGATCATGACCAATGGTTTGTGGTCTGTGTATACCTTGAAGCGTTTCCCAAACACATAAGTATGGAACTTCTGTATGTCAGCAACAAGGGCCAGGGTTTCTCGTTCAATGTTTGAATATGCAGACTGAGTGGGTGTCAGAGTACGTGACGCAAAAGCAACAGGCTTGTCATCCTGCAAAAGGCATGCACCCCGTCCCTTCTGTGACGCATCTACTTCCAAAACTGTCTCCTTGTCATGATGATAGTATGTTAGACAGGCGTCTGCATCAACACTCTGTTTCAGTTGCTCAAATGCAAACTGATGGTCTTCCTGCCACATGAATAATAATAATAATGCATTTATTTTATATAGCGCTTTTCAGGGAGCCCAAAGATGCTTTGACAGAGTGCAAAACATAATGCATAGCAAAACATAAAAACAATTGCAAAAAACAAGAATCAATAGGGAAATATTCAAAGCAAAAAGGAGGGAGAAGGAGCAGAGATAATCAGGGGTTAAATGCTGTGGGTTAAATGTTGAATGCAGTGTTGAACAGGTGGGTCTTGAGTGATGTTTTGAATGTGGTGAGTGAGGAGGAGTCTCTGATGGTGTGAGGTAGTGAGTTCCAGAGGACGGGAGCAGCGATGGAGAAGGCCCTGTCCCCCCAGGATCTGAATTTGGTCTGGATGGGGGGGGGGGGGGGGGTCAGGAGGTTGGTACCAGCAGAGTGGAGGTTGCGGTTGGGAGTGTGTCTGGAGAGGAGGTCAGCCAGGTAGGATGGGGCCAGGTTATGGAGGGCTTTGTAGGTCAAGAGGAGGATTTTGTACTGGATTCTCTGGGAGATGGGGAGCGTTGAATGGCACTCCATTCTTCAGTAAATCTCGGAGGGGTGCCACTTTATCCGCAAAGTGGGGAATATGTGGTGACAGATAGCTCATCAGTCCAATGAATCAGCTCAAGTCTTCCTTATCCTGCGGTGACGGCATCTTCCGGATGTCGCAGATCTTCCCAGGATCAGGTGAGATTCCTTGTTTGCTGTAGATCGAGCCGAAGAAGTTGATATGGTCGGTCTTGATGATACATTTCAAAGAGTTGAAAACCAGACCCTCTCTTCGTGCTACTTTCATCAGGTTCAGAAGATTACGATCATGCTCCTCTTCAGTTCGTCCTGATACTGCCACATCATCGGAGATACCAATACAGCCTGGTGCTTGCTCGAGTATGCGGTCCATGGCTTGCTGGAACAGATCCTGGCTGATACATAACCCAAAAGGCAATCTCTTGAAGCACCAGCGCCCAAAAGGTGTGCGGAATGTGGTCAAATCCTGGCTTTCCTCGTCCAGATGCACAGCCCAATAACCAGCCCGAGCATCTAATTTTGAGAATATTGTGGCATCAGCAAATTCTGGGTTCAGCTCATCTAATGTCGGTATTTTATGTGGACACCTCTTCAGCCAAGAGTTTAGGCGTTTCGGATCGAGACATACTCTTAAGCTCCCATCTTTTTTTACACTATTACAGATGGAAGAGCACCAATCCGTATGATAGTCCACTTTCCTGATGATACCCTGTTTTTTCATTTTCATTAGTTCCTCCTTCAACTTCCCTTTGATGTGAACACTACACTTCCTTGGTGCGTCAATCAATGCCTTTGCATCAGGCTTTAGATGAAGCCTCACTTTTCCTTTAAAATTCCCAATGCAGTCAAACCTGTCCGGGAACAGCCTTTTCAAATCATCCACGGAATTCACCTTGTAGGCCTGTTCCTCATGGCGCATTGGTTTCGGAATCCTTGATGCTGGAGGTGCAGCCTTCAGCAATGTCCTCCGTTTCCCAGCAATGCTGTTTATGGTGACGATGTTGAGCCGTTCACACGCTGGTAGTCCAAGTACTGCAGGTCCAGGTACTTCAACCACATAGAACCTGTACTTGAACCAATCTGAGTCTTTATATCGACACAAAAGTTTGAGGATTCCATGACACTTGATCTCACTGCCATTGTAAGCAGTGAGCTTGGTCCCACCAAGCGGAGTCAGTTTTGACATCCATTTGTTTCCATACATGTCCTTCACAATATGTGTTGGCAAAGTATTCCCTGACGCACCTGTATCCACTTTCAACTGCAGTTTGTATACACCTTTCATGTCAGGGCATACAATGTTCAACAATGTGTACACTTCATCCCTCGTCTCCTTCATACACAGTGCCGATACCCTGATCATGTGAAACGGCTTGGTGTGTTCATATGCCTCAGTGTCACTTTCGTAACTGTCTTCATCGCCTTCAGTACAATACCCCGACACTTCATTCACCGAGGTCCCATTATTGTTACTTCCCCGAAGCATACCTCTCAACTTGCTTCTGCTGACTCGACGGCCTCTTCCACCCATTGCAGGACGGCGGCTCCACTCATATCCATCAGCATATCTCGTGCTTCGTTTGGGATTTTCACAACAACGGGCCCAGTGTCCCAGTTCACCACAATACTTACAATAATCATTGTATGCTGGGCAGTTCCGTGGTGGATGTGATAGTCCACACCTTTTGCACTTTTGTCGATGTGTCATGGCATTCACAGACGATGAAGGCCCTTCCATCTTCTGGATGGCCTGCTTTCCAATTACCATTGCTTCGTACTTTCACCCCTCACTTAAAACCAGGTCCATGTCGTACCCGACCTCCTGTTCAAGCAGATGCTTTTGAAAATCATCATGTGGGGTGCTCGCAACAATCAACTCGATAATCCGTTCCGAGAGTTCTGCTTCGGAGAAATTGCACAACCTTCCCTTCCGTCGGCATCGGTTGACGAAATCATCAATGGACTCTCCTTCTTGCTGCCGAAATCTCATCATTTCCAGCCGGTGAATCCGAAAGTTTACATGAATGTCCAACTGATCCTCGAATAATTTATATAATTTATCCGGATCCTTTTTATCATCCTCACTCAGAGTCGATGCATTGATCCGCCTCAGTCCTTCGTCTCCCAGTCCCACAGCAATCTGAATCTTGATGGCCTGCCTGGCTTTAATATCGACGCTCTCGTCCGACAGCACCAAGTTCATTCGTTGCTTGAATAACTTGAAGGTCTCCGCCAGGTCCGAGCTGGACCAGTCCATTGTCGGGAACTTCGCCATGTTGAAAAAAACACGGAACGTGCCGCCGTGGTAATCCGCAAAGAAAACAAGACCAAACGTCAAACTGCTTGTTGATCTTCACGATCCCGTGCTGCCACCATGTAGTAAGTTCAGGAATCTCCTTTAATCAAGTCGTTTATTAAAGACGATACCAAGCTCTCACAGAGCACACGGCCATCATGACGAGCCGCCATTAACCACTCCAGCCACGCCCCCCTACGTCACTACGCAGTACGTAGTACCAATCACAACAGGATGTAGTCGGGTGGGACAAGAGAACAATCAAAACGTACATCCTATCCGAAGAAGGAAAAACAAAGAACATTGTTTACAAGGAAGCACTGCGTAATTAACTACGTGTCTGGTGTGTTGTGATGATTGTGAGAATATCGATTCTGATTCTGATCTGATTTTTATGTGTATTTATATGTATTTTTATGTGATTTTATGTATTTACAGACTTGGCATTTAATATGGAATATTTTTTTTGTGGTGGTGAACTGACTTTTCAAGATGACTTAGAACCAAAAGTTCATTGGAATTATGTTGAAATTATTCTCGATTTTGTTAATGTGACCTTTAGAAGAAACAAAAACCACATTTGACATTTCGAAGCAAATAAATTGATCCTTGAAAGTGATGTAAACTGATATCGAACTCAATTCACGGACAGTACTGTGTTAAACTTCTGTGCGTTTTCCAGAAGTATCTCTTTATTTTGCACATTAGGCAAAAAAATTTTTTAACAAAAACAAAAGTTAAATTACGACTGAGATTACGGACAGTAAAATTACAGTTCAGTACTTCGTGTAACCCCCACGAGCATTCAGGAGAGCACGTACACGTTGAGGCATGCTGTTCACGAGATTTGCCAAGGTTTGGACAGGAATCGCTTGCCATGCAGTTACAATCGCCTGCTGCAATTCACGCACAGAGGCAGGCTGCTGGTCCAAGTTGTCGATTTGACGCGTTAATTCTGCCCACAAGTTCTCTATTGGATTCATATCCGGGGACATGGCAGGCCACCCCATATGCTCTACACCACGGTCAGCAAGAAAGTGTTGGATCATGCGAGCACGATGAGGCCGTTCATTGTCATCTTGGAAGACAACGTTTCCTCGAAAGGCTGCACGAACAAATGGAAGCAATGTTTCTTCCAGAATGGCCCTGTGCTTGAACTGGTTCAGGTTTCCATTCAGAACAACCAGGTCAGTTTTGCCCCCTGCATGAAAAGCAGCCCAAACGGTCACCCCACCACCTCCAGATTGGACTCTTGGCACTATACAATCTTCGTTGTAGGCTTCATGCACTTGTCTGCGCACTCGGACATGGCCATATTGACGATAGACCAGAAATCTAGACTTGTCACTGAAGATCACGTGATTCCAGTGTCCTGGCTGCCATTGACGGTGCTCTCTGGCTCACTGCAATCGGCGCTGGCGGTGTTGTTCTGTCAGACGTGGCTTTCTCAGGGGACACCTGGCACGATAGCCTGCTTGAACCAGTCGTTGGTTGACTAGCCTTCTGGATACAGGCCCATTTGTCAGTTGCTGCCACTCAGCCCTAAGCCGATTAACTGACTTGGTACGGCCATTGCGGACTAACCGGTGCAGCTGGCGATCAACCCTCCTTGTGGTTCTGCGGGGACGTCCTGACCTCAGTATTGGAGTAGGGACACCCCTCTGAGCATTTCGTTTCAGGATCTTTGACACCTGACCTTGAGTGATGCCATACTGCCGAGCAATAGCACGCTGTTTCATGCCAGAATTTCGAAAAGCTACCACTAAATGACAAACAGCATTGTCGCGTTGACGGACCATCTCCAGGGGAAGCGGCAATAACTTTTGTAGACGTGCAGGAGTTGTTTTCCACAAATACAGAACGCAACAACCCTTATATACGCGATTGTGAAGCCAATCGTCAAATGTACCTGTCCGTACATTTTGTCACGCCACCTGTGATATAATCCTGTTATTGACTTCTTGCTGCGACAGACAATCAGTGACATGGTTCTTTTAACAAAGAAATCACCGAAGCGTAAAAGAAACTCACCAGATTGATATACCGAGTTCAGAAAGTAAACCCAAGTCAAGAAAGAAAAAAAAATTCCATATTAAATGCCAAGTGCGTATGTGTATAACAAAAAACACACACAAAAAAACGTTTTTTTGGAGTTTTGTTTTTTTTATCGCTCGATAGTGCCTAAGCCTTTTTTAATTAATGAAAGTTATATACAAGTACACATTCGCATAAATAAATAAACAACAATCACCAGACATTTGAATACAAATAAATCAAACAATTCCGGAAGTGCACAAAGTTGGTGGTACGGCTTCTTCTTCTTCCTGATCAGCATCACACTTACCTCAGAAACGTGATGAACGCCACATTCACCCCATTCACCCACCAGCAGATATATGAACCCCCTTCCTCTACTGCCTTCCTCCTCCCCTCCCCTGCCTCCCCCCTCCCTCCTCCCCTCCCCTTCCCCCATTCCTCCCCCTTCCCCCCTCTCCTCCCATCTTCCATCCCCCCCTCCCCTCCCCCTCCCTCCCACCTCCCCTCCTTCCCCCCCATACCTCACCCCCCATTCCCTCCCCTTCCATTTCCTCCCCTCCCCTCCCCTTCCCTCCTCCTCCCCCACCCGGTAACGCTGGGTACTTCTGCTGGTGTAGCTATAATATTTGCTAATAATTGTTTTTTTATCAGTTCTGGAAATTAGTGTAAAGTTTATAAACGTCCTTCACTAATGTTGTTTGCCATTGCAAATAATTTCCACACACATCAATCAAAAGGGTATAACAGGATTAGATGGAGTGTTGGGAAATATGGAACACAGGAATTATTGGCTATAGAAGAAGCAAAAAGAAAATGTCAAGCAGTCTGCTTGGGTGGGCATCCTCACCAATCACCATGTTGTCCTGGCCAACTTAGCAAGCAGGTTTCGTCACAATCAGGCCTTGATTAATGGGCTGCTGACATTTCTGGATTGCACGGAGGTGTATTGGTGGTGGTACTGCTCAGCACAGTTAGGTGGTAGTGGGAGAGCTGGTACTTTGAATGACTGAAGCAATCTGTGTGCAAGAGGTATTGCGAGGCTGAGTAGGGGGCTGAGGGGTTCATAGAAGGAGAAATACCCCAGGCACAGCCTTGTGGTTGGTAAACCCACCCCACCCTCCAGGATCCCAGCATTCCCTGGGCGAGGCCATTTTGCAGAGGATAAATAAATAAATAAAATCACCTGAACGTTTGTTTTTATCACTCTGAAGTCTCGCTTCACACAATAACTCAATTGATACGATACAATGCAATATCCTTCAGAACATATTGATTTCAATAAATAATTTACTTCCAGGTTCATTAACCAGATCAATGCATTGATTTTGAGCCCTTTGAACAGACCTGTGAGTTAACTTCACATACATTAAAGGTAAATTACCTACGTGTTTGGATCCAACCAACCATTACAAGTTTACAAACCAGAAAAGACCATTGACTGACCAACACACCCTAAATCTACTGGTGACTCCAAAGCAGGTGTTGCAGCTCCTTCACCAAAATAGATTGACGACCCCTGCTTTATGCCCTTTGTACATGGAGTCAAATAGTCTTTTTCTCAAAAGTTTTCAAAACAATTTTTTTTCCAAAAAAACAACAAACAATCAAAAAACAAGTGAAATAAAAAGTCAAAAATATTTTACAAAAAGCTGGAGAAGGTTGTTGGCAGGGAGGATAGATAGGTATATGTAATGTCAGACACTTCCCCCCAGACACCGTAAAGTCAGGATTTATTAAAACAACTGGGATATAACTTCATCACGTACAACCTACGAAGCTGTCTTTGTGAACATTTAAGAATGGCTGATTGATCACGTGCTATCTCTGGCAGTCAAAAAAAACACATTACCCATCAAGGCTTAAGGACATCTTGAGAGACCACATAGGGTGAAGCTGCAACCTTTTTAGGGTTATATCAAGACAATGATCATGTGGTTAAAATGTAATAACTCCACACGAAAACTAATTAAAACTTTCCTTTGAAGCATGGGTCAGGAGAAAATAAAGACTTTAAACTTTTTTTTGCCATTCGGCATCCGAAAGATTTCTCCGCCATTCGGCATCCGAAAGATTTCTCCATTTTAAAGTATTTCCTTGTTAGTGGAAAGAATGTCAGACGAGATAAGTCATCGTTTTGTCACGTTTCAGCACCAACGCTGTAAGGATTCATATATATATATATATATATATATATATATATATATATATATATATATATATATATCGGTTTTGAGTCTGTCAAGTGAGTTTAATAAAGGTTAAAGTCTGTCCCCCATAGTTAGTCACACAAGCAACATGTAGCCTCGCAATAGTATAGTTATGTCTTAGTATTTGTGAGCTTAGTTCCCTTCCAGTGTTAATTCTGCGTTGAGTAGGAGCCCGGAAAATAGGCCCGACTGCCACCGATTTCCCAGCCATCCGAGCCTCGATCCAGTTTGCTAAGCATTGGGTGATCATTGGCCGAGTTAACACGAGGTAGGCCTAGGAAGGATTGGGGCGGAGTCGAGGTGGAGCGGCAGAAGCAATGATGGTAAGCACGAGCCACCAATCAGAGCTCGAGGGTGGTGTGGCGTCAGAGGGCATGGTGAGAAGAGTCTGGTGAGTTCCAGAGGTTCGGGGGGCGTAGCTATAAGAACCGCTGCGCAAAAGCCCTCGAGAGGATTCGCAGAGGAACGCCGTATAAGCGAGAGAGGACTTGCATTGGAGGGCTAAAATAACTAGACTTGCTGCGAGGGAGAGAGATAAAAGGACTCGCGTTGTACTGCCTGATGAACTAGACCATTGCACGGGAACGCGCGCACTAACCAACACCAAGTGTATTGAAGAAGAGGAGTTGGTGGCTACATATACGCGTGCGCAGCCAGACGCGCCGATAATGAATATAGCGCATTTCAGCCACGCGAATGAACAAGGCTGAGTAACCGCCAGCCGCGTTAAAGTCCGCCCTCTACCGTTTCGCATCATCATCCCTTTGCACGAGAGACGTGCTACGAGTCCCTGCCTTCGCCTGCTGCCATCTTCGCGGGACGTGCCTGGAACCGTGGAGAGCCGGACGGAGGCAGTCTCTGGACGAGGACCATCTCTGGACGTGTTGGGGAACACCTGCCCATCTGCAATCCCCTGTGTGAGTGTGAGACGGGCCCGTTGTCCCAGGGATAAGTTAAGACTGCCTAAGGATTGCTCTGTGTCTCTTCGTCCTTGAACTGTATATACGTGTGGGAATAATTAAACCATTGTTCCTTCTTTCTTTTTGATCATTCCTGTGGTTTCCTCAATTGACTAAGCATGGCACGAATAAGATCGCTCCAATCGGGTTCCACTAGTTAAGACTGCGTGGACCACATGTACGCAATCCGCTCGGTGTACTCACATCACACGTGGTTCGTGCGAGGCTTGTTTCCTCGCTCCCAGGGCAGTGCAGGAACTTAGGTATGAGCGAAAAGTAGTCCCAAAACCCTACGCCGCGTGTGTCCGGGAGGGACGTAATAAGTCTCGGTTCCACCAGGCCCAGTAAATACAAGGGGATTAATCCCCCCTTGATAAGGGGAAGAAGGCCGGCATAGTTCCCATTCCCAATAGTTGCATCTGCGTTGCTTCAAACAAATAAGAGTAGGCCCTTCCATTCATTTTGGCAGCCTCCCTTCCAAGTGACGCCATTAAGCACTCCCCAGTCTGTGCCCCATGGCCCCTCCCAATTGGTTACGCGCCTTTGCCATCAGCGTTCGCAACCTCGCTGGGCTTCCGCCCAAACCAGCCCGGAAACCCACGAGGTAAGGACCGAAAAGGGGGCGGAGCACCAGGATGGAGGTGCAGCCACATCAACCAGCCATCAGGGCGGGGCCGTTAAGCCATAACCAGCCAACCACGGCTGGAGTGAGATAGCCTGACAGGCGTGGTTTTGGGCCTCCAGAGCGTTCGCTGGCTTGGTTATAAAAGCGCGCACGCAAAGTCCTTCAAGAGGACTTGGGAGGACCGATGCGATTACAAAGGACTCGTGAGGAAAGTGCAGTGTGATAAGAACTTATGGAGCAGCGCTCTTTGCGAAAGGACACCGGGGAGAGAGAGGCGCTTGACCTGGGACGTGCGCTTTACGAGAGAACCGAAGCCAAAGATTGGTATTGGAAGGAATTGTGCTTTACGAGAGGGCTGACCGGGCGAGCGCGCGGCATGCATTGCCAAGAACTGCAGCGTGCAGGACATTGGGGAGGGGGCGCTTGGAGTGAGTAAGACCGGTAGCGCGAGTACAAAAGCGCCGGTACACAAATTACGTACGCCGATAGCCCAAGCTTACCTTTCCCCATCACTATAATTGTCTGCTCGCACTACGCTACGTGGAGAGCTGCCTGCCGGGTTTCGTCTGCTGGTACGGAACGAGGACCGGAGCTGGACCGTAGCCTGGACACCATCGCCGGACCTTCCACCCTACCATCTACACCCCCCGCGTGAGTCTGAAGTCTGAGACCGAATCTGAGAGCGATCGGGCCCGTGTCCAGGGAATAGAATAAGACTGTTTAAGACTGCCCTGTGTACTTTTCCTTCCTCTTTCTTTCTTGTACATCCTTTCGTTTCCTCTTCTTCTTTGTAGATTGTAAATAAATTGCCTTGTTCTTTCTGGTTTCTCCTTAATCTGATCGTCCTAGTCTTTTCTCCATTGGGTAAACGTGGCACGATAAGGAACCGCTTAGAATTGGGTCTAATCTTGGTTAACAGCTCGGATCGCGGATTGCTATCCGCTCGGCAATCTTCCATCAATATCCGTGATTCGGGCAGGAGTTAGTACTTAGCTAGTAGCGAATCCCTAGGCCTAAAAAAAACCCTACCCAACGCTGCCCGGGAAGGACGTTATAACTTCCAGGATCGCACCGGCCAGATAGAGGACAAGGGGATTAACCCCCTCTTGATAATGGGAGAGCCGACGTTTCTGAGATCCGCAACAATATATATATATATATATATATATATGTATATACATATGTATATATGTATATGTATATATATGTGTATGTGTGTATTTATATATATATATATATATATATATATATATATATATATATATATGTATATATATTGATGCGGTTTTGTAAATAAGGGCAACCCTCCATCCCCCCCCCATCCCCCCCCCCCCCATAGTTAGTTACACCACAACATGTAGCCTCGCATAGTTAGTTATTTCTTATTAAATGTGAAGTATAGTCTCCCTCCCAGTGTTACTATGCATTGAGGCAGGCAGGATAATGGTAGGCCTCATTGCAGCCTGAAGTGCCGTGTCATGGGCCTAGGCCAGGCCTTGCAGGCCCGAGGGAGGAGCTGGAGGGCATGCCCGGTGAGCAGCGAACAGCCAAAGGGAGCTAGAGGGAATGGCCAATAAGTTGCAGCCAATGGGGGCTGAAGGGAGTGGCCGAGGGTGACCAATAAGGGGCTGTCACGACACGTGACCCCAGGCGGCCAATGGAGGCCCGTGGAACATTCGAGGGGGGCTCCGGGGGGGGGCTATAAAACCCGGCCCGGACACCCGCTCGCTCTCTCTCTCTGCCCTGACACTCTCACTGCCCCAACGCTCTCTCTGCCTGGACTCCCTGCATATCAACGCTCTCTGCCACGCGCACTCTGCCTCGCTGACCTTGAGATACGCTCCTCGGATTCCTGCTATGTACACGGCCGTGATCAACGCCCCTGCCGTGAACATCCCCGGCTGTAGTGTCCTGGGGTTGGAGCGATCTTTGGGGGTATCCGCCAAACGAGCCCATCCAGGCAAACTGCACGAGCAGCCGCGCTTTGGGCGCATTCCCCTCTTCCTTCCCTTCCCCGAACGAATCTGAGGGACCTTGTCTGGGATCTTGTCTGGATCGTCCTTTCAACATTGGCCAAGCATTGCCCGAATTAAAACCGCTCGATCAGGTTCAATAGTGATTAATGGCACGAGTTACACGACGCACAACCGCTCGGGCGTTCAGTACCAGCGTGACTCGTGCAAGGTTCAGTCCCCGTTCTCACGGCTGCGTGTGTCGAAGGTACTCGGGTCGTGGCCGTTAACCCTTCCACGCGTAGCTGCGGGCTCAGCGGCTGGAATTGCCCAGCAATCCGTCCACCACGAGTATAGTGTGTGTGGCGGCCTCATGGACTTGGAGTTCGAGGGGGAGCAGAGTTTGACCCCCCCCTCAGTACATCGACGAACCCGAGATCCGCAATGTATATACATATATGTATACATATATGTGTATATATATATATATATATATATATATATATATATATATATATATATATATATATATATATATATATATATAAAATATATATATATATATATATACATATATATACATATATACATATATATATATATATACATATATATACATATATATATATATATATATATATATATATATTGTAACGAATTTGGAAAGTGTAAAGAATGTGAGAACTGGTTTGCTGTGTTTTAACTGGCCCTCGTAGAGTAAATAAGATCGAAAGACGTCCCCCTAGTTAATTCCATGAACCTACAGACAGGCCACGATATATCTTTTTTAAATAGCTTATTTCCTTATTCTATGTAGGCTAAATATGTGTTTCCCACTAGATTGACTCTGCATTGCATCAAACGAAATAAGCGTAGGCCCCTCCGATGATCCATGGCAGCTCAAGTGCCAGGGATTCCCCCACTTGAGCTTTGACAGCAACCGTTTATTGCAGTACTGAACTGCTGTGCAACGTGACGGCGCATTACCTGCAGCTGCTGACCGGTTTTCGACATTTGCGGCCATTACGAACAAGGGGAGTGGCTAGAGAAGACGGGTCGCCCCCCTCGTCATAGGGGGGAGGAGTAAGTCGGCCCCGCTCATCCAACCCAGAACAAGGGGTTTGGCTAAGAGAGGGCGGAGCGGGAACCCCCGAGGAAGTGCGCGAAGGTTCGGTGAGAAACCAATATAACCCACCGCGGGACGCACTCCGTCCTCTTGCTCTGACCCTGTCCTCTTGCTCTGACCCCGTCCTCTTGCTCTTACCCCGTCCTCTTGCTTGCTGTTGCTCGTTGTTGCTGGGGAGAAGGAAGACGCCTGAACGAGCAGGTGTGACCGAGCCTGCGAGCCATCGTGCGACCAGCTGCGCTGCAGCTAAGGGGACGCAGGCCACGAAAAGGGCGCGCCAGGCAGCAATCCACGCTGGACCCTCCATTGCCTCCCAAAACAACCATCCATCCTCAAGCCATACCTGCCTGCAATTTCCCCTGTGTAAGTGTGACTGACGTCTGTCTTGAATGTTGTCCTGGGGTTTATAAGTAAACTGCATAGTATAAGCTAATGATTTCCCTGTGTCACCTGCTTCTTCCATCCATTGCTTGTAAATAACTTGATTGCTCCTTTTTGCTTGTGTGTGTATAATAAATCTGTTCTTCCTCTGTACTCTGTCTTCCTCCTCTCTTCCTTCTCTTTCGGTCGCTTTAGAGGTTTCCAAATTGAATACCTGTGGCGCGATTTGGTCAACGTTTGGGGGAGTCGGGCTAATCGGGGATCCTGTAACGGTCGCGGTTGACCATCCGCTCGGCCCAAAGTAACATCTTGTCCGCGACCCGTAACAATTGGTGTCAGGAGTGGGATACGAGGCCCGAACCAAATTTTAAAAACGTGTAGAAAAAAATTTGGTCAAAATTACGAGCTGCCGAAATTTTGTTGTTTTATAAAACCCGAATTTTGAGATCGCGCCATGGACAATCAAGGCGATCGGATGTCGGTGGGGGAGATAGACGGGTTAGGGGTAACCCAGGACTTAGGGGAGGAAAGGGAGGAGGAGAACAATGGCAATGTGGTTGAGGGAGTATCAGGCGCACAAAATGGCGCCCTCGCGCATGTGGTTGAAGAGGCACAAAATGGCGCCTCACACATGGCGGCGAGAGCCGCGCCCTCTGTACCAACGGGTGAAGTCATGCAATCATTTATGGCTGGAATGGCGGCCCTTATGGCCGAGATGAGGGAGCAAGTCAAAAATGACTGGGGAAACCAAATTAAAGAAATAACTGAGGGAATGGCGAGGGACAGAGTCGCATATGAGGTAAGGGAAGCGGAGAGGGACAGAGACCGCAGGTTGGGCGAAAGGGTCCCAGGGGTGCACGACGAGGTAAAGCGGGGTGAGAAGCGCTGGTTGGGCGAAGTGGAGAAAAGCGCGGGTAAAATGACGGAGGTAGAAATCGCGACCCGGGGTAAGGGGCAGCCGGCGACCGCTGAAGTAGAGGGAATTTTAATAAAGCCAGCGGTCGAAAAAGCAAAAGTAGCGGGTATAGTAAAAATTGAAGAGACGACGGAGATAGCCTGGGAATTGCAGGGAGAAATGGAAAATGTGCAAAGTCCCTGCTCACATCACGATGCTGTGCTTAATAACACCAATGAAAGTTTGCAGGTGGTGTTGGAGCGAAGGAGGAGGATCCCCCAGGTGAGTCGTGCTGTGTATTGTGCGGGGAGATTTTGTAGAAGGATGTTTGACGACAAGAGAATTGTCACGCGATTGGGATCAAGGAAGCACCCGGGCGTTGGTGAAGGGTCGCGTGTGAAAAAAAAGTGTGCATCAAGGGGTGAGCGTGTTACGAAGCGCGAGTGTGAAACCGAGTGCGAGCGAGAATGCACGTCGGGGTGTACGGAGTGTGACACGGAGAGTAAGGTGGTGGTGGAACGTGTGCGAGGAAGCACACCTGAGTTGGTGGTAGCGCGAGTGTGGGAGAGCCCATCTGAGCGCGTTAGTGGGTGGATGCCAGAGTGCACGCCCATGGTGAGTGTTACGGAGGACGTAACGGAGGAGAGGTGTGGACCGAGGTGTGCGCAAGAGTGTGCGCGAGAGGTGTGGTGTGTAACAGGGAGAGCGTTGGTGGAATGTACGGACGGCGTTGGAACGCCGGGTTTTGTGAGGATGAAAGGGGTAGCGTATGCGTGTGAGCATGCAGGTGAAGCATCGACGGTAACCGGGTTAGCGGTTAGGGCGAAGGATAGCCGATGCGAGCACTCGGGGCGCGGTGTGCTTTGTTGGATGCGAGGCCCGGCGCGGATCGAAGCTGTGTCGTTTCTCTTCGAAGCGTCGTTGCCGATTCGGGCTTGGCCCCGCCCCGCACGGTCGAGTCCGGGCCTTGGCGGGCGAGGCGACCGGTACGGTTCAAGGGCGAGTGGGAGGAAGCGGACGGTGCCCCCCTCATGGGGACGGGGTTCCGACCGAGGGAGATTGAGCCATCGGGCCCGGGACCGCAAGGTGCCGCGCCGAGATAGTGCGTGGAATCTCGGCCAGACCAAACCACCTCCCTTGAACCGAAAGCCGGACGGATTCAACCTGCAGGCGACCAAACCACCCGAATTCATTGCTCGGCTTTGCGAAGCCGAGTTTAATGATGTCATGACGCACCGAGGCTAGGAGATAGTGGACTGTGATGATGATGATATTGATAGTGTTTTTGGATTCGAAATTTTGGGATAGAAAATGTTTGATTTGTTGGATTTGGACGAGCGAAATTGAGAGTAGGACCTCCCCGATGTGGTGGGATGGCAACTCTGTCATCCCTCACAGGGGGGGGGGGGGGGCAAAGGAGCACTAGATTATGGGGTGTATGGCAGTGAAAACTAGCCCGGGTGGGTTAGGATATTGTGTGTAGGGCCCTAGAAGATGACATTAGGCAACGTTAAGATTAGTTAGTGACAAGGATACCTGTAGTGGGGACGCAGGTAGATTAGTGTGGATTATAATGACGAGGGAGCGCAATAGTTTAAAGGGGCGACTGGGAAGCGCAAGTTTCAGAGGGGAGTAGTTAGATGAGATGATGCCGTGTGAGTGTTGGAGGTGTATAGAAGTGTATTGTGAACAGGTGTGATTGACCAGGTGTGATTGCACAGGTGTGCAACTGGACAGGTGTGTGGAGCAGTGTTTGAGTGATGGTGAAGGTGATGTGTATTGTGATGACCAAATGGTCCAGGAAGAAAGGAGGGTGCAGGTGGCACCAGGTATGATTGCACAGGTGTGCAACAACAGGTGAATAGAGAACAGGTGTATGGAATAAATGGTATGGAGTATTGGAATGGATGGTCGTGGAGTGAGTATGATGGAAATTGTGGAGTGGAGCGGATGGTGCGGAGGTGTGAATGGGGGAAGAGTGGACCCCCATCACGGATACCCGGGAAGGGTAGTGTAATTGTTAGGTAGAGGGTATAGGTAAATTGTGGTTGGGTATTGGCATCTGTGGTGCGGGTGAAAGAATGGTCTTTGGATGGGTGCATTAGTGTTGTGGAAATGGCTGGGCGTGTAGCCTGTTAGTGTGTGTAGTTGGTTGGGCACTCCACCACTGTGAGGATGTCGGCCAGGTGAGGCCGCAGGTGGGCTCTGGGAGCCGGTAGTTGTTGTGGATGGGGCCCGAGGATCCGGAGGACGGACCCGGGTAGCCCAGTGCCAGAGGGCACCAGTGGGGTGACAGAGCCAGGGGGGGCCTTCCCCAGTTAGATAGGTTAGGGTGAGGAGCTAGGTAAGCTCGGGTGGCAACTACAGTGGTGGAGGTGTGCAGGTGAGTAGACCTGCTGGGAGAGTTACACGCCCCAGTCCTGAAATTGTGCCAGGGCACAGGGAGATGAATCGGGGGAGTGAGACCCCAAATTGAGAAGCACCACAGTTGGTCAATGGGGATTGGTTCTTAAAACCACATAGAGTAAGATGGCCAATGGATTGGCAGGGAAAGACCCAGGGTAGTGTAAAGTGTGTTAATGTCATTTAGAGGATAGTTAGGATTGAAGTCTCCTCGCACCATCTGCATCCACTCACCTGAGATGAGGTAACTCCACACCATGCCATGTTTTATTATTTTTCATTAATGCAAATGTTTTGGATTGTGAGACGCATCATGACGTGGGTGTGACATTGTGCGTAATTCCATCTCTCCCTCCTTATGAGGATTGATGATGAATTGGTGATGGCAAATTTTGGATAGGGGGATTGGAGACGAATTTGGTGTAGAAGGGAAAGATGGGGAAGACAAGACGTAGTGACGAATTTGTAAAGGTGTAAATTGTTGTAAATATGGGGTAAGGGCAAGGGTAGTGTAGGTGACAGGGGGGGTGTCGTACGGTAGGGACGAGTTTTTCTCACTTCGCTCTCCGTACGCACTTCACCCTGCATTGCCTTTATTGACGTGTACCCTTGTGACCTTACCCCTCGCTCATTTGTCTTCCCCCCTTTTGTCTCCCACTTGAGGACCTGTGCGCCATTGGGCGCCGAGGGGAGCGTGCGTGAGGTGGCCATTGTGCGCACGAGATTCTCAGAACCAGCATGCATTGCGTTGATGTACCACTTTATGGACCGCTGTTCTGCGGCCAAGTACCACTTGATGGACCCCAGGTTCTGGGGCAGGGCACCTCTGTTGGAGACTGGCCATAGTGGCCAGGGAATCTTGCTTGCGGACCTCGGTAAGGTGGCACCTATGCCAAACAGCTGGACCACCCTTAGTTGGCCCCTGAGGCCCTAAATAAAAATGAACACAAGTTGTGCTTTTTTATTATTTCCAAGTAGGCCGCATGAAGCCAGAAGACGTCGGGAAGAACATCGGCCCAGCAGAAAAAGAGAAGACCACCACCAGTTGTTTTGTTGTGTTTATTATGAACAGTGGTGACTGTGCACCGAGTGGTGCTTTTGGTGCTTTGTGGTGCTTTTGGTGCTTTTGGGTGCTTTGGTGGTATTGGTACTGGTGCATCGATGCAATGCGTGCTGTCTCCTCCCTCCCAACAGGAATTTCTTTTTCTTGTTCCCTAAAAAGGAAAAAAACACAGGACCTGGGTTGCGTTGTAAATAAGAAATAACGTCACTGTAAATAATGCTCCCCACCGTAAATGTATAGTTTGAGAACAATTCCGTAATTCGGTTAGCTGTGGGCTTGAGTCTGTTAGACAGGGTGCAATGCAATAGGGGGACATACTTATTTGTGTTTTAAAATCGTCACACTCAGTGTCAGGTTAAAAGTAGAGGGAACTACACCTACGTGTCACACTAAATTAAAGTTGTAGGCCCGGGGACAGGCCTGAAGAAAGGAGGGTGCAGTGTAACGAATTTGGAAAGTGTAAAGAATGTGAGAACTGGTTTGCTGTGTTTTAACTGGCCCTCGTAGAGTAAATAAGATCGAAAGACGTCCCCCTAGTTAATTCCATGAACCTACAGACAGGCCACGATATATCTTTTTAAAATAGCTTATTTCCTTATTCTATGTAGGCTAAATATGTGTTTCCCACTAGATTGACTCTGCATTGCATCAAACGAAATAAGCGTAGGCCCCTCCGATGATCCATGGCAGCTCAAGTGCCAGGGATTCCCCCACTTGAGCTTTGACAGCAACCGTTTATTGCAGTACTGAACTGCTGTGCAACGTGACGGCGCATTACCTGCAGCTGCTGACCGGTTTTCGACATTTGCGGCCATTACGAACAAGGGGAGTGGCTAGAGAAGACGGGTCGCCCCCCTCGTCATAGGGGGGAGGAGTAAGTCGGCCCCGCTCATCCAACCCAGAACAAGGGGTTTGGCTAAGAGAGGGCGGAGCGGGAACCCCCGAGGAAGTGCGCGAAGGTTCGGTGAGAAACCAATATAAACCACCGCGGGACGCACTCCGTCCTCTTGCTCTGACCCCGTCCTCTTGCTCTGACCCCGTCCTCTTGCTCTTACCCCGTCCTCTTGCTTGCTGTCGCTCGTTGTTGCTGGGGAGAAGGAAGACGCCTGAACGAGCAGGTGTGACCGAGCCTGCGAGCCATCGTGCGACCAGCTGCGCTGCAGCTAAGGGGACGCAGGCCACGAAAAGGGTGCGCCAGGCAGCAATCCACGCTGGACCCTCCATTGCCTCCCAAAACAACCATCCATCCTCAAGCCATACCTGCCTGAAATTTCCCCCGTGTAAGTGTGAACGTCGTCTGTCTTGAATGTTGTCCTGGGGTTTATAAGTAAACTGCATAGTATAAGCTAATGATTTCCCTGTGTCACCTGCTTCTTCCATCCATTGCTTGTAAATAACTTGATTGCTCCTTTTTGCTTGTGTGTGTATAATAAATCTGTTCTTCCTCTGTACTCTGTCTTCCTCCTCTCTTCCTTCTCTTTCGGTCGCTTTAGAGGTTTCCAAATTGAATACCTGTGGCACGATTTGGTCAACGTTTGGGGGAGTCGGGCTAATCGAGGATCCTGTAACGGTCGCGGTTGACCATCCGCTCGGCCCAAAGTAACATCTTGTCCGCAACCCGTAACAATATATATATATATATATATATATATATATATATATATATATATATATATATATATATATATATATATATATATATATATATATATATATATATATACAGTGCATATCAAAAAAAGGTAATCCGATTTCAAAGGGTTAATATGCAAAGGTTATTTAGTTTGACAATTTACCTGTGGTTTACCAATTATGAGGAGATCCTCAGCTTTCCATTGATGCCTTTCATGCATCATTGATGTCACACATGACCGAGTTCATGTTCATTGAAAATGACAAGTTCAAATGGCATTTTTACAAGTTTGGCTAATCGGTGCAAGACAGTTTTAAATGGACGCATTACTTGTCGACTGCCAAGTTGATTATGTAAAATTGTTAAGCTGGTCTCTTAATCGTCAGTTGCATCATCCTTTGTTTAAGATGGGTATTTAAGATGGGCCTACAGTTTAGAGACAGTCTGAGTCATTGAAAAGATGGTTCACATTACGACTGAACAGCAGACTTTCGTGGTTACAACCTTTCACCAAACTGGAAGTTTGCAGCGAACTCGTGATGCATTCAGGGAATGTTTCCCAGAACTGGAGCCTCCAGCATCCAAAACCATCGGGGCGAATGTTTGGAAATACCAAGAGCATGGCACGAGCCTCAACCGCAACAAGGAGAATTCTGGTAGGAGGCGCACTGGGCGATCGGAAATGAACATTGCAGCAGTAAGGCAGCAAGTTTAGGAGCATCCTCGGGATACCAGCGCAAGACGAAATGGGACGGGATTGCCTTCGACAACATTCAACCGAATCACAAGACTGGACCTCCACCAACATCCATATCGGATTCACATCCGGCATCAACTTACACCAGGGGATTTTGCCAGGAGGCTGGTGCTTGCCAGATGGTTGATAGCACGTTGCGAAGCAGATGTCAATTTCCTGCGGTATCTCGTTATCGGCGACGAAGCTGCTTTCGCCATGGATGGCAAGGTCAATACCCATAATGTTCTTGAATATGCACCAACAGGACAACTCCCGGAATTTAATTTTGACAGCAACATGAATCGACAAAAGTGGACTGTTTGGTTGGGACTTTGTGGAAGTGGTCATGTGATCGGACTTTTTTTCTTTCAAAGGAATGTCAATGGTAACGGGTATCTGCAGATTATCAATAATGAAGTTTTACCGCAGCTGGAGGAGAACTTTGAGCGACAGGTTCGTGGTGTCTTCAGATATCTCTGGTGGGCCCAAGACGGCACCCCAGCACATTGTCTTATCGCTGTCCGAGATCGACTGGGGGAACTCTTTGGAGACCGAGTCATCACCCTCAACCATGCAGTGGAATGGCCGCCAAGATCACCTGACCTCACACCATGTAATTATTTCCTTTAGGACATTTAAAGAACAAGGTGTTCATAACTCCTCCCCGTGATCTTGACGAATTGCAGGGCCGTATTCGACATGAAGTGGATGCTTTGCGCAATGACCCGGCTATGGTGAGACGAGCAGTTCAGGGCATGCTCCGCCGCTGTGAGCTTTGTTTTGAAAGGGGAGGTGGACATGTTGAAGGTGTGGGTGCATAAAGGCCAATCATTCCTGAGACAAGTTCACATCTGACGTTCATTTTGCACCAATTATCCTGACTTGCATCGATTAGCCAAACTTGTAAAAATGCGATTTGAACTTGTCATTTTCAATGAACATGTACTCGGTCATGTGTGACAGCAATGATGCATGGAAGGTATCAATGGAAAGCTGAGGATCTCCTCTTAATTAGAAAAATCACATGTAAATTGTCAAAAAATAAATAACCTTTGCATATTAACCCCTTGAATTCGGATTACTTTTTTTTTGATACGCACTGTATATATATGTATATATATATATATATATATATATATATATATATATATATATATATATATATATATATATATATATATATATCTGTGAGGTTGCTACTATAAACATAGAACATTGATTATTCAGCAACTCTGTAGCTGGGACTTGCCATAAAATAATCAAGCAACACGAAATAACATTCTCCCCACTAATCCTCACCCTAACACTAATGCACCGACTACATTTGCTGAATGTCTGTATATGAATGAATATGTCTATGTATATGAATATGTATATGAATGAATGTCTGAATGTCTGTGTCAAACAATATTTTTTTCATGCAGACTGTCAAGCACATCACAATCAATAAATCCATCCAGGAAAGCTCATAACTTCATAATAATACTAGAACGGCACTCGGTAGAGCACATACCCCCGCCAGGCTCAACAGTTTACATTTTGTAAACCTGATAGGTCGGATCTGGATTCGGACCTGAATCAAAGTCGAACCGGCTTGTTCTTGTCACTGAAACAACTCAACCACCTAGTTTTGTCATAATTTTGTTCATAACTTTTTGAGATATCTTTTTTTTCTTTTTTTCTTTTTTTGTTGCATAGAGAATCGAGGCTCGTGAAAGAGCTAACATTTATCAAACAAACAAATCAAACAAACAAGCAAACAAAGTATATAAAAAGGGGGGCGGTAGACAAGATGGGGAGAGAAGGGGAAGCACAAAAACACAACATTTGAGAGCAGGGACATCGGGAGATGTGTGGGAGGGAGAGGGCTTGGGGGGAGGCAGGATAGGTATAAAACGCAAGGACACCAAGGACTTCCAGGAAAAAAAAAAAACCACCTTTAGAGGCCATTTTTCCCCGCAAGCGGGGGTTGGCCTTTTTCGGGAACTGTGGTTGTTGTTGTTGTACTTCCAGGAAAGAAGTTGGTATTTCAAAAAAGTGGATTTGGGGTGAAATTAGCGGGGGTAGAAAAGACCAAGGTTTTGGATGGGGGAAGATAAGAGATGGTGGTGAACAGCTGTTTTAAAGACCTGGAGGGAGGAGTGGGATTGAAGAGAGTGAGGGAGTTTGTTCCAGAGGTGGGAGAAAAGAGGAATGAAGGAGTGAAGGTGAGCAGAGAGTCTTGATTTTGGCAGTTTAACCATAGGAGGGTTTCAGGCAGATCTTGTGCGACCTGTAGGAATATTTAGGGGACAGAGCCCAGAGAGAGCTGGGGGAGCAAGGCCGCAGAGGAGTCGGTAGAAGACGGAAAGACCACCAACCTGCCTGCGGTGAGTAAGTGAAAGGCCCTCGGAGATAGCGTCATCGCGGGAGATGTTATATATTGTTTCTTATATATCTTATATATCATGTTATATATCGTTTCTGGTCCTTTAACTCAATGGTGAATAATTACTTTGAACAGTCCCGGATATATATATATATATATATATATATATATATATATATATATATATATATATATATATATGTATATATATATATATGAAGAGTTCAGATGCAAAAACAGATATATCCATTTTTGCTGAAATGAGAAAATCAAGATTTTCTGCTGTGCATTCCAGGTGAAACCCATCAAAATGACATGGGCTGTATCTTAAAATACGTGGACGCGATCGGGTTTTGGGAGAAAATGATTTGCCTACTGAAACGGAGGTATTGAAACATATACTTCGGTAAACATAGTTCAGTTTCATCAAAAATGGCGTTTATCGGTTTTTGCGCCTGAACTCTTCATATATAAACTGTGAGAAATAGTAGAAACTCCACAGTACGAGCAGGGCGTCTAATTTGCATTGAATAAATAATCGGGAGATTAAATCAGACGCGGACGTAGCTTCAGGACGTCGATCTTTAATTTTCGACAAGCTTTCGACCAACAAAGATCTTCTTCTTCATCTACAGAAACAACAGGCATGTATATCAGACAAGTATGTATTGTGATATGTGGGTAAGATGTGTGATATGTGTAGAAAATGCATACCAAAGGAAGAGCCACGCTAAAGCTCACTCACCGTCCCCAAGTTCAACGGAAGTGAAGCGCAGCTTACAGTTACCGTTCGCGTTACAGTTCGGTGCATGTGCATATACAAATATAGAGATACATACATACATAAACACACAAGCATATATTCATATACCATTTATATTCATATAATATATTTATATAAATGACATATAAAGGTAGAATGAATGAATGAATGAATGGGTTATGGTTAATGATTTGATTGGGTTGATGTAGGAACATTCTTTAATCATCAAAATTTATGCCATGAGGGATTTTTGTCCGAAGTTTATGTATCCAAAATGACTCACGTTTCAGAATCGTGGTGTGTGATTGATTCAATGGCAGAGATTTGAATGTCATTTATAGAGTGATCCGGTTGGTTAAAGTGTATCGTGTAAGGTAGAGATTTGCCCTGACTGGTGTGGAAGTTATTGATTTCTGACCGGGTGTTATTAAATCGTGTGTAGAGTGTATTCTCAGTTTTTCCAACATATTGTTTGTTGCACTTTTGGCAAGTGATTAGGTATATGACCCATGTAGATTTGCAGTTCATATAGGAGGTGATGGGGAATTTTTGTCCAGTGCTGGAACTACAAAAATCCACTGCTATGGAACACTGCTCAACAACTACTGGAGATTGTAATAACACAAGTAAAAATAAAATTAATCAAATTGAATGAGAACATCAGCCAAAAGAAGGAGAAGATGTGGAAGAATGTGAATCCTGGACAATACCACCACATAATGTGCTCATTCAATGATAAGCTAATGGCTGCTAAACACTACATTGTTAAAGTTAAGGAAAGGAAACTTAAACGTGATGAAATGTTGTGCAAGCATATAAAACCATCTCAAGAGAATACACCCATTGTAAACAATAACCAGGTAACTCCAACCACCACTCCCAACCACTTCAACCACTTCACTCCAACCACTTCTGACCAACCACTACAACCACTTCTCCAACCACTTCCAACCACTTCTCCACCACTTCTGACCAACTTAAGCATAAACACAAAAATCGACATTATCGTAAAAATCAATACACAAACCGCAGACATCATTACATACAGAACCGTTCCTCCATGGAAATAAACACAGCTGAGGTTGAAAATAGTCAAACCAACAACAATAGAACTTCTACTACAACCAAACTTGTAGATCTACCTAAACTCGGGATCATCAATCTTTCCAATCATTCCCTCAGTGAGGTGGAAATAAACTTGCTCTCTAAGGGTTTAAAATTTTGCCCAATCGATCCACAAATAGACCAATTACAATTGAAAGAGGATTTAAAAGATTTCTGTAGGCGAATGACATTAAAGGCACACTTTGCTAAAGTACACCCAGCACCATCAACGCCACAACAAACAACACCAACAACCACGCATACAATCATATACACCGATACAAATACACCACAAGTCACTTTACCAAACCAAAAAGCACCTGGTCACCACGTGTTGACAATCCATATCTACATGTCTATATGGAACAAGTGAGCAATGAAATTGAAAAGGTGGCACAAAAATACAATTGTTCAGACATAAGGACAATCTTACAAAGGCAGAGCGACGAGCACTTCGCAATCTCCAAAAGAATGAAGAGATAGTCATAAAGCCAGCCGACAAAGGTACTGCCATTGTCATTATGTCGACGACCGATTACGTTGCAGAAGGTAATCGTCAACTACATAGTGATACTTTCAAAGAGCTCCCATCCGACCCCACCCTTTTACATCTTGAAGAGGTTAAAAAGGTAGTAGATTCTATTCGGGTGGATAAAACCATCAAATCTCGCTTGGTTCCGAAAGATCCTCATTGCCCTAACCTTATTTT